>NW_019154103.1:33136338-33335913 GCF_002288905.1 Enhydra lutris kenyoni
TTTTTTTGGTTTCTATTTCATTGATTTCTGCTCTGATCTTTATGATTTCTCTTCTTCTGCTGGGTTTAGGGTTTCTTTCTTGTTCTTTCTCCAGCTCCTTTAGGTGTAGGGTTACGTTGTGTACTTGAGACCTTTCTTGTTTCTTGAGAAAGGTTTGTACTGCTATATAATTTCCTCTCAAGACTGCCTTTGTTGTGTCCCACAGATTTTGAACCGTTGTGTTTTCATTTTTATTTGTTTCCATGAATTTTTTTCAATTCTGCTTTAATTTCCTGGTTGACCCATTAATTCTTTAGAAAGATGCTCTTTAGTCTCCATGTATTTGGGTTCTTTTCAAATTTCCTCTTGTGATTGAGTTCTAGCTTCAGAGCATTGTGGTCTGAAAATATGCAGGGAATGATCCCAATCTTTTGATACTGGTTGACCCTGATTTTGGACCGAGGATGTGATCTATTCTGGAGAATGTTCCATGTGAAAATTCTCATCAAAATACTAGCCAATAGGATTCAACAGTACATTAAAAGGATTATTCATCAAGACCAAGTGGGATTTATTCCAGGGCTGCAAGGTTGGTTCAACATCCGCAAATCAATCAGTGTGATACAACACGTTAATAAAAGAAAGAACAAGAACCATATGATACTCTCCATAGATGCTGAAAAAGCATTTGACAAAGTACAGCATCCCATCCTGATCAAAACTCTTCAAAGTATAGGGATAGAGGGCACATACCTCAATATTATCAAAGCCATCTATGAAAAACCCACCGCAAATATCATTCTCAATGGAGAAAAACTGAAAGCTTTTCCACTAAGGTCAGGAACACGACAGGGATGTCCATTATCACCACTGCTATTCAACATAGTACTAGAAGTCGTAGCCTCAGCGATCAGACAACAAAAGGAAATTAAAGGCATCCAAATCGGCAAAGAAGAAGTCAAACTATCACTCTTTGCAGATGATATGATACTATATGTGGAAAACCCAAAAGACTCCACTCCAAAACTGCTAGAACTTGTACAGGAATTCAGTAAAGTGTCAGGATATAAAATCAATGCACAGAAATCAGTTGCATTTCTCTACACCAACAATAAGACAGAAGAAAGAGAAATTAAGGAGTCAATCCCATTTACAATTGCACTCAAAATTATAAGATACCTAGGAATAAACCTAACCAAAGAGGCTAAGAATCTATACACAGAAAACTATAAAGTACTCATGAAAGAAATTGAGGAAGACACAAAGAAATGGAAAAGTGTTCCATGCTCATGGATTGGAAGAATAAATATTGTGAAAATGTCTTTGCTACCTCAAGCAATCTACACATTTAATGCAATTCCTATCAAAATACCATCCATTTTTTTTCAAAGAAATGGAACAAATAATCCTAAAATTTATATGGAACCAGAAAAGACCTCCAATAGCCAAAGGAATATTGAAAAAGAAAGCCAAAGTTGGTGGCATCAAAATCCCGGACTTCAAGCTCTATTACAAAGCTGTCATCATCAAGACAGCGTGGTACTGGTACAAAAACAGACACATAGATCAATGGAACAGAATAGAGAGCCCAGAAATAGACCCTCAACTCTATGGTCAACTCATCTTCAACAAAGCAGGAAAGAATGTCCAATGGAAAAAAGACGGCCTCTTCAATAAATGGTGTTGGGAAAATTGGACAGCCAATAGCAGAAAATGAAATTGGATCATTTCCTTATACCACACACAAAAATAGACTCAAAATGGATGAATGTGAGAAAGGAATCCATCAAAATCCTTGAGGAGAACACAGGCAGCAACCTCTTTGACCTCAGCCGCAGCAACATCTTCCTAGGAACATCGCCAAAGGCAAGGGAAGCAAGGGCAAAAATGAACTATTGGGATTTCATCAAGATCAAAAGCTTTTGCACATCAAAGGAAACAGTTAACAAAACCAAAAGACAACTGACAGAATGGGAGAAGATATTTGCAAACGACATATCAGATAAAGGGCTAGTGTCCAAAATCTATAAAGAACTTAGCAAACTCAACACCCAAAGAACAAATAATCCAATCAAGAAATGGGCAGAGGACATGAACAGACATTTCTGCAAAGAAGACATCCAGATGGCCAACAGACACATGAAAAAGTGCTCCACGTCACTCGGCATCAGGGAGATACAAATCAAAACCACAATGAGATATCACCTCACACCAGTCAGAATGGCTAAAATTAACAAGTCAGGAAATGACAGATGCTGGCGAGGATGTGGAGAAAGGGGAACCCTCCTACACTGTTGGTGGGAATGCAAGCTGGTGCAACCACTCTGGAAAACAGCATGGAGGTTCCTCAAAATGTTGAAAATAGAGCTACCTTATGACCCAGCAATTGCACTACTGGGTATTTACCCTAAAGATACAAACGTAGTGATCCGAAGGGGCACGTGCACCCAAATGTTTATAGCAGCAATATCCACAATAGCCAAAGTATGGAAAGAACCTAGATGTCCATCAACAGACGAATGGATAAAGAGGATGTGGTATATATACACAATGGAATACTATGCAGCCATCAAAAGAAATGAAATCTTGCCATTTGCAATGACGTGGATGGAACTAGAGGGTATCATGCTTAGCGAAATAAGTCAATCAGAGAAAGACAACTATCATATGATCTCCCTGATATGAGGGAGTGGAGATGCAACATGGGGGGTTAAGGGAGTAGGAGAAGAATAAATGAAACAAGATAGGATTGGGAGGGAGACAAACCATAAGTGACTCGTAATCTTACAAAACAAACTGAGGGTTGCTGGGGGTAGGGGGGTTGGGAGAGGGGAGTGGGGTTATGGACATTGGGGAGGATATATGCTAAGATGAGTGCTGTGAAGTGTGTAAACCTGGCAATTCACAGATCTGTACCCCTGGGGATAAAAATATATTATGTTTATAAAAAATTAAAAATAATAAAAATAAATAAATAAATAAAATAAAATTACTTCTTTGCAAAAAAAAAAAAAAAAAAGGAAGCTCTGAACAGACCTCAAAATTAAAGAGATCGTGCTCTCTGTTCATTTAATTCTGGATCTTCAGGTGCCTTTACATATCAGGTAAATTTTTAATTTTTGAAACTTCAACTCTTGCCCAGGAGCAGCCATTTTCAAACTAGAGTCTCAGATCCGATTTTCCCTTGGCTTTTCTACTCTCTCCACCACTCACCCTGCCTATACTGCTACTTAAAATTACGGTCAAACATGAAGACTATTAGTGTCATGACTCCACTTGAATTAAGAGTTCTTAACTTTTGAATAGCTGCATGTAAATATCTGAAAAAGACCTGTCCTTGGAGATATTAGCTATCTATTATTATTTTACATGAAATTACACATACAAGAAAAAAAATTTTAAATTATTATACCTAAAAGGGTAATACTTCCCATAATATAGTACACTGTCCATCAGAAACACAAAGATATTTGGGTAATATGTGGATCTGAATCAGGAATGTTTAATATATGAAGTAAAAACACTGGAAAGTTCCTAAATTCATACTGAATCAAGAGACTCTGCTTGAAAAGTATTTCATAATGAGGCAACAATGCACATGCCTCTGAAACTGGCTTTCTCCTATATGGATCCTTGGAGGGCACTCATCAGTTCTCCTAAATAAACCAGATATATAAACACTGCCCCCTTTCCCCTCTACCCATCTCTGTTCTGTGCCACAAGTACCTGCAGTGCTCTAGGTCCCATGAAAGAAAAACCTAAGCCATTTAGACTTATGCCAGTTTTCATAGTTATCTGTTTGGACAAAGTCTTAAGTGACTAGGGGGTCTCACCTAAGCCAAGTATAAATTACAGAGAAAAGAACAACCTGTTTAAAGTGGGTCTGAAGAGGCAGGTATAGGCACATACTGCTGCATAAGTTGCTTTCCCCTTGCAGTTTCTGGAGGTATTGAACAAATAATTTAAAGGAATTATGTAGCACTATACTTGCTATTAAGAAATTGATGCCAAGATTAAAACTTTGAGCCTCTTAAGAGACATGCCTTATAAGTAAATGTAAGCATTCCAGACTCTGGAAAAGAATATGCATTATCAAGTATAAATTTTAAAAAAATATTGTGAAATATGCATCAGTCTCCTGTGAGCTGGTTTACCCCGTTCTTCATGGGATGCTCAAATGAAGTTCACTGTCTGTGCCTAAAAGACCAAAGGTCCTAAAGGAGAGTAAACACCAAGGTAAAACTACAATATTCTGGCATGCCTCTTGGCATACCTGTTGGCATGCCTCCACTAAAGTGATGGTGTAGGGCCCAAGGCCAGGCTGCCCCAAGATGGCCATCATCTTCATTTGGCATGAAGATTATTTTGAGCTGAAGGCTATTGAGACCCCAGTGGACTCAAGAGAAACTTCCGCCTCTCCCTTAACTATGCAGGAGAATCTAAATTAGGGATCTTTCGAGAATAAAGATTATTACCAGAGATAAATTTTATCTGAATCACGTATCTATATGGCAAGGAAACAATCTAATTACCAAACATCTGCTCTTCTTCCTGCCCTGTGAATTGCATTCCTTCCCTTCAATTTCCCAGACCACTACGCCCTTCTTCTTAGTTCAGGATGACATAGACATCTAATTTTCCTGACTGTCTTCGGAATTTCCAAGTCTTTGTAGATTCCTTGTTCATATGCCGTTAAATTTCATTCTCTCTCATCTGTCTCATGTCAATTTGATTTGTCTAGCTAGAAAGACCTTCAAGGAGACATGAGTTCTTGTTCCCCAACAATGGCATTCATCCTGCTCAGCCCACTTTTGTCTATTTGAAATTTTCACAAAGACCAAATTGAAAAATGAGCTCACAGAGGATCTAATTCCAAGACTATTTTAAATAACAATTACTTTTTTGGTATTTGTCTGCATATGCTTTAAAAAGAATTCTTACTATTTTACTCATTAAAATGAGGCAAGGTTAAATAATTTATCCAGACTTATAACTAGTAGAGAGCGGAAGTGGGATTTGAACCCAAATTGCTCTGCATGCATGCCTGTGTTAATTCCAGCATATGACACAACAATCCATCTTTTTTTTTTTCTCAAATGAGTAGTTGAGTATGTGTGATTTGTTTATTTGAATAACTAACATTTTGGCAGATATGAACAAAGGATTATTATGACTTCACGAGTAAAAGCTATCAAACATTTAAAGAATTAAAACCAATTCTTTTCAATCTCTTCCCAAAAATTGAAGAGAAATGAATATTTCTAACTTACAAGACCAGTATTACCCTTACGCCAAAACCAGATAAGGACCTTACAAGAAAAAAAAAATTACAGACCAGTATCCCTGATGCAAAATCCTCAACAAAATGCTAATAAGACAAATTTGAAAATAATTGAACAGTGAATATAGCATGACCAAATGGGATTTATTCCTGGGATGCACGGATGAAACAACATATACAAATCAATAAATGCAACACAACGTTTTAACAAAATGAAGAATAAAAATTATATGATCAGCTTAATAAATGCAAAAGATGCATTTGACAAAATTCAACATACTTCATGATAAAAATTCTAACAAATTATATATAGAAAGAATGTAGTTCAACATAATGAAGGCCATACATGACAAGTTCACAGCTATTATCATTCTCAGTGGTGAAAAGCTGAAAGTTTGACTTCTAAGTAAAACTTTCTGAACACTGAAAATTATAAGACACTGAGAAAACAAACCTAAATAAGGAGTAAGACAAAAGTGCCTGCTCTCAACACTTCTACTCAACATAGTGCAGGCAGTCCTGACCAGAGCAATTAAATGAAGAAAGGAAATAAAATCTAAAAAAAAAAAAAAAGTAGAAAAGAAAGAAGTTAAATTGTCTGCTTCCAGCTGATATGATCTTATATATAGGAAACTCTAAAGATTCCACCAAGAAACTGTTCCAAATAATAAAGGAATTCAGTAAAGTTACAGGATACAAAATTGAAGTATACAAATCACTTGCATTTCTATACAGTAACAACAATAGCTCCAAAAAGAATAAAATATTTGAGTCAGTTTAACTAAGGCACCTGGGTGGCTCAATCAGTTAAGCGACCAACTCTTGGTATCAGATCAGGTGGTAATCTCAGGATCATGAGACCCAGCCTCAGGTTGGGCTCTGTGCTTAGCACAGAGTCTGCTTGGGACTCTCTCTGCCTCTCCCTCTGCCTGTCCCCACTGCTCTCACTCTGTCTGTCTCTCTCTCACTAATAAATAAATTTAAAAAAAAAATAATAAATTTAACAAAGCTGGTGAAAAATCTATACACTGAAAATTATATGACACTGAAAAAACAAACCTAAAGAAGACACAAATAAATGGAAAGAAATTCCTAAATTAGAAGAATATCACGAAAGTGTCCATACTACCCAAAACTATCTAAAGATTCAACGCAGACCCTATCAAAATTCCATTGGCATTTTTCATACAAGAGCGCCTGGGTGGCTCAGTCAGTTAAGCACTGTACTCTTGATCTCAGCTCAGGTTTTGACCTCACAGTTGTGAGCTCAGGTGCCATGCTGGGCTCTGTGCCTGGCATGGGGCCTACTTAAAAATACATACATAAATACTACATATATACATACTTATGTATTATGTACAACAAAGTAAACAATCAACAAAGAAAAGGCAGCCTATGGAATAAAAGAAAATATTTATAAACCATATATCTGATAAGGGGTTAATATTCAAAATACATAAGGAATTCTTTCAACTTTATAGCAAAAAAGCATAATCTGATTAAAACATAGGCAAAGGACCTGAACAGATATTTTTTTCAAAGAAGACATACAAATGGCCAACAGGTACATGAAAAGGTGCTCACTATCATTAATCATCGGGGAAATGCAAATCAAAGCAATGAGATATCACCTCATAACTGTTAGGATGGTTATTATCAAAAAGATAAATAGTAAGTGTTGGCAAGGATGTGGAGAAAAGGGAGCCCCTGTACACCACTGATGGGACTATAAATTGGCAGAGCCATTATGGAAAACAGTATGGAACTTACTCAATAAGTCAAAAATAGAGTTACCATACATTCAGCTGTCCCACTAGTGGGTATATATCCAAAGAAAATGAAATCAGGATCTCAGAAGTATCTGCAGTGCCATGTTCACTGTAGCATTATTCACAACAGCCAAGATATGGAAATAACCTAAGTGTCCATCAACAGACGGATAAAGAAAATGTGGTATTCTTACATGTGTATATAAATTTTTGTGTGTATTTAGATGTATACACACATACATATACACACATACACAGGGAAATTACTAACCCCTTAAAAAAAATTCTGGGACACCTGAGTGGACCAGTTGGTTAAGCATCTGACTTCGGCTCACGTCTTGATCTCAGGGTCCTGGGATTGAGACCCACAGGGGGGATGGGAGGTGGTCCCTACTCAGCAGGGAGTTTGCTTGTCCCTCTCCCTCGGTCCACCCTCACACTTGTGCTGATTCTCTCTTAAATAAATAAATAAATAATAAAATATTTAAAAAAAAAAAAAAAGAAAGAAATCCTGCCATTTTTGACAACATGAATAAACCTTTAGGATGTTATACAAAGTAAAATAAGCCAGGTAGAGAAAGATACATACTGTGTGATCTCATTTACAAGTGGAATTTAAGATGTTGAACTCATAGAACCAGAGTAGAACAGTGGGTGCCAGGGTCTAGGGGGAGGGGGGAAATGGAGATATGTGGACAAAGGATACAAACTTTTAGTTATAAGATGAATAAATTCTGGGAATTTAATGTACAGCATGGTGAATATAGTTAATAATACTCTATTCTGTACTTGAAATTGACAAAGAAAGGTAGATCTTAAATGTTCTCACCACACACCCCCCAAAATGGTACCCATGTGAGGTAATCGATGTGTTAATTAGCTTGACAGTGCTAATCATTTCATGATGTATACTTATACCTTAAATATACACAATTTTTATTTATCATTACACCTCCCTGAGGGCAAAAGAAGTTGTTTATGTTGTCATTTACTAATTATCAGTGGACGAAGTTTCTAGTTGGTGATTCCTGGTTTCAGATTCATTGTTTTCTCAATTTTCTTCTATCAGGTTACATGAGATAACTTATTTTTTAAAAAACTTCAGTTTTTTTCAGAATTAAAAAGCTAACTTCCTATTTCTTTCTCCTTCCTGATCTTTCTAGAATTGTCAGAAGTTTTTTATTAGTTTGCTATATTAATGAGGTGAATGTTCCAAGTCTGACCTTATATACTAAAAAGCATGAAACACAGAGATTATACCATGTAGTAAATTATCTTTTATCTATGACTTATAATCTATATTTATGATAAACAGGGAGGGTTGTGGAAAAGTCAGCTTGCTAAAAATAGGAATATCTTCAGGGTTAATGCTTAATAGTGGATAAAGTAGTCTCCAGCGCATTACTGTGGGATAGATCATACAACTTGTCTCTCATTTAGAAAACTGCTCCCTCTTCCCCACCCATAAGTCTGCAGGAGTAGCTACATTAATGCTTCACCCTTGCATTAACTGGGTATTGGGAGTTGGTCTAGATCTTAGCATCTTACCCAAGCTGAGCCAGTGAGACCCTAAACTGGAATTTTGCAACTGGGACTTAGAATATGATCATACTGTGTACTCCAAGTATCAATTTCCTTCCCAATTTTTTGTTACCTATCTCAAGTCTATGTGTAAATGGATTTTCTCATGTCTCTTCCCGTATTGTCCACACAGCCATTACATCACAGTCTTCTCTGTGCTCTACCACAATATTTCTAGCTTTTCCATAAGAAAACTTTACATAACTGCTGGGGGTCACCCTCTATCTGCCAGGTGTGCTCACCTCAATAATATACTGCTATCTGTGCTAATAAAAGTTCGTACTGGTACCAACAAAAGGATTACTTTGTTTCAAGTTTCATTTCCTATAATGCCCATTCTTAAATTCCACAGAGTATCATTAAATGAAGTTGAACAGCTGTATCAGTCTTTACAGAAAGACTGAGGTAACTAAAGGAAATTACAACATTAAAGGGAGAAAATCAAACTAAATAGTTAGTATAACATCTATCACGGTGTTTTGTAACTTCATGTGGAGAAGATGTCCAAACCATGAACCATACAAAGGCAACCATCCAAAAGTATGAATGACCTGATAACATTAAAAATGACTTCTTTTTTGGCCAAACATGTATCTATTAATTAAATGTGTTTAAATTTGTCTGTTAAATTGAACATTGTTGGAACTAATGTGCCTCTGAGTCACACCAAAGAAGGAACACAAACAATGGCAAATGATGGTAATGGGTACTGCTTCAGATTTGCAAAAAAACCACTCTTGGCAAGTTACTCCATATATCTAATGAAATATGGGTCTTGTGGCCTGTGAATTTCTATGGGACCAAGGATATAAGAGGATCTTCCCTGTACCCTGTACCCATGATGGTGCCACATTGTCTTATTTCTTCTCTAGACAGATATTCTTGAAACTAAATAGCTTTCCGTGATGATATATTTGTTGACTACCATCAGTTGTGAATGCTATCTTTAAAAAAAAAAAAAAACTCACGAAGTTAAAAATGAACAAAACTAGCTTCTAATGAATGTCCCTGATCCCTAACCTAATTCTTCTCTTTCTCTTTAGATCTCTCTCTTTCTTTAAGGTTCCATATGCCTTTGGGAAAGTATGCCCATGATGACAGGAAACTACTTTGCTTTAAGATACATCTGCCTAATAAAAACAGACACATAGACCAGTGGAACAGAGTACAGAGCCCAGATATGGACCCTCAACTCTATGGGCAAATAATCTTCGACAAAACAGGAAAAATATACAGTGGAAAAAAGACAGTCTCTTCAATAAATGGTGCTGGGAAAAATGGACAGCTATATGTAGAAGAATGAAACTCGACCATTCTCTTACACTGTACACAAAGATAAACTCAAAATGGATAAAAGACCTCAACTTGAGACAGGAATCCATCAGAATCCTAGAGGAGAACATCGGCAGTAACCTCTTCGATATCACCCACAGCAACTTCTTTCAAGATATGTCTCCAAAGGCAAAGGAAACAAAAGCGAAGATGAACTTCTGGAACTTCATCAAGATCAAAAGCTTCTACACAGCAAAGAAAACAGTCAACAAAACAAAGAGACAACCCATGGAATGGGAGAAGGTATTCACAAATGACAGTACAGACAAAAGGTTGATATCCAGGATCTATAAAGAACTCCCCAAACTCAACACACACAAAACAGACAATCATATAAAAAAAATGGGCAGAAGATATGAACAGACATTTCTCCCATGAAGACATACAAATGGCTATCAGACACATGAAAAAATGTTCATCATCACTAGCCATCAGGGAGATTCAAATTAAAACCACATTGAGATACCACCTTACACCAGTTAGAATGGCCAAAATTAGCAAGACAGGAAACAACATGTGTTGGAGAGGATGTGGAGAAAGGGGAACCCTCTTATACTGTTGGTGGGAATGCAAGTTGATGCAGCCACTTTGGAAAACAGTGTGGAGATTCCTCAAGAAATTAAAAAGAGCTTCCCTATGACCCTGCAATTGCACTACTGGGTATTTACCCCCAAAGATACAGATGTAGGGAAAAGAAGGGCCATCTGTACCCCAATGTTTATAGCAGCAATGACCACGGTCACCAAACTGTGGAAAGAACCAAGATGCCCTTCAATGGATGAATGGATAAGGAAGATGTGGTCCATATACACTATGGAGTATTATGCTTCCATCAGAAAGGATGAATACCCAACTTTTGTATCAACAAAAGGGGACTGGAAGAGATTATGCTGAGTGAAATAAGCAGAGAGAGTCAATTATCATATGGTTTCACTTATTTGTGGAGCATAACAAATAGCATGGAGGACAAGGGGAGATGAAGAAGAGAAGGGAGTTGAGGGAATTTGGAAGGGGAGGTGAACCATGAGAGATTATGGACTCTGAAAAACAACCTGAGGGTTTTGAAGGGGCGGGGGGATGGGAGGTTGGGTGAGCCTGGTGGTGGGTATTATGGAGGGCATGTATTGCATGGAGCACTAGGTGTGGTACATAAACAATGAATACTGTTACACTGAAAAGAAATAAAAAATAAATAAAAAAGATACATCTGCGTACTCCCTGCAGCATATTTTTATAGGTCAGAGTTTTTCAGTCTGAAAAAATAGCGCATGGGTTCTAAAATTCTCTGCACCAGTAGTAGTCACAGAACTTGTCTTATTATTCTTCCTATTTCCAGGAAGTACACACACACAAATACACACTTCCAAAGCATAAATTATCAGTTGTTATAAAAGAGCATAGTATCAACTCATAAGGCAGAAGATACTTTTCTGACCAGCTGTAAGGCAAGAAATCTCACAATTAAATGTTTAGTATCTTTACCAGGCATATCAGTGCTAATTCCTTCTTTTATCCCTATTTTACTCTAAATTTTTGGCCAAGAAATATCCTATTCAGATTGTTTTTCTCCTCCTCCTCTCCTTCCCTTACCCTTTCTCTTTTCCCCTCCCCTTCTTTTTCCTAGAGAGAAGGTGGACATAGTTCCTTTCTTCCAATTACAAAGTTACACTTAAATGTCAGTGAGAGGTCATGTTTTCTACCACATGGAGAAAGGCAGTCTATACACATAGGCAAAGAGTCACTGGAAAACGAAAAGAGCCCTGAGGGTGTTGCAGAGCCTGGCACTTAGGTTTCTAAGGCTCAGGTGAATTCCTGCCCTTCTTAGAACTTGGTTATTCTCTTCCTTTCATTTCACTAAATATCCACGTATCTCTCCAATCAAATTCCTATCTAACCAAGGCTAATTCAAATGTGCTTTATGTCACTTACAAGCAGAAGAAAACTCACTAGTAAACCAAACTAACAATGACAAAAAATAGTTCCTTGTCTCAGATCACCTGCTCCTGTTTGAGAAAAAGGCAGACATTTACTCTAACTTAATCATTTGCATGAATGTTGCACACGGTTAGCTCAAAATATTAGTAGCATGCTTTCTGTGCATTTCACTGCCTCCTTTTCACTCACTTAGTCAAGAGCTAGTTTTCCTCCTCCAGTCTACAACAAAGCAGAAGCAAAATTAAATATGAGAGGAAGATTCTCAGATCTGCACTTACAGAGCCAGCTTTCTTTCTTTAGAGACTACAAGACTTGGCAGAGGGGGTTGGACAAAAGGAGAAGAGTACATATAAGATAGAGCAAAGATAGATGAAAGAGAAAAGCCAGTAGTCTTTGAAGAGGGAAGAAGAAGGAATACCTTTGTTCCAAATACAAGGAAGCAGAATAAAAGGGATAACAATGACCAAATGTACTCAAGAGTCAGCACCATTGATGCCTTTCACCTAAGGACAAACCACAGTTCCACAGCTCTGGAAACTTCCTAGCCCTTTAACAGGAGGATGAACACTCAGACATCCTGTGTGGAGATGGAGCATGAAAAGAGAATTTGCTCCTAACCAATAGAGAACAGAAAAGAGCCAATTGGGGATATCTCTATGTGAACCATCAGTAAATGTATAGCACCTAGTATAGATGAAAGTCAGTGCCCAGTCCAAAAGAAAAACCCAAGATTTCAACCACTTATCTGTCAAACTAAAACTTTACCCAAGCCGGGGTGCCTGGGTGGCTCAGTGGGTTAAGCCTCTGCCTTCGGCTCAGGTCATGATCCCAGGGTGGTGGGGTTGAGCCCCGCATCGGGCTCCCTGCTCAGTGGGAAGCCTGCTTCTACCCTCCCCTCTGCCTGCGGCACTGCCTCCTTCTGCTCTCTCTTGCTCTGTCAAATAAATAAATAAATAAATAAATGGGGGAAAAAAAAAAAACTTTACCCAAGCCAAGACAGGCTTTAGGGTTTCCCCATGAAAGATTATAAGTTGCCAGAAAAAAAGCAGAAAAAGAACCAAATAATAGTAGTTTTAAAACACAAAGCTATATGTAATACTTGGATACTTCTTTTTATGTGTCTGCTTTCCCAATTGTCTTCACCATCTACGATTCTGAAGGAATAACTATAATATCAGATTTTCAGGAGTCAACAGTCATCTGTTACTTCCTTACCTCATCCAGCTTTTCATGGGATTTCTCAAGGGTTCTTTCTTATCCATTTGTCATGTTGATGATGGTTAACACAAACATAGGGTTTTGTGAAAACGTTCCAAGTCTGTCTTCACATTCATACCCCAAAAGCAACAAAACTACTAACTACTACTAATGGAATCTTCTCATTTTAAAAATACAAACTTTCACTTTTATCTATGACCTATGTAATATGCATGGACAGTAAACAGGAGATCTGACAACCAATATTAGAGAAAGGCTTGTGTTTCAACACCTTGGTTCACTAATTGTAAGTTTTGGAGCTCCAGGCTTTATGCTGGATGACCCCACCTGCTTTTCCAAAGAAGGCAACTGAACTCCTTTGTTTACCTCCTTTGTTTATCTCTCTTTCCTTGTCATTTATTTTTCTCTACCACCTTCCCTCTTAACTTGAACCCCTGGAGTGCATAATTCCATATCAGCAACTCAAAGACCATCTTCTAATTTCTTCCGATATTTGGGGTACTGGCAAGAGAGTAAGAACAGTGGGTTAGTTGGCCTGATTTTTTTTTATACATAGGAAAGTAATAAAAAAGATGGAAACACACGGCATTATTCCATGTTCAAATTCAGATTAATCTGTCTGATTCAAATGCCTGTGGTTTTCCTTATAGCTGTCTCTCTTTTCCACTCACATGTATCATGATTTTTAAAGCCAGAAAAAGGGGTGGACTTGCTAGAAACAAAATACTTGTTTACCTCCCTTGATTTCTTGTTGATATTCTAAAAACAAATGCCATACAACTTTCTTCTTGAAATATGTTTATATATTTATTCGACCTTTCCTCTTTTCATCATCTATTCCTTATCTTCCTAAAACTCACCAAATTTTCCTTCATATTTCTAAACATCTTTCTCCAAAAATTATTCCTCCTTATTTCTCCTTCTTTATTCCATACAAGGTTATGTAGGTTGGTTAAGAAGAATTGAAAGTGTTTAAGCAAAAGAGAGGCTCTAACCAAACTGCCATTTTAGCGAAATTTTTCCGAATATAATTATGTGAATGGTGACCACAAGTAAAACATTAGGTAAAATTTCCTCTCTAAGCACGTCCTAAATGCAATTAACTCTGAATGCTTGAATTTCATATTCACCAGGGTAACATTAGCTCTTATCCTTAACAGCTCTTATTCTGACCTGAGAGTCAGAAATGTCCACAAATATTCAGTCTGTTTTCTTGGTCACTGCCAATTAAATTCTGAACTGCTGTATTCTCCTTACTTTCCTCTTTGTAATATTTATTTTCTATGGTTCAAACTCCCACTGTCTGATCTCACTCTTCACTCCTCCTTTGGGCATTCCCATTCCAAGATTAATAAACCTATACATCTTCATATTTTTCATTCGTATTTTTTACAATGATTATCATTTACTAAAATTTGATTGTCCTCAGGGGGAATGGACTCCCTGAATCTACTCAATCATTTTCCTGTGTTTCTAGTGTAAGACTGCAAGATGATGTTAGGATCTTCCTTGCTCTCCATTGTCAATTCTGGACAATTACTCCTCTCCTTTTAAGCCCTACTTTCTACTCCTTCACTTAACTGCCAAATAACAAAATCATTCTCCTTTCCCTTTACTCATTGATGTCTTTGTCCTTTTCTTCATCCCTAAATCCTCTCATTACCTTCAGGGACACATAGCTGATCCATCCCAAATCTCAGCTTCTTGGGTTTTATCACCTCCTTATTCCGAAGGACCTCTCCTCCGCTCTATTTTAGGTGCTCACTTCAATGGCCGCATTGTGAGCTTTGTTTTCATAGGCAGCTACTTCACCACTAAAATAATACATGCAACTCCTTTAAAACTATACCTTCTTATCCTTCCAGCTTGCTTTGTCTGTTATACTCAATCTAACAGATCTTGTCCATCATCAAAACCATCAGTCCATGGATTCCTCTAACTTTGTGCATCAACTATCCTTCTCTTCCCTCACCATTCATTTTTTTTTTAAGTTTCAAGTTTTTACTTAAATTCTAATTACTTAACACATAGTACAATATTAGTTTCAGGAGTAGAATCTAGTGATTCAACACTTACATACAACACTCAGTGCTCATCACAAGTGCCCTCCTTAATACCCATCACCCATTTAGTCCATCCCCCTGCCCACCTCCCCTCCAGCAATCCTCAGTTTGATCTCTATAGTTAAGAGTCTCCTATGGTTTGCCTCCCTTTCTTTTATTTTTTTCTTTCCCCTATGTTCATCTGTTTTGTTTTTCTTATTTTAAGATTTTATTTATTTATCTGAGAAAGAGAGAGCACAGGTAGGCAGAATGGTAAGCAGAGGGAGGAGAAGCAGGCTCCCTGCTGAGCAGAGAGCTGAGGTGGGGTTTCATCCCAGGACCCTGGGATCATGACCTGAGCCAAAGGCAGAAGCTTAACTGACTGAGCCACCCAGGAGCCTCCATCTGTTTTGTTTCTTAAATTCCACATATGAGTGAAATCATATGGTATTTGTCTTTCTCTGACTTATTTTTTTTAGCATAATACACTCTAGCTCCATCCACTTCTTTGTAAACAGTAACATTTCATTCTTTTTGATGGCTGAGTAATATCCCATTTTATACACACACACACACACACACACACACAAACACACACACACACATATATATCTCATATCTTCTTTATCCATTCGTCAGTCAGTAGACTTTTGGGCTCTTTCTGTAATTTGGCTATTGTTGATAATGGTGCTATAAACTTCAGATGCATGTGCTCCTTTGAATCAGTTTTTTTGTATCCTTTGAGTAAACACTAGTAGTACAATTACTGGGTCATAGGTTCATAGTTCTATTTTTAAGAAACCTCCCTACCATACTCTTTAAGTTGAGAGAACTGTGTTGACCCGACATAAAGAAAAAAATGAAAATTTTAAATGAGGTTTACTTCACTGGGAGAACACATGCAATTTGACAGCCAATCCTTCATTTTCTTCCCACCAAATGGTCAAAAACACGTTCATGGGCCTGAACTTCATTTTCTGCTTTCTCTCTTGCACAATGTAGGCATTGTACATCTCAGGTTGTGCTCTGGAAGTCACAACTTGCCTTCGCAAAGACTCAATGCCTGAAATTATCTCTTCTCACTTTTGCATCATTACTGTCAGCCTCTTCACTAGACCAATCCTGATTACACATGATCTTCCATCTTTTATCTTTAAAAATCTCATTAACAGTCAATGCTCCTGACTTCCTCTGTCTTGAGACACCTTCTTCTTTTGGCTTGGGAGACTATGTAATCTCCCAGTTTCCCTTCTACCTTCTGTGCTGGTATATTGTTCTACTCTAAGCTCAGAGTATTGGAGAACCTTTTATTTCAGTCCTGAGCCCTCTTCTTTTCTACATAGATTCTCTCTTTGGGTAGTCTTATCCAATCTCATGATCTTAAATACTTTGTATATGCTGTGTACACTGAGAGTATTCCCATTATCCTATCTCTAACCTCTGACATTCCATTTGGATGTCAAAGAAGCACCTCAAACTTAAAATTGTGTTTGGCTTCCCCCTTGTGCAGTAAAAAGTTAATTCAGCAAGCTCAAACTGCCGCAATTCTGCACATTCCAAAGGTCTTCAAGCCTGGCTCTTTATCGGCTTCTGGAAGATAACCTTTGAGGCTTTAAAATATTCTGCCTAATAAAGTGCCTTTGTACTCCTGGAGCACTGAGCCATCATGCTCTATCAGTTTAAACTTGGGGACTTGGGGGTTGGACATTGCTTACCTAAGGTCAGCCCTATGGGAATCCCCTGCCTATGTGAATGACTCCCAGTAAAAACTCTGGACACTAAGACTCAGATGAGCTTCCCTGGTTGGCAGTCCTTCCATACATGTTACCCGACGCTGCTACTAGGAGAATTAAGCTCTGCCTATGTAACTCCACTGGGAAAGAACAAGAGGAAACTTGTGCCTGGTTTCTTCTAAACTTCATCCACGTAAGGTGACTTTTTTCTTTCCTTTAAGCTATATATTTCATTATATATAATCTCACTATATATGATCAATTATTTCCCTAACTTTAATTTATATATTTTCACTATAATAACCCTAACTATGAATATAATAGCTTTCTGAGTTTTATGAGTCCTTGTAGTGAGTCATGGAACCTGAGGGTGGTCTTGGGAACCCAGCAACACCCCCTGAAACTTGTTTCTCCTCTACTTCTTCCATATTAGTAACTGACATCACATCCACACATTCACTCAAGCCAAGAATCTAGCAGTCATCTTTGAACTGTGCTTTAGGAAAAAAAAAAAGATTTTATTTATTTATCCGACAGAGAAAGCGAGAGAGCACAAGCAGACAGAGCAGCAGAAGAGAGGGTGAAGCAGGCTCCCCACCAAGCAGGGAGCCCAACATGGGGCTTGATGCAGGGCTCGATCCCAGGACCCCAGGATCATGACCCAAGCTAAAAGTAGTTGCTTAACCAACTGAGCCACCCAGGCGCCCCTGAACTGTGCTTTTTTATTATGCCACTCATTTACTCCATCCCCAAGTTCTCATTGTTCCAGCCCCCAAATATTTCCTAAATCTATGTGTTTCTCTCCATCTCATTAATTACCATTGCAGTCCAAGTCAAAGCCATCATTCACCTGGATTATTGCAATAGCCTCCTAACTGTTCTCTTCAGTTCCATACTTTAAATCCTATAATCCACTCCTTATATAGTACCCAAAAAAAGCCCCATATTTGCATCCCTACAGTAATTTCTCCTTGCACTTACAATAATACCCAAACTGCTTTACTTTGTCTACACAATCCTATATGATCTGTCCTGTCTATATCATCTTCCACCACTTTTCTCATTAACACTGCTCAGGCCCTCAGTCCTTCTCCCTACTCATCCAACATTTCAAACTCATTTCTACCTCAGGTCAGGTAAACCTATTT
Source organism: Enhydra lutris kenyoni (assembly GCF_002288905.1). Classification (NCBI taxonomy): domain Eukaryota; kingdom Metazoa; phylum Chordata; class Mammalia; order Carnivora; family Mustelidae; genus Enhydra; species Enhydra lutris. The sequence continues at coordinate 33,154,357 of NW_019154103.1, forward strand.
ACTGTCTGCCTGAAATAGTCCTCCCCAAGTTTATAACTTGGCTTACTATTCAGACATCCGTTCAAATGTTACCTCCCAAGAGGTGTTTTCTAACATCTAACACTGCCTTCTAGTACCTTCCCTCTCAGTTGTATAACCCTGTTGCAATTCCTTCATTGTCCTTATCATGAAATGAAATGAAAATCCCTTTTATGTTTCATTTACTGAATTGCTATACGTATCTCCAACTATATTATATGCAACATAAAAGCATGGGTCTTAGAGTCTTATTCTCTAACAGACCCTAAAATTGTCCAATATGTGTTTGTTGAATGGCAGTTAAAAGAGAACAATGAATGTTAGAGAAGACAATCATAGGGGCAGATATTGGCAATATCTGTTCAAACCTTGAGAAGAGAGAAATTTAGTTATAAAATGTAATACAGTTCACATTTGTAAGACCATCCTGATGTAAGATAAATGTGTCCAGTTACTTTTGTCTGATTCCAATAAAGGTATCTAACGAAACCCTCTTCCGCTAAGTCCATGCTTTTTGTCTTCATGGATAAACCTTTTTTGTCCTCATAGATATACCAAGTGATGACTTTTGCCAATGACATTGAAATTTGCATTATAAATATATCTGTATTCTGATTACTATTTGCATTCTTTTCATGGCATATAGCTATATTGCCTAATAATATTTGAATTTTTATTTTATCCTTGATACTGTTCATGTTCTACTTGTCCAGTTCCATCAGTTCCTTCTCTGGCCTGTTGTCCATCTCTATTTTATCCTTCCATTTCCTAAATGACAGCATAATAGTTCAGTCCTGGGCCCTCTGTATTCCTCAGTCTACAGCCCCTTTCACATACAAACGGCCATTCCTAACTCAAAGATCTCAGGCTTCAATGAAACCCAAACCTGAATCTAACTCATGTTAGGGCTCACTAATTGTTGAATCAATTGTTGAATAAATTTCAACTTTTATTCTGGTTCCTCCAGCCTTCATATATGGCTAGTAAGCATTCCATTTAGACATTTATCATTTTGGCAAACTCTATGTATATCAAAGTAAAGTTTCATCCTTCCTCAAAATTGAGCTCTTTATGTTTTCCTATTACTCTTAATGGTGATATTAATTTTTTTTTCAGTTTCCAAGGGTTGATTTACAGAAATTCTTAACTTCTTCTTCTCTTCATCAATCATATCTCCAGGAGGAAATAGAGTTTACCCCTAAATCATGCAAATTAAGAGTCTAATAAAAAGACTACTTTTAGAAACACAAACAGATTAAAGGAACAAAGGATAGTGATAGGCCCAGTGACTAGCAACACCAGAGAGCTGTTAGCAGCCCTAGGGTTCAAGGCCCAGGGAACAGAACCTCAATAAAACCTGGAACTGGGTAGAAGGGACCACTTAATAGCAGCCATAATGGTAGAAGGATACAGTCATTGCCACAGCACAGATCAAAAGTACGCAGGGAAGAGGAAGAAAGAAACAGTCTCATCTCTGTCTCCTGCCATCCTTCAATCTATTGTAGTTCCTCCATTGGATGAACCCAACCAGAAGCAACATGACAAGCAAGCTTGGATCAGGCTCAAGGGATAGACTTCTGTGGCACAGAGCAAGCCAGAGAAGAGAAAGTGATGGAGGGGGTTGGGGGAAAAAAAATCAGAATCTTTCCTGTCTCTGCTTCACCTCCACATACAGAGTATTAATGTCTCATCATTGCTGAGTGTGACTGGTTTTCCTTTTTAAATACCCTCTTTAAAAATAAATCAATTCCTTCCTTTGTAGTTCTACTGCCAATACTCTTGTATAAGCTCAGATCACTATACTTCCAAATTACTGCTATAATTCCTCCCCTGAAAAATCCGAACTATTTACCACTATCAGATTAATTCTCTTGAAACATTTCTTTATGCATGCCACTTGTTCTCTCAAACACTTTTACTGGTTTCTTCTGACTAAGTCTCCCTCACATCAAAATACTCTTGTGGTCTTAATTCCCACTGATAATCTACATCAACAACAACAACACTAATTAATCACTACATTCCAAGCACTATTCTGAGTATTGGAAGTCGGCAATACACAAAATTTTAAAACACCCTACTTTCATGCATCTTTTTCTTAGTTGGAAGAAAAAGACAATAACCAAACACACAAAAATAAGTAAATTATATAGTATATGAGAAAGCAAAAGGTGCTATAGAAAAAAAAAAGATGAAGAATGTCAAGGGAGTCTCTAATTATAAAGAGTGATCAAGGCAGATCTCATGAAGCAAATAACATCTGAGTAAAGATTTCATGGGCCTATTGGCATAAGTCATGTGAATATCTAGAAGGAAGGTATTTGTAACATTAGAAACAGCAACTGCAAAGGCCCTGAAACTTATGAATGTCTGGCAAGTTCAAGAAATAGCAAGTCTAGTGTGGCTGCATGGGAATGAGCAAGATGGAGACTCAGAGGAAATGAGGTCAGAGAGGTGATGGAAGCCAGACAAGATAGAGCCTTGTAGGCCAATATAAAGAATCTTCTCCTCCAACCAAACTGGCCACTACCTACATTTCCCACCTGTACATAACTATTCCTGCTTTGACAGATTTGCTTAGCAGGTTTCTTTTTGCTTAGAAGGACTTTCCTGTTTCTATCTAAAGCTTACCATGCCTCCTACAGTGACTTTTCATATTTTTTTAAGATTTTATTTATTTACTTGTCAGAGAGAGAGAGCACAAGCATGGGGAACAGCAGGTGGAGGAAGAAACAGACCCCCCACTGAGCAGGAAGCCTGATGCAGCTCTCAATTCCAGGACCCTCGGATTATGACCTGTGCTGAAGCAGACGCTTAACTGACTGAGCCACCCTGGCATCCTGACTTTTCACATTTTATCACACTTGGCATATTTATCTTTTTAAACATCTTCCTAACTTGTCTATGTCTTTGTAATAACACCTCATCTTATGGATGATGTTATTAATAGTATTAATTCATAATGATGACAATGATTGTACTTAGGGCTTAGGTTGGCAAGTAATGCTAGCTATCACCCCTCTGCCCTGCCAATGAAAAATGAAATTATCCATGTAATTAGAGTTAGTACATGGAAAGTGCATAGCATCTAAAGTACTCAATAAACAGCAATATTTATAATTCATTTCCTATCATTACTTATCCTTATCAGTGTTATATTTCACTTACAAATGAAGAAGACCAACTTTTTTTTTCATCGTCAAAATACGATTATTTGACCAAATCATGGTGATTTCTTCCTCTTACTCACTAAATACCTGAACCACTCAAATCTTGCATAATCATATGCAGTCTTGGTACATCTCTGGTATTCTTAATTTACTCTTACTTGTTTTTACAAATTTATCTCTTATCTTCCAATTAAATAGTAGTCAGCTTGAGGGCAAAATCGAATGCACTAGAGCACTCAGCTCAGCATTTCATACCACAAGTATTATGGAATGGGTGTATGAGAAAGAATGATACTCTTTCTCCAAGGTTTTTGTATATTTAACCACAAGGCACCCACTTCTCTTTTCAGCAAGGGCCATCTCAAGACACCCTGAAAGACAATAAATCAGGCCCTAAGTATTGTTTTCATCACCTTAGCATGATACCACTCTTGTATGAGCCACAGCTGGCTTTTTGCCAGGTAGGTCTTTGCTAAAAACAAGCCAGCTCCTGGCCTTTGTCTGATGCAGCGTTTTGCTCTGCCTTAAGCTAAGTGGCAGGAAGAAAAACAATTTCTCACATCTATTCTTAACCATAGATCTTTTGGAGGGTGGGAAAAGCAAGTGCCAACATTTTTTAGAAAAAATATTTAAAAAACAGACAAGAGGAATCTCCACACTGTTCTCCAAAGTGGCTGCACCAACTTGCATTCCCACCAACAGTGTAAGAGGGTTTCCCTTTCTCCACATCCTCTCCAACACATGTTGTTTCTTGTCTTGGTAATTTTGGCCATTCTAACCGGTGTAAGTTGGTGCAGCTACTTTGGAGAACAGTGTGGAGATTCCTCAAGAAATTAAAAATAGAGCTTCCCTATGACCCTGCAATTGCACTACTGGGTATTTACCCCAAAGATACAGATGTAGGGAAAAGAAGGGCCATCTCTACCCCAATGTTTATAGCAGCAATGGCCACAGTCACCAAACTGTGGAAAGAACCAAGATGCCCTTCAACGGACGAATGGATAAGGAAGATGTGGTCCATATACACTATGGAGTATTATACCTCTATCAGAAAGGATGAATACCCAACTTTTGTAGCAACATGGACAGGACTGGAAGAGATTTATGCTGAGTGAAATAAGTCAAGCAGAGAGAGTCAATTATCATATGGTTTCACTTATTTGTGGAGCATAACAAATAACATGGAGGACATGGGGAGATGGAGAGGAGAAGGGAGTTGAGGGAAATTGGAAGGGGAGGTGAACCATGAGAGACTATGGACTCTGAAAAGCAACCTGAGGGTTTTGAAGGGGCGGGGGTGGGAGGTTGGGGGAACAAGGCGGTAGGTATTATGGAGGGCATGTATTGCATGGAGCACTGGGTGTGGTGCAAAAACAATGAATACTGTTACGCTAAAAAGAAATTAAAAAAAAAAAACAGACAAGAATATGCAGTTTCCTAAAGAATCAGAAAGGAGCATTTTCCTCACCTCAGACCCTTAGCATGACCTTGCTAAAAACATTCCATAGAAATGGTCGGTTTACAACTGAGGAAACTAAAGCAGAAAGAAGTCAAAAGCTTGTCAGATATCACCTAGTGAGGAGGAGGCGGGGCCAAGTAACACTCGCTCTGTCACTGTGCTCGTTATTTGGTGTCCTTTATACGCCCCTTTAGTGTCCTTGGTCAGATGGGGAGATGGCATGCAAGCAACACATTAGTTGGATTCAAAAAGTTAACTTTGTTAAAAGGGGAAACATTCGATAGGCATTTCATATTACTTAACTAAAATTATAAAAGCTTAAAGTTTATGAGAAGAATAATAGTAATATGAGAAGAAAAAGTAATATGAGAAGTAATATGAGAAGAAATAGTAATATGAGAAGAAAATAATAATATGAGAAGAAAAAGATCATTTTATAATTTTTTAAAGATTTATTTATTTATTAGAGAGAGAGATCACAAGTAGGCAGAGAGGCAGGCAGAGAAAAAGTGGGGGGAAGCAGGCTCCCTGCCAAGCAGAGAGCCTGATGTGGGGCTCCATCCCAGGACCCTGAGATCATGACCTGAGCCAAAGGCAGAGGCTTAACCCACTGAGCCACCCAGGCGCCCCAATATTCAAATCATTTTAAACCAACTTCCTCAAATATTTCTTATTAGAAATGAATCATGGTGAGGTTCATATTTTTTGTTTGTCTTAACTAACAAAGGCTGTAGGTGGACAAGATTTGAAGATACTGTGTGCATTGGTGTTTCAGGAATGGCATTTTTGTATTTAAAATTGAAACAGACCTTAAAATCTCTACCTTATCCATGTAGAATTCAATTATTTAAAAAACTTAGTAGAGAAAACAACTTTCTTTTCAGACACCTTGGTTTTTGATGATGTTGCAAGCTAGTAAAATGAGCTAAGGGCTAATTCATATTATTCTGCAATTTTTCTCTGTTAGTCTCATCATCTGCCTTATCAATCTCTAAACACCTGATAAAGAGCAATAATTTAGGAGATTTAGAAAAGATTGGTGGGTATATATTGTGTTTCACTTCCTAGATGATAACATCAATCCCTTTGTTTTAGGAAAGTGCTCTTACACTCCAATTCAGTAATTCCAGTGAGGGCTTTAATACCACACTCCCACCACCCATGTGGGCTAAGATAGGTCCATCAGAGTCCTATGACTTCTAAAAATTAGGACTAAAAAAAAGTGTCATATCCTTTTTGGAAATAAATCTATATGTGGCTAAAGGTCACAGTTCTGGGTACATAGGAAGAAGCTCTTCAGGGCTGATTTCAACTAAAGGAAACAGAGATAGATGAGAAATTTTGAGCCCCATGACAACTATGGTCCTTCCCATTGTTCAAGTAAATCAGTTAATTGTTTCTTGGAGGCTTTTTATTTATGTATTTACTTATTTATTTTGGTCTAAGTTACAGTGGGGTTTTTTCACTTACTGCCAAAACAATGTAAACTACACCAAGAAAATGCCTTAAATAATAGTTGCAACTTCCTTGAAGATGTGAGCTGAATCTTTGCTGTATTTTTTTCATTATTCTTACTCAATGAAGTACCAAGCACACTGTCACTGCTTTTTAAAACATGCTTGTTGGTTTTCACTAAAAGAAATGACTCTAATCATTTGAGGCCACAAGGCAGATTGGTCCAGACCTGGAGGGAAAGCAGATACTTTCAATCAAGAGGAAGATAGTGTGTCCCTCAATCGATTTCACACAAGCAAATTTTTAGGCACAGTCCTGGCCCTAGCTGTATAATGTCAGGCCTCACTATATACAACTTATGATCTCAAATCATAGCCCTATAAATAAAAAGCTCTTAAAGTATAAATAGATTAGTATAAACTCTATCTTTCTGACTAAAACTGGTTAATGTCAAGATGCCTTTACTAATTTAAGCACAGATATTTAGGTCTTATTTAAAGACTTAGGATGTGTGCTAAATAACTATGTCTGTGGTATGACTTCTCTAACTGAGAATACACAGTCTAATGAACTCATAACTGGGGAATAATCTCACAAGATCAAAACCTGAAGAGGTTAGTGACCACTGGCCAAAATGTGTTTACAGAAGCCATTTATGAAAAGGATTTAACTCCAGATCAACATCCTCAGCATCTGACCTTTATTCTTTCCTCATTTCAAAGGCCTGTACTGAGTACTTGGCTTCTTGCCTCATCACCAAAGGCATTCTGATTCCGAAAAGAGAGATATTAATAGCCTAGCAAACACATGTGCTTTACAGAATGCAGGGCTAAGAGTTAGACATTACTAGTTTAAAAAGTTGCTGAGAGCTTCCAGAACTACTTTAAAAGACAGAGTCCCAACCTCAAAACACTTTAGGATGACAGAAGAGACAAGACAAGAACATGTCAGCTACCAAAAAATAAAAGCATAAAAGTGTACTGCTGGGCAAAAAGAGGTAGGAGATTATGTTGATAGCTGGAAGAATATGCTGTACAATAATAGTAAGCCATCATTTTTTGAGCAATTACTGCTTGGCAAATGTTATATCTCAGTAACTTTGCAATATAGGTAGAACTTCCCCTAACAAACAGAGCAGAAAGCTGAAGGTTGATACAGTTAAGTGGTTGGTCAGATTTCTTTAATTAGTAAATAACTGAGCTAGGATTCAATCCAGATCTCTGCCCAACTTTTAGTCGTTTTTTAAATTGCTCTTATTCCTTGCCTTGGAGCTGACCGCTGCACTCACTTTTCCTGCCCTCCTTGGTTTCATGTTCTGTTTTTGATTAATCTAATTCAGTGGCTAGGTACTTCCTACTCATCACACTACTTTGGAATCGCAAATGTTTTCTAAATTAGCATAAGTCCCTTCTACTTTGTCTATGGAAACTTCTCATCAAAATAGAAAGAAGATGGACTAAAGAAGAATTTAAGGTATTGATGTATTCTTCACTCTTCACCCCTCGTCCCACCATATCTACGAACATATAACACATGGTCATAGTCATTGCATCTCAAACATCAGGACTTTTTGTTCAGGAGACATTTGCAGCTGGAATAGTTCATTCAGTAGTAATTATAGCTCTCTCAGCAAGAGCACAATAAGCAACTTGGGACTGATCTATGGTCCTTCAAAGTCAAAGTCTGTACAGAAGTGTTTTATCTTGACGAAGTCCCAAGTGTTCATTTTTGCTTTTGTTTCCCTTGCCTTTGGAGAAGTATCTTGAAAGGAGTTGCTGTGGCCGATGTCAGGAAGAGGTTACTGCCTATGTTCTCCTCTAGGGTTTTAATGGATTCCTGCCTCAAATTTTGGTCTTTCATCCATTTTGAGCTTATATTTTGTGTATGGTGTAAAAGAATGGTCCAGTTCCATTCTTCTGCATGTGGAAACCGTCAGCAAAACAAACAGGAAACCCACAGAATGGGAGAAGATATTTGCAAATGACATTACAGATAAAGGGCTGATATCCAAGATCTATAAAGAACTTCTCAAATTCAACACCCAAAAAACAAATAATCCAGTCAAAAAATGGGCAGAAGACATGAATAGACACTTCTCTAAGAAGACATACAAATGGCTAACAGACACATGAAAAAATGTTCAACATCACTTGCTATCAGGGAAATACAGATCAAAACCACAATGAGATACCAACTTATACCAGTTAGAATGGCAAAAATTAATGAAACAGGAAACAACAAATGTTGGTGAGGATGTGGAGAAAGAGGAACTCTCTTACGGTTTTGGTGGAAATGCAAACTGGTAAGAGACACCCAGGGAAACAGCATGGAGTCTCCTGAATATGTTAAAAATAGAGCTACCTTACAACCCAGCAATTGTACTACTAGGTATTTACCCCAAGATAGAGATGTACTGAAAAGAAGGGGCACATGCACCCCAATGTTCCATAGCAGCAATGTCCACAATATCCAAACTGTGGAAGGAGCTGAGATGCCCTACAACAGACAAATGGATAAAGAAGATATGGTACATACACACAATGAAATATTACTCAGCCATCAGAAAGGATAAATACCCACCATTTGCATGGACATGGATGGAACTGGAGAGGATTATGCTAAGTGAAGTAAGTCAGGCAGAGAAAGACAATTATCATATGGTTTCATTTATATGTGGAACAAAAGAAATAGCTTAGGAGGATCATAGGGGAAGGGAGGGAAAACTGAAGGGCGAGAAACCAGAGAGAAAGACAAACCATGAAAGACTATGGACTCCAGGAAACAATCTGAGGGTTTCAAAGGGGAGGAGTGTGGGGGAATGGGGTAGCCAGGTGATGGGTATTAAGGAGGACACATGTTGCGATGAGCACTGGGTGTTATATGCAACTAATGAATCATTGAACAGAACATCAAAAACTAGAGATCTACTATACAGTGGCTAACTAAACAAAATAAAATTTTAAAAAGTTATAAGTCTGGCTCCAACAAAATATGAAAGACTACACTGTAACTAACCTAATTGTTTTCCTCCTTAACAAATGCCCCCTCCTAACTGTCTATCACCCCAGTACCTAATAAATAAGTGGCAGATGAATGAAAAAAGTCAAGATTTATCTCAACTTTTCTTGAGCCTGCACTTCAGAGAGCCAACAGGAAATAACAGCCCATTCCAAGACTTTAACTGAAGACGGTTTATTACCAGACATATAGGCATCCAGGAATTTTCAACAGAGGGAAGACACTACCAACTTATAGGCCTAAGGGCACGAAGAGGAATATCACCAGAGCCTAATGAAAGCTGGAACCAGAAAATGCACCCATCCACAGCATGGGATGTATCTTACTCACATTTCCTGTCATCCAACCTGAGCAGAAGCCAGGAAGTAAGAGTGTCCAGGTGATGCCATCCAGAAGGATCAGGCTTTCGGGGCACAGAACAGGGAATAAAACAGACTGCATCTAAGGAAGTTGGAAACTAGGGGATCCGGGAGAGCAAATATAGAATGCCCACATATTCATTTATGCTTTCAGGGGAAAACAGGTTCTTGTTTTATCACTAATGCATAAGAAGTAGAACACAAGGCATTTTCATGAAGTAATAAAATTTCAGATTTTATCTTCTCAGGTTAGGGACTCCTACTCCCTAACTAGGTACTCCCAACTTTTTTTTTCTACTATCTGCAGATAAACCTCTCTATGAAATTGTGTATTTAAGACAATAAAAATGAGCCAGAGAGCCTAGGGCCAATGGTGAAGAACACCACTTTTGGGCTCTTTCATTACTCCCCTCTGTAGAACACAGCTGTCCTTCTAAGGGAAAAGAGGGAACAGTGTGGAAAGCGATATGCAGAGAGAAAGGTTTCGAGTTGGAAAGAATGTTTCAGAATATGTAAACAGTTGACACATGGAATAAATCCAATGGCACTAAAAATCTCCATCAGCCTGCTACGTAACTGGCATTCCTTCCCCCTTTATTCCCTCTACTAAGTCTTTTTAACTAAAACTCAATAATGTTAAAAAAAAAAGTCATCAAATGACATTTAATGAAGACATGATCAACTAACTCACTATGTAGAGACCCAGTAGAAAAGCAGATTTGAACAAAGTGGGATTTTGAACAAGTGTATTTTGATAAGGAAGGAGGCATAAGTGAATATTCCCAAGAGAAGATGTCCAGAATAAACATTATGCAGTAAGCTGGAAAAATAAATTTTTTACTTATATGACAATCTTTATTATTTTATTTTCCTCAGACACTATTTCCCAAATCAAGTCAGAGTTTTCTGAATTGTAATGACATGTAAACACCTATTTTGTTGACCCTAAGTCATTTTTTAAGGCTAATACATTTTTCAACTTAAGTCCATGTAGCTGTACCACGGCCAATGATACTCTTTTAACCATGGGCAAGAACTGGTTATCAGTGCCCTAGGAAGAAATCTGCAAATTACAGTCTTCAACTGGGCACAAAGTTGGGGGTTCCTACCCAAGCATCAAGTCAGAAATACATCTAGGCATAGCATGGTCAAGAACTATTTAAACTGGGGTGCACTGAGGGCCTGTCCTCTCTCCCACCCTTATCCAAGTTCTCATGCACCTTCCTTTCCCTAACACTCACAACTGAGCTCCTACCAAGGGCAATGGTGTTGCCTTTAGATGACTTCTGCATTCTGTCATGACATATGAAAATTTGTTTATCAATCTGAAAAACGTTGTCTCTGGAAAGCACATGTATTCTGCCCTTTGTAAAGATGGTATACTGACAATAGGTTCCAATGGCTAGACTAATACAAAGCCAAAACTAGAGCAATACGGTATGGGACGGCAAGCTTAGAGAACAAGTAGCTCAGAGAGACCACAGCAATTGTCCTGATTCTCCATATTCTTAGGATGCTTTCCCCGACAAGCACATGTGGAAAAAAGTATGGAGGTTGCAAGACTTCCCCTGACTCACTCTTATTTATGGGCTGACACCAATGATGATAATGAGAAAGGGCCCAAACACAGTTGAGCTGCCTCCTGTCCACACTGTCTACCCAGCAGAAGGGTCCTCATAGACAAACTGAACACAACTCAGATGTGCCTGACAGCAGCTAGGAATGTAGTCACTTCTCTATTTCAAGCCACTCTGCCTTTGTTCATACAACTTAAGATTTCATTACCTTTTTGTCAAACTGTAAATTTATATTGAGTTTCCTTCCATCCAACCAAATTCTCAAAGTTCAACAAGAACTGCTTTTGGAACAGTTCTTCTTCATCCTGGAAATACATGTATTTGCTGAATACCAAGAATTGTGTTTGTTTATGACTTTACTTTTTTTTTTTAAGATTTTATTTATTTATTTGACAGACAGAGATCACAAGTAAGCAGAGAGGCAGGCAGAAAGAGAGAGAGAGAGGAGGAAGCAGGCTCCCTGCCGAGCAGAGAGTCCGATACGGGGCTCGATCCCAGGACCCTGGGATCACGACCCGAGCCGAAGGCAGAGGCTTTAACCCACTGAGCCACCCAGGCGCCCCTATGACTTTACTTTTTAAGAGAAGTTTTAGGTTCACAGCAAAATTGTGAAGAAGGTACCCTACCCTCACACATGCATAGCTGTCTTCATGATCAAGGTCTTCCACTAGAGTGGTAATTTGTTACAACGAATGAACCTACATTGACACATCATAATCACTCAGAGTACATAATTTACATTAGGGTTCACTCTTGGTGTTGTATCTTCCATGGATCTGAACAATGCATAATACCATGTAACCATCATTATGATATCATATACAGTATTTTCACTGCTCTAAAAATCACCTGTGTTGTGCCTATTCATCCTTCCCACCATACCCCAACCCCTGGCAACCACTGATCTTTTTACTGTCTCCATAGTTTTGCCTTTTCCAGAGTGTCATTTAGCTGGAATCACACAGTCTGTACCTTTTTAAGTTTGGCTTCCATCACTTAGTAGTATACATTTAAGATTCCTTCATGTCTTTTTGTGGCCTGACAGATCATTTCTTTTTAGTGCTAATTAATATTCCATTGTCTAGATGTACCACAGTTTATTTACCCATTCACCTACTGAAGGACATCTTGGTTGCTTCCAAGTTTGGGTAATTATAAATAAAGCTGCTATTGGGCTGCCTGGGTGGCTCAGTCGGTTAAGCGGCTGCCTTCGGCTTGGGTCATGGTCCCCTCCTGGTCCCGGGATCCAGCTCTGCATAGAGCTCCTTGCTCAGCGGGGAGTCTGCTTCTCTGTCTCCTTCTGCCTGCCACTCTCCCTTGCTTGTGCATTCCCTCTCTGTGTCAAATAAATAAATGAAATCCTTTTTGGAAAAAAAAGAAAAGAAAAGAAAAAAAAAAGCCGCTATAAACACCAAAGTACAGGTTTTCATGTAGACATAATGTTTTTACTCCTTTGGGTAAACAAGGAACATGACTGCTAGATTGTACAGGAAGAGCACGTTTAGTTTTGTAAGAAACTGCCAAACTCAGGGTGCCTGGGTGGCTCAGTGGGTTAATCCTCTGTCTTCGGCTCTGGTCATGATCTCAGGGTCCTGGGATCAAGCCCCGCATCCAGACTCTCTGCTCTGCGGGGAGCCTGCTTCCCCCTATCTCTCTGCCTGGCTCTCTGCCCACTTGTGATCTCTCTCTCTCTCTCTCTCTCTCTCTGTGTGTGTGTGTGTGTGTGTGTGTGTGTCAAATAAATACATAAAATCTTAGAAAAAAAAAAAAAAAGAAAGAAACTGCCAAACTGTCTTCCAAAGTGGCTGTACCATTTTGTATTCCTATCAGCAATAAATGAGAATTCCCGCTATACCATATCTTTCCCAGTATTTATTGTTGTCAGTATACCAGATTTTGGCCATTCTAGTAAGTTTATAGTAGTACCTCATTGTTGTTTTAATTTGTATCTCCCTGATGACATATGATGTGGAACATCTCTTCATATGCTTATCTGGCATCTGTACGTCTTCTTTAGTGCAGTGTATATTAAGGTCTTCAGCTCATTTTTTAACCAGGTTCTTTGTTTTTATTTGATGTCTTTTTTTAAAAAAAAATATAGTTAAGTAGAAAATATTTGTATGCATTTAACCACATCACAATAAACTTGGCTGTAAGATAATTAAGACATCATATTTACCTGGTATTTACGCATCCTAATTGCTAAAATATGGAGAAAAGTTACTTATGCTGAAATCTTGGAGTCACTCTTGAGTCTACTCATACCAATCAAACAGCAAATCATATTGATTCTATTATCAAAATACACCCAGAATCTCTCCACTTCTCATCCTCTTAATTATTTCCACCTTCATACAAGTCACCACCATTTCTTATTTGGCTTGTGTGGAATAACTTTGGGATTTGTCTTCCTGGCTTCCTACCTTGCCCCCATGGTGTATATTTTCAACACAGCAACCAGAGCAATCATTTTAAATAAAAATCATGTTATTTTTTTGCCCACAGCTATTCAATGATTTTCTTCTTCACACCACTGTTTGGCACACAGTTAGCCACTCAAAAATTTGTTGATTAAATATTTTTATAGGCTTCCTAGGAGATTCTGACATAAATTTAAGAACCACTGATCTGTGAAAACAAAGGGTTGTTTTGTATAAAGAAATTTGGAATTAGACAGACCATTTATTCTGTTCAAGGATTAAAGGTTTGCAAACACTTGAGTATCATCATACAAAGGAAAAATGTACAGAATACCATTATAATCAGGTTCTTGCTACAACATAGTTTGTCTGGTTTTGGTTCATACTATTATTTGTCTTACAATAAAGTAATACAGTTAAAATTTTTTTTCTCTCTTTAAAAACATTTTTAAGCATGGGGAAGGGATATATATCATTCAGAAAACAACAACCAAGAGACTGAGGAAAGATCTGAAAACTTAGAAATCCTAGAGAGAGTCCAAAGGTGAATAACGTGGCTATAAAGGAGGATTTGGGGTAAAACTGACAACACTAGCATATGAAAGTAGATTAAATTAAATTATTAAATCAATGATAAATATATTGAAGTTGGTAACTGTACTGTGGTTATGAAGGATAATATTTATAATCATAAGAAAAACTTACTGAATTATTTAGGGATAAATGACCATGGTCTGCAGCCTACTCTCAAATACTGTGTAAATGAAACAGTTTTTGCATTATGTATAATTGTCCATGGCTACAACCAGTAAGCAGGCACAGAGCCAGAAATGTATGATGCTCATGAGGTGCAGCAGGAGTCAGAACCATAAACAGAATGGCTTGGCACATGTATCATGTCCAGTAAACAGGAGACCAAGAGAATTTCTTAATATCATCTGAGATAGATACTTTTAACTGACTTTGAGTAGGCATTCTTTTTTTTTTAAGTTTAAATTCAATTAGCCAACATATTGTAATTCATTAATTTCAGAAGTAGAGTTCAATAATTTATCAGTTGCATATAACACCTAGTCATCCCATGCCCTCCTTAATGGGCATCATCACATCACCTGCCCTCCTTAATGCCCATCACCGAATTACTCCATCACCCTTCCCAGCTCCCCTTCAGCAACCCTGTTTGTTTCCTATAATTAAGAGTCTCTCATGGTTTGTCTCTCTCTCTGATTACTTCCCAATCAGTTTTTGCCCCTTCCCCCTATGACCCTCTGTGCTCTTTCTTATATTGCACATATGAGTGAAACCATAGGATAATTGTCTTTCTCTGATTGACTTATTTCACTCATCACATGCACCCCAATATTTGTAGCAGCAATGTCCACAATAGCCAAACTATGGAAAGAGCCCAGATGTCCATCAACAGATGAATGGATAAAGAAGATGTGGTATATATATATAATGGAATATTACTCAGCCATCATAAAGGATGAATACTTACCATTTACATCAATGTGGATGGAACTGGAGGGTATTATGCTGAGTAAGTATTCATTCTTCCTTTATTTCTTAGTAACTGAAGTGTAAATCTCAGCTGAACACTTGATAGAAGAACATATTTCCAGTCTTCCCTTGCATGCTCCAGGGAAGCTGACTAAATTTATTTGAAAAAATGTATTCTTTCAGAAATCCCTAGAAATACTGACAGCAGTGCAATAGATTCTGAGAACATACCAAAGCAGGTAAGATCAGGAGCCCATGAAACATGAGTTATTATTACTAATGTGGCCCTTTTTCAAATCTCTAGAGTGAAGCCTGGAGGCATTTAGTTTGTACCATAATAATGAAAAATGAAATGGTCAAACACTTTGATGTGACAGATATATTTTTTCCATATAATCATAGATTGATATTTCTAATTGACTCTGACCATTCATTTTCCCCTTTATTTCCTAGAAATAGAAGTGTGGATCCCAGTTGAACATTTTATAGAAAAAATATATTTCCAATCTTTCCTTGCAGCTCCATTTAGATATTTAACTAATATTTGGTCAATAAAATGCAAGTGGAAATGTGTGAGACCTCTGAAAGTCTCCTTAAAGAATATGGATGTGATGACTAGTGGTCCAGCTGCCATCTTAGACCATGATGCAACAAGCAAATAAGGCCAGAAAAGCAAGAGAGAAGGAGCCAGGGTTTTTGGTGACTCTGGTACTCTACCAGTCTTGTATTCCCTACATACAAACTTCCAGAAAAATAAACTACTGAGGGGTGCCTGGCTGGCTCAGATGGTTAAACATCTGCCTTCAGCTCAGGTCATCCGTCTCTGGGTCCTGGGATCAAACCCCAAGTCAGATTCTCCCTCTCCCTCTCCCTCTCCCCAGCTCATGCTCTCTCTCTCGCTCTCTCTCTCTCTCTCTGTATCTGCCAAAAATGAATAAATAAAATCTTTTTTTAATTTTTATTTTATTTTTTCAGTGTTCCAAGATTCATTGTTTATGCACCACAACCTGTGCTCCATAAAATATGTGCCCAATAAATAAAATCTTTTAAAAAAGAAATAAACTACTGAGCATTTAGGATTTTCTGTTATGTGCAACTAAATTTAACCCTAACTAATGCAGAATTATTTATCATCACTAAATATGAGACACTTGTTTTTGTTTTTGTTTTAATTTTATTTATTTATTTGACAGACAGAGATCACAAGTAGGCAGAGAGGCAGACAGAGAGGGGGGGAAGCAGGCTTCTTGCTGAGCAGAGAGCCTGATGCGGGGCTCGATCCCCCGACCCTGGGATAATGACCTGAGCCAAAGGCAGAGGCTTTAAACCACTGAGCCACCCAGGTGCCCCAGAGACACTTGTTTTTTATAACCACAAGATTTTAGGTCTGACTGGTGCTATGATAAGCCATAGAAACCTGACAAAGATTCTGCGTTAGGGTAAACTTTTTCAAGCAGAGATGGTTCATAGTAGGTAGGGCATTAGCATAAAACTGCTTTGAAGTCAACCAATTCACTGATATCTAAGCTGAGGTTAATCATTATTATCATGTATTTCAATCCATTGTGGTTTTTTGGGGGGGGGTTTCCTCTTCAATTTCTAAGGTAGAACAGTTAGATCACTTCCATACCCTGGCCATGGCTAGGTAATAAAAATGACTAGAGTCCATAGTTATTTTCCATCAAATGCCCATGCATAGTCGAAAATACTAAGAAAACAGCTGTTGTAAACTATACTGCTTCCTATCAGAGAAAATATTGTCACGTTTTCTGATCTCATTCATGCAGAAGCTTGGGAAAATCCAATGTCTTAGAATTGTAGTGTCTGACTAGAGAAGTAGCAGCCATCACTAGAAGAAATAGGATTAGGAGAACCAAAGTGGAAATGGGGCTATCAAATGAAGTTCTGCAGTAGGTTTTCTCTGGTTGTCCCCAGATTCCAGTTTTCCCAGAAAGGTTATGTCTGAGTGAACACCCATATTTGTTTTCTACTTAATGGCCCATCCCCTTTCAGTCATAAAATAAATAAGGGAAGTCAGAGAGCCTACACCATTCCTTATGAATCACCTCTGATCCAAAAGTCATTGGTGAAGATGTTAATTCAATATTTGAGTTAGGCTAAAATACTGTTTAAATCCTACTTATCAGATTATGATGTGGTGTGAAGGAATTTAAATAACCCTGTGTTAACCAGCAGAAAACAAACTTCTAATATGGCCAGGGGAAGGCAAATTACTGCTGGAATTAAAATATATTGTTCTTGGGATACCTGGGTGCTCAGTTGGTTAAGCATCTGCCATGGGCTCCAGTCATGATCCCAGAGTCCTGGGAATGAGCCCAATATTGGGTTCTCTGCTCAGTGGGGTGTCTGCTTCTCCTTCTTCCTCTCTCCCAGCTTATGATCACTCACTCTCACTTAAATAAATAAAGTCTTTTTCTCCAAAAACAAGGGAAACAAAAGTGAAAATGAACTTGTGGGACTTCATCAAGATCAAAATATTCTGCATAGCAAAGGAAACAGTCAACAAAATAAAGAGGCAACCCACAGAATGGGAGAAGATATTCGCAAATGACACTACAGATAAAGGGCTGATATCCAAGAGCTATAAAAAACTCAAACTCAACACCCAAAAAACAGATAATAATGTCAAAAAATGGGGAGAAGACATGAACAGACACTTCTCCAATGAAGACATACAAATGACTAACAGACACATGAAAAAATGTTCATCATCATTAGCCATCAGGGAAATTCAAGTCAAAACCACATTAAGATACCACCTTACACCAGTTAGAATGGCAAAAAATTAACAAGGCAAGAAACAACAAATGTTGGTGAGGATGTGGAGAAAGGAGAACCCTCTTACAAAACTGGTGGGAATGCAAGCTGGTGCAGCCACTTTGGAAAACAGTGTGGAGATTCCTCAAAAATTAAAAGTAGAGCTACCCTATGACCCAGAAATTGCACTACTGAGTATTTACCCCAAAGATACAAATGTAGTGGAAAAAAAAAGGGCCATATGTACCCCAATGTTCATAGCAGCAAGGCCACAACAGCCAAACTGTGGAAAGAGCCAGGATGCCCTTCAACAGATGAATGGATAAAGAAGATGTGGTCCATAAATACAATGGAATATTAATCAGCCATCAGAAAGGATGAAAACCCAACTTTTGCATCAACATGGATGGGACTGGTGGAGATTATGCTGAGTGAAATAAGTCAAGCAAAGAAAGTCAATTATCGTATGGTTTCACTTACTTATGGAACATAAGGAATAACATGGAGGACATTAGGAGAAGGAATGGAAAAATGAAGGAGGGAAATCAGAGGGAAAGATGAACCACAAGAGACTGTGGACTCCGAAAAACAAACTGAGGGTTTTAGAGGGGATGGGGGTGGGGAGGTGAGCCTGGTGGTGGATATTAAGGAGGGCATGTGCATGGAGCACTGGGTGTTACATGTAAATAGTGAATCTTGGAACACTACATCAAAACCTGATGATGGGGGCGCCTGGGTGGCTCAGTGGGTTAAAGCCTCTGCCTTCGGCTCGGGTTATGGTCTCAGGGTCCTGGGATCGAGCCCCGTGTCGGGCTCTCTGCTCGGCGGCGAGCCTGCTTCCTCCTCTCTCTCTCTCTCTGCCTGCCTTTCTGCCTGCTTGTGATCTCTGTCTGTCAAATAAATAAATAAAATCTTAAAAAAAAAAAAAAACCTGATGATGTACTATATGGTGACTAACATAACATGATAAAAAAATAAAATAAGATAAAATAAGATAAGATAAAATAAAATATATTGTTCTTGGAAAGAATATTTCACTTACCTGTTAAGGGTGATGTAGAGATCTTCCTGAATAGAAATCACATTAAGCACAGCGCATGCTACCACCAACAATTTACTTTACTTTCCTGTATTCCCTAGTTAAGTCTCACATAGGAATATTGATGGCCAAATTGGAAAATAAATAGGTTATTGGGATGGAGTACCACCCACTCAATCCCATTCCTCCATTTGTTTCTCCAATTTCCCTATTAGAGCCCCTGACTTCCCCTGAAATCAAGAACTACTCCATATTTTTGACTACAGAAGTAGTAGCCATCACTACTACCACGCATCACAGGTATGAGTGGCTCAAGATCTTCCCAACTGATATAGCTGTTTGCCAGTACTCTGCATTTTATGAGTTCTATCCACTCAAGAGGGTTTCCCTCTGCAAAGACATCGAAAAATAATTGTAGTAATACACTCAGGAAGAGGGGAATCCACCTTAAGAAATTTATTTGATTTTCTGTTTCAGACTTAAAATGTTAGCACAATTACACAATTCAAGTAAGTTTCCTCCAAATCCTTCAAGGACAGAATTAGTCCTTCTCAGGCCCAAGCTTCCGAAACTGAAATTAGTCCTGAAATTCCTTGGTATTCTTGAAAATATTGTTTTTCTTAAACACTTAGGTCAGATTAGGACCTATGATCTCCCCCACAGAGTTGTGATTTTTTTTTAGTACACCTGAAGGTAAAAGATAGTGAAGTTAATTAGGCCAAAGCTCTTCAAATTCAGAAACGAGAATACACTTTAAATTTTTAAATAAAAAATTCTAAAATAAAATTTAAACTTTAAACAGTGATATTTTTTAAATAAAAATTTTAATATCACTGTTTAATGTTCCAATATGGAAAGAATTTCACCTGTGAGATTTTTGGCCTTTATCCTGATGCTGTCTCTTCTCCCTGTCCCAGAACGTTTGATCTGGTTGCAGCACGTCAGTAATTGCTATGGTTCCATTTTCCAGGGCTGCATCAATATTGTCTATATTCTTACTCCCTCAAAACTAGGCTTACTGAGGATCTGAAGTGCTGGTGTTACAAAACCAAGCTGCCATATCCAATCATATTCTCTCTATTCAGTCTAGGTAATAGAGAGAACATGATACAGAGCAAGAGACTAATGACATCAAGACTTCCTCATGCTCTATAGTAAGGCATCAAGAGGTAGATATCCATTATTCTCTATCAGCGATACGTCAGTGACATACCGCAAAGATAAAAAGTATGTAAAAATTATCACAATAAAGTACAGCATGTTAAAACAAAAATCAATCGCATGTTACCCCACCAAGTTATATCTTAAATCATCTCTATCCTAAGAAAATAGAATGGCTCAACCCATCTTAACTATTTCTCAAGAGTTTACTAGGCCCCTGTACTCAGATTTGAAGGAAGAATTGTAACATGCTAGATGGCCAAGGAAATCCTCTTGGTTTGCTAAGGCAGGGGTGTAAGGTCACCTAGGTTGCTAGAGGCCTGTTTCTCCAATACAAAATATGAACCAAGTAATAAGTGGAACAAGAGTTAAGTCTGAGTTTAAATGTTTTTTTAAGATTTTATTTTTATTTATTTGACAGACGGAGATCACAAGTAGGCAGCGAGGCAGGCATAGAGAGAGAGGGGGAAGCAGGCTGGCCGCTGAGCAAAGAGCCCGATGCGGGGCTCAATCCCAGGACCCTGGGATCATGACCTGAGCCGAAGGCAGAGGCTTCAACCCACTGAGCCACCCAGGTGCCCCTAAACTTATTATTGCCTTTGTTGCTTGAGAAGTTAAGTTGGAGGGTGTAGTCAGCTCCTAACTTCTTTCAAGTCTATATCTTGGAATCCACATGTGGGAAGAAGTAAAACTAAAGAGCGTCATGAGCATATTCACGTATTGAGACTCAAGGAGGACAGAAAATCTATTTTGTCTTAACCAAGGAACAGAGAGATATCTAACAGGTCGGGCCACAGTTTTCGACATGCTAACACCACCCAAAGAGAATCAGGGTCTCGTCAAGACCGTGCGCTCCTTTTGATGGAAGGAAATACCAAAGAAAGTGGAGAGAGAGAGAGATCAGAAGCATTTCACCAATCCTGATTCCTCAAGGGCAGTGAGGTGGGTATTTTCTCCCTTCTACATAAATATGAGATGTGTGACACTAAACCATCTTCCCATAAAAGAAGAAAGCAGAGTATCAAAAGCCAAAGAGTTCAGAAAGTAGAGGGTTGGGAGACCTGGCTGCCTCAGTCAGTTGAGCGTCTGCCTTTGGCTGGCATTGTGGTCCCAGGGTCCTGGGATGGAGCCCTTGCTCAGCGGGGAGCCTACTTCTCCCTCTCCTGCCTGCAGCTCCCCCTGCTTGTGCTCTCTCTCTCTGTGTCAAATAAACAAATAAAATCTTAAAAAAAAAAAAAAAAGTGGAGGGTCTAAATAGTTTGAGATGCACCCTCAGAGGAACACAATGACACCAGAGGCCAATTCTTTTGGATGTTGGCAGCATGCCTACTGGCTTCAGAGGAAGTTTGTAAAAAGCGGCCATTGCCAAATCAAGGCAAAAGTCTTCGTGGTGGTATCTTTTTTTGTCTTGGATTTTTTTTTTCCCAGACATGGGATAATTTATTTTGTTATGGTTGTTGTGGCCCTCACTTCAGGACAAGATAGTTAAGTATTTCAAAACATCCTGATTAGTAGAATAAGATGAAAGAATGGAGTAAATGCTTGGAAGCAGGAATTTGTTAGTCATGCCTTCACGTGTTAAAGAGAAAAGAAAGTAAGTCCTTGCCAGGCATGTGTGTTAAGATTTGTGTGGCAAGGGGCGCCTGGGTGGCTCAGTGGGTTAAGCTGCTGCCTTCGGCTCAGGTCATGATCTCAGAGTCCTGGGATCGAGCCCCGCATCGCATCGGGCTCTCAGCTCAGCAGGGAACCTGCTTCCTCCTCTCTCTCTGCCTGCCTCTCTGCCTGCTTGTGATCTGTCAAATAAATAAATAAAATCTTTAAAAAAAAAAAAAAGACTCGTGTGGCAAGTAGACAGAATTTTTCAAGTATTAACAGGTGTTCATTTGGCTGTGCTTTCAGAAACTTCTCTTTTTTTCCTTCCAAGTTTATTGTGATAAAATTGACATATAACATTGTATTAAAGTGTACAACATATTTGTATGTATTATGAAATGATTATCACAATTAGTTAATATCTATCACCTCATATAGTAACAAATTTTTTTCTTGTGAGGAGAACTCCCCCCCCCAGGTAAGTCTCATTTCTCTTCGTTTATTTTTTATTTTCTAGTTTTTTTTTTAATTTCTTTTCAGCATAACAGTATTCATTGTTTTTGGACACACCCAGTGCTCCATGCAATACGTGCCCTCCTTAATACCCACCACCTGGCTCCCCCAACATCCCTCCCCCCGCCCCTTCAAAACCCTCGGGTTGTTTTTCAGAGTCCATAGTCTCTCATGGTTACCTCCCCTTCCAATTTCCCTCAACTCCCTTCTTCTTGTGAGGAGAACTTTTAAAATCTACTCTCAGCAACTTCCAAATACACAAAATAGTGTTGTTAACTATCATCACCATACAGTATATTACATCTCCAGAATTTATTTATCTTCTAACTGGAAGTTTGTTATCTTTTTTTTTTTTTTTAAAGATTTTATTTATTTATTTGACAGAGATCACAAGTAGGCAGAGAGGCAGACAGAGACAGAGAGGAAGGGAAGCAGGCTCCCTGCTGAGCAGAGAGCCCAATGTGGGGCTCAATCCCAGGACCCTGGGATCACGAGCTGAGCTGAAGGCAGAGGCTTTAACCCACTGAGCCACCCAGGCGCCCCTGGAAGTTTGTTATCTTTTGATCACCTTCTCCTTAACACCCATCTCTGGAAAACACCAATCTGTTCTCTGTCTCTAAGAATTCAAGGAAACTTTTCTTCATTTATTAAAGACAAATATAGATAACCTGACATCTTTCTAAATTTGGTGAAATATTCTGGTTTTGTTTTGCTATGACATTTTTAGGAAGCCTACAAGTCTAGCTCAAACAAAACTAAAAGGCAGTTGGAATGAAATGCCTCTTCTGCCTATTACTCTAGGGCTGGCAGTACTTCTGTCCTAAAAATATGGGTCAAGTAAGCTTGAACAGCACTATATTATGGTTTTTTTTCCTTTTTTTTTTTTTTTTTGGTGTTTTTTTTTTTTTTTTTTTTTTTCTTTTCTGGAGCTTTTATTTTCCTACAGTTCTCTTGGCTTCTGTGTCCTCACATGTTGTTCTGGTGTCCATAATATTGACCCACATATGAAAATGAACCTCTTTTTCAGTTTTCACACACATACACACACACACACACACACACACACAATCTTATTTATTAACACTGCTATAAAAGATTAGGAATTTCTTATAATACATCCTCATTCTGGACATTTGTTTTAGTTATATTGTATTATTTTTTCTATTGATTATCTTCATGACTTTACATAATATATTAAAACCTCCATTTTGTATTTGTTTTAATTTCAAAGAGAAACTCCTAACTGTCATTAAAGATGAGGAAAGCACAGAGTATATTTGTACCTCTTTCCATGTACATCTTCTTCCTTCTAACATTCCCAAATTCTGTCAAGTATGTTTTCTAATATTGTTAGGTTTTCTAATATTTAGATTCTGCGCTATAGCCATGACTTTTTCCACTCTTTGATCATAGGTTGATTTGGGAAATCAAAAGAAAATCAATATCACTAAGAATATTATAGTAACTATGCATACTAAATGCAACACCAGACAATATAATTCGATCTAAGAGAAGAACACATGTATCTTATGTTACAAAACCTGTACCCTTTGAAGAGGAATGTTTTCACATAACAAGTTCAAAAAGATTATCTCTAGTTATACCCCCATTAACTGTGCTTTATTGTAATTTTCCTTATATTTTGTCCTTGATTTTTTCGTATGAATTTGGTTTGGTTTTCATTTTTCTTGGCTGAAAAAAAGACTTCTCATCTAATCACCAAGATATTCCAAAATGTTATACATGTTATTTGTGGAAGGCTTTAATATTAAACAATATGAATACAAGAACTGTTAATCTGAGTTTTTTTTCATTGCAATCTTACTGAGTTTTGTGTTCCATATTTATTTGTTTCTGATTCCTTCTTTGTTTTGCTAGAGTATTTTCACAAGGTTTTTTTTTTTTTGAGATATGAAGCATGGGGACAAATTTTGAATGCATGCATGTTTGAAAAGCATTCTTCTTTCATATTTGATTGATAATTGTCCTGATTAAATAGACTTTTGGATTCAAAATAGTTCCTTGTCATAACTTTGATGGTATCCTATAGTCTTCAAGTATCCAATGGATATGTCCACAGCCTAAAATGATGTCTAATAGTGGTTTGACTCTATTTCCTTTGTAAGGAGACTTGTTTTTGTTGTTGCTGTTTATTGTTTATGGAAGATTTTAGGATTTTCTCTTTATCCTTGTATTCTAAAATTGCATCTTATTCCAAATATATTGTTTTGACTTCGTGTCTTCTGGATTGATTTCCTAGAGCTCAACATTTTCTCTTATTTTCTGTCTTTTTGCTATATGTTTTTGAGAGTTTTTTAACTCTTTCTTATGGCCTTCCTGTTAAATATTTACTTAAGTAATAATATTTTTTATTTTCAAGGTCTTCTTGGG
This sequence comes from Enhydra lutris kenyoni, assembly GCF_002288905.1. Lineage (NCBI taxonomy): Eukaryota > Metazoa > Chordata > Mammalia > Carnivora > Mustelidae > Enhydra > Enhydra lutris. The sequence continues at coordinate 33,178,808 of NW_019154103.1, forward strand.
CTTAGAAGTTTCGCTTTCACTTGGTTTGGTTTGGGGTTTGAATGTTTGGTTCATTGTTCTTGTTTTATAATAGATATACTATCTTCATAAATCTTTTAGAAGATAAATAAAATTCTTATAAATTTAAGAAGATCATATCATATTTTGTCTAAACCTGCCACTTTTGACAGTAAAAGAGGTGTGTTATCAATCGAAACCTAGGAAAACAGAAACCAAGGTTGTCATGCAAACTGGGAAGTATTAGTATCCTTTTTAAAGTGCTTTTATATTTTTTGATTATCTATTTCCTCCAAGTTAGATGTTCTGTTTGTTCTAGATATGGCTTCTTTGTGCAGCTATTTTTTCCCAAATGCCTAGAGAAACTTGATGGTCTGGTTAAAATTGTTTATAATAGACAAGTTCCTGGATTCAGTTAGCATATGTAGGGTTTCTCTGAAATCACTGACCTTTCCTTTAAATGGGTGATGTAACCGCAAGCTCTGTGATCTTAGGTGGACCTTCTGACCTGCAAGCATCACTACACATACAGGTAGGGAAGAGTCAAAAGCCAAAATATGGAGTCCTGCTCTGGAGCTCAATCCCTACTCTGAAGGCCTTGAACTTCTAGGAAGATTACTCAATTTAATTAAGATCCTTTGTCTGATTTAAGCCTGAGAACAATTTGCCCAGGTGTCAGGGTTGGGGGATCAGTAACACACAAAGAATTATTTAATCAATTCTCCCATTTCCTATCTCTTCCACAACTGCCATCTCTGTTCTCAGTATATGTTGGTTTGTGGCAGTTTTGCTCTGGAAGATAAACCTGGTTCTCACTTCTGCTTTAGCCATTTCTTGAATGGGCTTGGACTTCAGCTCCCTGTAGTTTATCCACCACTACAAAATCATCCACTTTTCATTTTCCTGAAAGGTACCAAACTCTTTGACTGATTAATGCCTTTACTATAATTCTCAGCATTTCTTCTTTAGAGTAATTTCAATGTTTTTCATAATGAAGAGAACCAATGCTTATACCTTGTCTACCAGCTACAATTTAGCAAACATTTACCAAACATCTTTACTGGTGAAATTTATTTCCCGAATGATTTTTATGCACCAAGAACTATGTTGTAGAGGTAGGAATACCAAGATAAATAAGACATGGTACATCAAATTGCTCAAAATCTAATGGGTGATTTTTTTTTCTACCACTCTGAGCTTGATTCTTTAATTTTAAAATGAGGAGGTAAGACTATGAATAAGCGTGTCTATATTTTTAGACCAAAAGCCTATAGGATCTTCCTCCAAAGTAGCATTGCTTAAGAACAATCCTTCTTAGCTCACTGTCCTACTATCCAGGCCCACTGGAGTGGCAGCATCACTCCTACAGATCTGTAGGCGTGGGACTCCTCCTTTGGCTCTGTGGGGTACACACAATCCTTCAGCTTGTGGAGGGGTTGTGATCTAACCCCTCTGGTTCTCTGTGAGGACCCCCACCTTGTAGTCCCCTGCATGAGCTAGCCTTCTGAAACCAATAAGAAAGCAGCCTTGCCCCTGTCCTTGTGATGGGAGTGTCAGCCCTGTGATCTCTGTATTGCTTTAAAAATCATTCTTCCCTTACTTGAAGAATAGTGTACATTCACCACCAAAGAGCTCTGTGGTCACATCCTAGAAAATCCAAGATATCTGACAGCCTTCCTTCACCCTGTTCCACTTTTTCTGTCCCTTTTAATTTTATTTTACATTTTTAAAAGATTTTATTTATTCATTTGTCAGAGAGAGAGAGAGAGAGAGAGAGAGAGTATAAGCAGGGGGAGAAGCAGGCAGAGAGACCAGCGAGCAGTGGGAGAAGCAGGCTCCCCATCAAGCAAGGAGCCTGATGCGGAACTTGATCCTAGGATCCTGGGATCATGACTGAGCCAAGCGGCAGATGTTTAACCAACTGAGCCAACCAGACATTGCTGCCCATTTTGTTTCAAACTGACAGCATCTCTGCTGATATAATCCCATCTCTATTCCTGGCTTCTGTCAAGATGTCCAGTTAAGCCCATGAGATGAACTTAAGATCTCTTTATCCAATGGTTAGTGTTCTCTTCAGAACATGGTTTCTCATTTTTATAATATGGTTAGGATAAGAATTTTCCAAATCTCCAAGTACTGGTTCCTTTTTCAATTCCTATCTTCCCTTTCAAATTTTACTATAAAGCAGTAGGAGGAATTTGCTTAGAAATCTCCCCTGGTAAATACCTCTTTCATCGCTTACAAGTTCTACCTTCTACAAAACAGTAGAATATAATTCAGCCAATTTATCTGCCACTTCACAACAAGGATCACCTTTCTTCTAGTTTCCAATAACCTGGTCCTCATTTCTTCATGGGACCTCACCAGAATGGCCTTTAAAATCCAGTATTTCTTGGGGCACCTGGGCAGCAGAGTTGGTTAACCATCCAACTTTTGGTTTCAGCTCAGGTCATGATCTCAGGGTAGTGAGATTGAGCCCCTCATCCAACTCCATACTTAGTGCAGAATCTGCTTGAGTTTCTGTCTCCTCCTCCCTCTTCCTGCCACACTCTTTCTAAAATAAATAAATAAATCTTAAAAATAAACAAAAAATAAATAAAATAAAATCCATTATTTCTACAAACAGTCCCTTTATAGCAATCTCGGATTTTTCTAACACTTGGCTTAAAAATTCTTCTAGCCACAATGCATCACCAAGTTCCAAGGCCACATCCACATTTTTAGGTATTTTTTACAGCAGCACTCCACCCCTACTGCCAAAATCTGTCTTAGTCAGCTGGGGTTGCAATAACAAAATACCATAGTGTGGGTAGCTTAAACAACAGAAATTTACTTTCTCACAGTTCAGGAGGTTGAAATCCAAGAGGAAGGTGCCAGCTGATTCCATTTCTGATGAGAGCTCTCCTCCTGGCTTGCAGACAGTCAGCTTTGCACTTTGTCCTCGCTGCATGAAAAGAAACAAAAAAAAAGAGGGGGGCAGAGATGCTGTGGTGCCTCTTCTTTTTTTTTTTAATTTTTTTTTATTTTATTTTTTATAAACATATAATATATTTTTATCCCCAGGGGTACAGGTCTGTGAATCGCCAGGTTTACACACTTCACAGCTGTGGTGCCTCTTCTAATAAGGACATTAATCCTATTAAATCAGGGCCCTACCCTTATGACTTCATTTAACATTAATTTCTTTATTATTCCAAATATAGTCACAGTGCAGGTTAGAGCTTCAGCATATGAACTTGGGGGAGAGGAAGGACATAAATATTCAGTTCATAGTGGCATGCATGTTCAGGTCTTTCAAACAGGACCCCTAATCAGTGTCTCCTCTTTGCTCATTTCATATAGACATACTTATGGCCAGCAGTCAGTTCTTATTAGGTATTAAAAACAATACAAAAGAGAATAAGTTAGATTCCACAATCAAGGAGAGATCAGAACAGGAAACAATAACTATAATAAAAGACAATTTTCTTTTTCCTTAAGAGAGGTAGAGACAGTATGTCATGAGGGCTCAGTGGAGTGAAAAATCATTAGAGGGAATTAGGAAAAAGATTCATGGAAAGTCATGCTTGAGCAATTCTTGAGATATCAGGAGGGAGGATTTCAGGTTTTAGATGGACAGTTTATAATCAAAGGGAACTTCATAAGGAAAGGCTCAAAATGAAGAAAGCGTAGACACAGTTGGGAAACAGTAAGTAATCCAAGATTGCCAGAATATAGGATGCATCAGGATAGGAGTAACCAACAAAGCTAAGGAAGTAGGTAATATATTATGCAAATCTTGAATGCTAATAGTAAGAAATTTATAATTAGGTGAGTCAACAATGTGAAACTGAAAATTCTAGAAAAGAACACTGGGACCGGGGCAGTGTTTGTATTTTATAAGTCACCAAAATGGGAGCATATCTTCCACCAACTGTAATTCAGCAAAAAGCAGTGAAGAGAGTTGTGATTAAAAATGTTGCAGCAAAATTCATCTTAATACTCATCACTAACCCAAGTTTTATAAGGTTATCCCATAAAGATAAAACCTAACCTACCCTCGGCATTACTATTCCCCCACTATATTCTAGCATTCAAAGCAGTGCCTGGGACATAGCAGAAATGCAATATATATGTCTTAAATGAATACTATGAAAATTTTACATAAGGACCTTAATTATTCCTTAAGATCAAATGCAACTATTACAAACTGACTCAAATAGCATTATTTTAAAATCTTAGGAACCAGTAAAAGACTACTGAAGTTATGTGATATTAGCAAGAACTACTTTTAGTATGCCACACTATACTGCTGATTTTATTTATGTTACTTCCCACGAGGTCACCAAATTGGAAGATAAAAAAACTTATTCTATGCTTTAGCCTAAAGGTTTTTTGGGAATCATTCATTGAAAAATATTACTTTCAATTATAAATGTTGACAGGACTGGCTCCAAAAATTAGCCCTTCTGTTATAACATCATGGTAACCATTGTTTCTGAATATTAATATTACAACTAATATACAACACTGCATTCCACTTACTCCTATGACCACAGGAGAAGACCGGTAATATGAAACCATCAACAGTACTCAAACTGGGAGAGCAGGGGACTTACAACACAGAAAATTAGGGCACTGACTTCCTCTTATCATCCTGGAACCTTCAGCTCTATAGAGCAGAGCCCTATTCCATTATCTTTTATCTCTTTTCTCCCATCACTCTCCTACTACCTAGAAGCAGACTCAACTCCTAACAATTGTGAAGCACAAAGAGGGAAAAAAATGGATGCCTATATATTATATGTCAGAGTATTCTAAAATTATAAATCAAGCTTAAAATGCAAATAAAATGCTATATTTTCCTATATTTGAAAATATATCTTCATTATAATGTATAAGCTCAGGTTGTGTTTTGGGGAACTCAGATTTCCTCAGGATTCTGTATTGAGATGTGGCTACACAAGAAGTCAGCTTCTGGCCCTCAGCCCATAGCACTCCCTCTTCTTTTCCCACACCCAGGCCCAGCCTGCCCACAAGGGGCCATTTGCTCATGTAGGTGGTCACCCCAGTCTTCACCCTAAGTCTGGTCATTCTACTTACCACACCCTTAATAGCCATCTCTAGGCACTCCTAGAGTAAACAGATGGACAGACCAGTGCAAAATCCAGCACTCAACAAGATGGATGAGAGAAGAGAACTGTGTAAGTCCAAAAAGTGAGCTTTGGGCAACTTGGATGAGAAAATCTGTAGATCCAGAGGTGTTTATGTGTTTTATAGGAGGCTACAGGTATATGTTTCTCATTGGATCCATAGACACCACCCCTGTGGGCTTAGGCATGGTTGGAAATAACTCAAAGTTGGGCACTCTACAGCATACAGCCTCTTGCCCAAGTCTCAGAGTAGTACCATCTGATTTCAAAGAATATGTAAGTAGAATGGAAGGAGAAACTGACACTGATAATGTAGCAGTGAATTTTAAATGCTGCGGTATCCATAATTTAAGCACTATAAGGGAAAAGCAGAAAAGAGAAACCCTATAACAGCAAATTCTATAATTAAGCATTACACCAACATCAGTTTAGATTACCATGCAGAGGGAGTGGAAAGAACATCCAATAAAAACTTGAAAAGAAGTACCCTAGATTAAAGTTTTTCATCAACTAGAAATATAATTGGAGCTATGCTGATCAACACAATTTCCAGTTGTAGATTTACGCCAAGGATTCAACTCCCATTCCAATGGACAGAGTAGCAAGATTGGACAGAGTCTGGCTATATTTCACCTTTTTTGAAGGATGCAAAAAGGAAAATTAAAAAAAATTAAAAAGAGACCTGGGTTGGGGGCAGGAGCGTAGAGGAGTGTGGTACAAAGTAAAAAGAAATACATTCTGGAGGGCTTCATAAGATATGTTATAGCAGAATCTAGAAGAAAATTTAGGAACTTTACTGATAACCTAGAAAGAGTAAAAGATCCACCTCTATAAATTGGAAGAAGAACATATAGAGGGGAAAATAGGGGCACCTGAGTGGCTCTGTTGGTTAAGCATCTTCCTTGGGCTCAAGTCATGATCCCAGGGTCCTAGAATGGAGCCCAGCATCGGGTTCCCTGCTTAGCAGGGAACCTGCTTCTCCCTCTCCCTCTACTGTTCCCCCCGTTTGTGCTCTCTCTTTCTCTCTCAGTCAAATAAATAAATAAAATATTTTTTAAAAAGGGGAGCATATTGAAATGAGAGGGTAATAGAAAAATAAAATTAAAAAGAAAAATCAAATTAAATTAAATTTAAATAAAATAATGAAATGAAAGACAAGAGAAGGAGATGAAAAGGAGATGAGTGTGGTGAGGAGGATTTCAGGAAATCTAAAACTGTAAAACAGCAACTGACTCACACTAGAGTCAGTTAAGAGTATAATTAAAATCTCGGACAACTGAATAGCTGAACATGAGAAACTTGCTAAGGATACAGAAGAAAAATGAAAGGAAATTAAAATAACAAAGTAAAATACTAGGTTATTCTACCCAATAAGTCCTACAGCAAACTGAATTGGAGATTATTTACATGTTAAAAATAATAAAAATGTTTAAACTGCACTCAAAAGAAAATTTAGAGCAGCATGAGTAGATCTTAAACACAGTAAAAAGAAAATAAACTTTTAGAATAATAGAAACTAGGTAAATAGAAACAACATGTGCCTGCAAAAAGCAAGAAAATAAGAATTAAATTTGGAAATTAACAGTAAATTTAAAAACTTAGGATAAATATATAAGTTGAAGAACTAGTCTCTGGAAAAAAATACAATATGAAATGGGAAGCGTAATCCAAAAATAAAGCAGGGGAAAAGCACAAATATTTAACAATTAGAATAAGAAATAAAATAATGATAGAAATTATCATTTACTTATGGCAATGCTCCAGAAACTTCACTGAATGATTTACAATCAATAATACAACCTTATCGGGTAAATATCATTTATATTCTATTTTTTCGTAAGTAAATAAGTCACAGAACATTAAGAAACTTGTTCAAGCCAAAAAATAAGCAAATATAAGGCCGTTACTGAAATCCTACAGCCTCTGTAGTTTGCAATCTCAATCATTATGAATCATTATGAACCTGGAGAAATTTTTTTAAATTATGAGAGATACTATGTGCCACTCTAGTGAAAAGTTAAGGACTTTAATGAGAAGGATACATTTCTAAGAAAATGTAAATCATCAAAATGTATGAAAAGTTCAGTAAGGAGAATTCATCTGAATCAATTCAAAAACCTGTAGCCCAAAAGCTCTGAATCCATGTATTTTTAGAAGTAAGTTCCAGAATACCTTCTACTGGTAAATCGTACTTATCCTACTTATTTTTCAGAACAGAGAAAATGATGAAAAACTACTCAATTTGTACAAAGCCAAATCATTAACTGATGTCACAGACCAAACGTGAGTACCATGTAAAGGAAAATAAAGTGAAAACTTACTTATGAATGTCTACACAAAATGTACAAATAAAACATTAGAAATTGAATCTACCAGTGCATCTACCCATGAGACAGCACGACTGTGCTTGGGCAGCTTGTGCCCAACACCTTTTGCCTCAGTGACAATCTTGGGGTAAAAATAGAGCAGAAGGTTCTCCTGGCAGGAAATTAAACAAGAATTAAATTTTAAAATTAAGTAAATTAGAAAACAGACTAGGAAAGAACAGCAACAGAGCTGTTGCCACAGATAGAAAGCAAGAGGAGGATGAGCTAGCCAGGTACTTGCTGTTCTACTACAACCTGCTGAACACTGCCAAGGAGATGCTACCACCTGGACATTAACCTCAGCAGTCAGATGTCTCCTCAGGGCAACAGGAATGGGTTCATAAAGGCAAGACAAAGGTATCCTGGGGAGGCACATCTCTGAGACTGTGACCCAGTGTGTTCCCTTCGGGGGGCTTCCAACTAATGATGAGGGGCTCTTCTTACAATAGAAGCATGTCCTCCAAAGAAAAGCCTCACCATTATTTTGAAACACTTAGTGTTAAAAGGTAGGATTGGTTTGGGGGCACCTGGGTGGCTCAATCAGATGGGCGTCTGTCTGCCTTTGGCTGGGTCATGATCCCAGAGTCCTGGGATGGAGTCCCACATCAGGCTCCCTGTTCTGTGGAGATCCTGCCTCTCCCTCTGCCTCTCCCCCCATTTGTGCTCTCTCTTTCTGTCAAATAAATAAATAAAATCATTTTTAAAAAGTTGGATTGGTTTCAAACTCCACTCACAATTATCCTAAGGAATATTATTACATTTGTCAATGAAATAAAAAATAAATTTTAGCTTGAAATATAATTTCAACTATTGAAATAGTTAAAAATTTAACGGATGTGGGGCACCTGGATGGCTCAGTGGGTTAAAGCCTCTGCCTTTGGCTCGGATCGTGATCCCAGGATCCTGGAATCGAGCCCTGCATCGGGCTCTCTGCTTGGCGGGAAGCCTGCTTCCTCCTCTCTCTCTCTGCCTGCCTCTCTGCCTACTTGTGATCTCTGTCAAATAAATAAATAAAATCTTTAAAAAAAAATTTAATGGATGTAAAGTGGGTTTTAGAATTTAAATACCTACCTGTATGAATAAAGTTTCTTGTTAATGATAATTTACAAGAATTTAAAGAGAATATTGCCAAGCCTTCATCAGAGAACTGTGTATAATCATTTTTAAGCATAAATCTATATACATATTTACAAAAAAAGTTCTGTCCATGGGAGCAAGATAAACTTTCTCATAAAAAATTCAGAAAATATTTATTTGCAAGTTGGAAGTTTTATTCAAATTCAATGATTAATATCTTCCCCAATTCTTATACTTTATTTTCTCATAAAGAAAATGTCATTATTATTTTCTTCATATTCCATATAGGCAATGCAAAACTCCTTCCATTTTACTTCAGGCAAACATTGGTGGAGTCCCACTGAAGAGATGGTTCTCAATTAAGTAACTACGAGGGGACGAAGGCTGTGTAGAGAGGTCAGAAAATTATAACTATCTGTACTTTGAAAAAAATCCCATAGGATATTCTAAAATGTACTCTGTCCTCAAACTGAGAGAAAAGAATGCTCTGAAGTTAGAAATATGATAGCAATGGCTGCCATCACCATTATATGATTAAAATATCATTATATTATTTTCTTTGCCAGATTAAATAATTCACTCATTGCAATTTTATATATGATTTATTACTATCTTCTGCCTTAGATTGGCAAGGATTATAAAGCATGACCATATACAATTTGAAATATGATAAAACAAACAACCATATGACAGTTCTGTGTACTACCTAGAATTCCTAAGAATTAGGAATTAAAATAATTATTGGACAAGTTATTATTGTCCAATAACAATAATTGGACAGCTTAAAATAATTATTGGACAAGTGCTCAGACATGTATGTTCAAAGCTGTTCAACTATTTTATAACAATGAAAAACTGAAAAAAAAAAAACCTTAATGTCCAACAATAGAAAACCGGTAAGCGTAATTATAATATTAAAACACAATATAGTTATTAAGAGAGTAGATGTGCTCCAGTTATCTTCTGATATGTAACAAAACATCCCCAAACTTTATGGCTCTAACATTTATTTTCCTCATAAATCTTCAATTAATGCAGGGTTTGGAAAGGACTATTTGTGTCTGCTGTACTCTACGTCAGCTGGGGTAGCTCTAAGGCTAGGGACCGTATTATGAAGTATCTGGTGACTCACACTGTGCGTTTCTTTCTCTTTGTCTCTGCTCTCTTTCTTCTTCTCTCTTTGTCTCTCTCCCTCTCTTGCTCTGTTTCCCTTCTTCCCTCCCTCCCTCTCTCATTATCTATCTGTCTCAATCTCTACCCCTTTCTCTGTTATTTCACATGGTCTCTATAGCTTGAATTTTTCAGGTTAGCCAGACTTCTTATATATATGTTAGGGCTCCCAAGATAGGTGTATTTTCTGAAAGGGAAAGAGCCAAGTAGAACCTGTAGTCACCTTTTATAATCCATTTTCAAAATAACCATAGTATCATTCTGCCAAGTTACATTCCTTACAAATAAGTCACTAAGGCAGCCATATTCAAGAGGGAGAACAATTAAACTCCAGCTTTGGGTAAGACGGGATGGGAATATCAGCAAATTAAAAAACATGCTTTAAAACATCTATACTATATATGCTCACTGACCCTTTAAATAGTCTTTATATATTATGAGAAAAATGTCACAAAACCTATATATACGTTAATCACTATACATATGCATATGTACATACATATATATATGAACATACATATATATATATGAATGTGAAAGTAATTAATTAGTAAACCAAGTATTATCTCAAGGTTATGCATCAAAGTATTAGCAGAGGTTTTTTGTGGGGGTAGATGAGTCAAATGGCAAATCCATTTATTTTGGTTGTTCTGCAGTCTTTCAATAATTTTAGCAAACATACACCACTATAAAATTTGTAAGCAATACACAAATAATCATTTTTGTGGAGCACTGGGGAAATATTCTTTCTCAGAAAGAGATGTTTTATACATGAAGGAGGTAAAATTTTCACTAACCACTAACTTGCTTATTAGCAAGTCTCTAAAAGGTGAGTTCAGAATTCTACTTCTTAATTTTTCTTGTGGAGCTTCTTTAACCCCTTAAAAATAAGCCAGCTCTTCTCAGTTAAAGATCTGGACAACAAATATGTATTCAGTTCCTACAGAGAATAGAGCTTCAAGGTACACAGAAAACTTTAAATGGTGACATATCCTCAATATACTTCAAGAGAAATAGAGAAAAGAAGTAACAAAAAAAAACAAGAGTTGAAAGTATAAAAATTTAATAATTTAATTATGAGGATTTAAAAGGGAGATAAATAGCAGCTATTCTTATTTAATTAATGGATCTCCTGCTCTTATTTCTTCCAAATTTAATTTCCTAAGGACCACCAACATTTCTGGTGGAGAAGGGACAAAGCATTATATATAAACTTTTATGCACACTTCCAGCAAATATCACACACAGCGATTTTTCCAGTGTCAAGGACGTATGCCATTTCCTTGGGGTTTGTTCCAGAAGAGGACCCCATTCAGGTCAAAAAAAGATTAAAACTTTCTTATTTTTTTAAAAAAATAAAAAATTAAACTTATTTTTCACCTACTACATCCTGAGCTCTGTGCAAAACACTGGGAAAAGAACAGAGGCGCCCTAATGATTTATAGTCCAGTAGGAGAAATAAACATACAATATGGTGCCAAGATGAAAATATGTTTGAAATATAAACCAGAGTGTAAAAAGACTTCTTATTCTACCTAGAGAAGAGCGAGCAGAATAGTAGTTTAAAGATGGAAATATGTGAAGGACAACAGTTTGTATTTATAAAGTTCATGTCTCCACAGGCAGGGACTTTTTTTTTTTTTTAAGATTTTATTTATTTATTTGAGAGAGAGAGAGACAGTGAGAGAGAGCACGAGCGAAGAGAAGGTCAGAGAGAGAAGCAGACTCCCCATGGAGCTGGGAGCCTGATGCGGGACTCGATCCCAGGACTCCAGGATCATGACCTGAGCCGAAGGCAGTCGTCCAACCAACTGAGCCACCCAGGCATCCCTACAGGCAGGGACTTTAAGGAGGAAATCTATACATGAGATTTCTGAAGCCTGCTGAAGAGAATTATTTGAGGGTAAGATCTTTTAACATTGTACCACGAAGATTTAAAAGGTCATTATACTACCTTCCTTTGATACAGCCATCTAAAACCTCACTAAAGTATCAACAGAAAAGTATGATAGCTAGTAATTATTGGTATTTACTATGTGATAGGTAAGATTCAGAGAGCTGTACATATATTTTATATGTATATCATTTATATGTATAATTAATTTTTACATGTCTTTATATTTTTTATATTTTTAAATTTTTTTAAATTTTATATGTCATTTATACCCCCATAGGACTATTATTATTACTCTTACATTATGAATCAAGTAACTGAGGAACAGAGAGGTTAAGTAATTTGCCCAGTAATTTACTGCTAGTAAGTAGCTGAGCCAGTATTCCATCCCAAATAGTTTGGTCCCAAGACCATGATTTAGCAACATTGCCTCACAACTCATCATATTGAAAATTGGGACCAGTAAAGATATTTCCAGACCCAAAGGAAAACTTCCAGATACTATAATTTTTATGGAACTGTATTGAAATTGTTACCAGCCACCCATTGTGATAACTCTGAAAGGAGGCAGGAAAATCCTTTGTCACAATCCTCATTGAGGACTTTTAACTGAGGAATAACAGGTAGTTGTTAATTTGCGTTCCAAAAACTTCAGTTAACTTTGTTTTGATGTGTGGGGTTTGCACATTTAGGCTAGATTGCAGGAAGACAGCTGAATTCTAAAAGTTAAGGGCTGCCACTCATAATCTTCCTTTTTACCCTTTTCCTTAGTTGGCCCTCCATTCGGTAATCTGAAGGAATGGTTTAATATTATCAGTTTGGTGGGGGTGCAAGATAACTAGGGAAGACTATATATTTCAGCTAAGTCCAGCCTTCATCAATGACTGCAGCTCATCATTGGACATTGTTTGGCATGGAAATTGAGCGCTTGGTTAACACAGCAGCTTACTGAAAGTAGACTCACAACACTGATCATCTATCCCTGTATCAGACCTCTGAAACTTGGCCTCTGGCCAAGAGACAGCTATCGCCTTCCTGATGCAAACTCAGTTCTGGACTCTGAACCACAGAAACGGGAAGAGACACCTGTTGTTGATACTCCTACAACTCTCTTCCTCACCACCTCTCATTCTGCTCCTGGGAGGAGTAGCTATACCACTACCTTCAGCTCTCTGTGAACACGGGCTGCTGGAAAGCAATAAAATCCATCCTTCACCAGGAGAAGTGCGCTCATCTCCACTCACCTAAATCTCTAATCCAGGTGCACCCAAGAAAGAACAAGCAAGAGGTAATGGCTGTTAGTTGGGTATTTCTGGCTATGGGGAGCAGAGAAGAAATCCTTAGTCTTCAAGTTTCTCTGAGTCTAACTTTGCTCTCTTCTCTTGTGATTATAGGAGATGGCATCTGAGAGGCACGTGCCTGTTCACCTCACCACTTCTCCAGCTTGAGGGAGAAAGGGATTTCCTCTGCTTTCCCATCTTTCCCACACCATCATATTTCATTTCAAAGCAGTACTTACTTAACAGTTTGCTTTTCTATGGAAGTGCTAAAATTCACAGATGCTGTCGATCAAGCATGCTATTTAATGTTTTCCAGTCAATGATAAGGTGAAAATAAGGAAAGAACATTGGAACACAAATCTCAATTGCAGGAATTTTCCTGAGAGCCATATAGAGAAACAATATTTATATCCAAAGGTAAAACTATTGGCAGAGCTATTATTATCTCTTCTCAGATCACTTAATTTTTTTAAACTATTATTTCACTTAAGACAGCAATTTCTTCTTATAATTTCTTCTCTAATCTTTCATCCACCCTCAATTTCAGGCCAAGAATTTTGGGCCATGTTAATGAAACAGGGCTATAACAGGAATAATAAGAGTATCATTTTTTTCTTCAGCTTTCTTTACTGGAAACTCTAAGGAAATTATTAATTTGCAAGTTTTCTTAACTTTCCCCCTACAGGACTTGCTGCATATGAGGTAAATGTGATGACAAATACCCTTTTTTCCTACTCTGGCCTCAATGCAATAAGAAAGATCCCTTTCTTATTTTTCTGAATTGAAAGGAATTTTCTAATTGGCAAAAGGTACGATTGGCTGTAGCAATGCTGAGTATGCCAAGGCAAGAGGTAGGCCATGTCTCCTAGCAATGCAACCTGAATAGCAATATAGTGATTGACTGAAAAGGCATTTTGGCTAAGGTGCACCATTGACACTCCCAAATAGCCAAAGGGCATGATTTCAATAAATAACATAGTTTAAGTTTTACTAACTCCTTCGAACTTTTGATTTTCTTCATGCTAAAGAGAGAGACTTTGGCTTTCCAATCAGATTGTGGAAAAAATTATTTCTTCATCTGTACTTGCATCAATGAAAATTGTGAAAATTTTGGAAAGAAACCAAAGGAAAATCATTCCATTAAAATCAACTTTTTTTTGTAAGTTATTTTTAAAAATGAGTAATAACTTTTTGAAATTCCCAAACTAGAGGGTATATATTTTAGAGAAAGTAAAGGATGAAAATAATGATTTTAGGAATTCCCCCAAGTCAGAAAACTTAAATCATTATAAAAAAGGAATGACACTTCAATAGAGAATAAAGAAAAAAGGGTATTCTGTTTTTGGACAACATGTTTTTACCTTAGATGAAAAAATTATATAGGTATGTTTTCAAACCATACAAATAGAGGAGTTCTTACAGTAGTCTACACCATTGCTTTTCTTAAAAATTCATATAAGAGCCTAATAAAAGTAACCTGTCCTTTCTCCATGCACCTGTGTACACATTTACTCCATTTTCAACTTATACCCTAACTAGTCTGCTATTCTCTTACTGTTTTGTGTATGTAAACCTGATGTCCACTATAAGTTACAAACTCTTTAAGGTTGGAGAATGTATTCTCACAATGTCTAATACTACTTACACAATAAGCATTATGTTAAAAATACTTCATGGTTCATTAACCCATTATTCCCTCTGATAAAATTCTTTTTTAATAGACTTCATATCCAAAGTGTTGTGATGTGAAGATAAATATGTGGCAAGAAAGTACATTACCAGCCAGAAGACCCTGGGGATAAAACAGTTCCTAATCATCACTATAATAATTTAGCAAGTACAAAGAGGTACACAACCTCTCATTCACTGATGCCTTTAGCATTGATTTAATGTCCTCCTCTGACCCCAGACTTTCCAGTAACCTGGCAGAGAGCCATGTCTACATGAATGACCTGTCCAAAGCATGGTAATTGTTTTTTAACCTCTCATTTACCAATGTATCTATTATACATTTGTAAACTACTTCATAGCCAGATACAAAAAATTATTATCTTACATAATTATTCACTCTGGAAACATTAAGCCTTCCAATTCTTTGAGCATGATCTCAAGCCATGTCAGCTCTATCACATATACCTTCCTAACAAAGTTTTTTGATTCTCTGTTTTCTCCCAGTCCTTCCTCCTCTCCTCACCTCCTCTCATATATACCATCTCTTCATCCTCTGTCTTGCCAATATTATTGGCTGTATTGGCCCTTTTTTCTTTTTTCTGTCACATCTCTCTGGAAAAAAAAATCTGGACCAATACAAAAGCCCATCTACATCAGAGCTGTTGAGCATTACTGTTGAAAATCATATAGAATAATACTATAGATTTCTATAAAACTAGAAATTCATGTTCTTTGACTTTAGTCAGACCCTCCACACTGGCCAGAAACTGTTTCTCTATTTAGTTTTACCTCTGAATCTCCACACTAGCAATTTATTACAATGTGCTGGATTTCTACTATTTTGCCTCCCCAGAATAGGATAATCTCTTCATCTGAGAAATTCTCCTTTGAATGGGAGATGGCACCATTGCACAGATACCACACAATGTGTACTGTGGATTGACCAGGGTGGACATAAAGGGCAAGGCTGAGCAGACTTAGTTCTCCACTCACAAGCCATCCTTGATTCATACAGAAAAATCTTAATACAGTTCTTCCGGAGATATTTTTAAACTGGAACTGGGGAAGAAGAAGGATAAGACAGAAAGGGGAAGAGGAAAAAGGAGATCCACAATTACAGTTAAAACAAATAAACATTACAACAAACCCAGAGGCCCCTTTTCCTGGGAGACAGGATCTAAACTTCAATGCGTCTGAAGCTGAGCCAGTGTTCTTTTTTTCTCACTGAAGTAGAATCAACATACAATGTTATAGTAGTTTCAGGTATACAACATACTGACTGAACAATTCTGTATCATCTCACACCTGTCAGAATGGCTAGAATAAAAAAGTATAATAAATAACATGTGTTGGTGAGGATATGGAGAAAAAAGAAACCTCTTGCACTGTTGGGAAATGCAAACTGGAGCAGCCACTGTGGAAAATAGCACAGAGGTTCCTCAAAAAGTTAAAACTAGAATTAGCCTATGATCCATGATGTCCACTACTGGATACTTACCCAAAGAACACAAAAGCACTAATTTGAAGGTATATGCAACCCCTGTGTTTATTGCAGCATTGTTTACAATAGCCAAGATAGGGAAGTGTTCCTCAATGGATGAGTGGATAAAAAAGATGTGAAAAGATGCGATGTATATATGCATATGTGTATCTATTGGGGGTGGGGTGGGGAAGATCTTAACCACTATCAAACAGACTGCCATTTTGAGCATTCACAACTCTCCCCACACACTCAGCCATCACCCTTCTTGCTTGGAAAATCAGCTTAATTTCCACTTTAAAGAGACGATATAAGTCTTTAAAGAGGAAATCCATCAAATTCCTGCAATCACAACGCACATTTCCACATCACACATCCCCCCTTCCTCTATCTCTTAAAAATGTGGAAGAGGAGGGAGAGCAAGATGGTGGAACAGGAGACCTAAGTTTCATCTGGACCCTGCAATTCAGCTAGATAGTTATCAAACCATTCTGAACAGTTACAAATTCAACATGAGAGAGAAGAGAAGAAAAGCAGCAATTCTAGGAAGAGAAAAGCAACCACTTTCTAGAAGGTAGGACATGCGAAGAATTTAATCCGAAGTGATATATGGGAAGATAGACCACGGGGGAGGGGCCGGCTCCCTACAAGTGAGAGAGCAGTGGAGCACAAAATCAGAACCCTTAGATGTCTGCTCCACTGAAGGACGTCAGTCCAGAGGCTGAGCTGGGGTGGAGCCCTCGTGGGGACAGTGTGGTCTCAGGATCTGCAGGGTCACAGAAAATTGGGGGTCCCCTCCTTACTCTATGAACATGAGTGCAACAGGAGTGGCGTGGGAGCATGCTGCAGGATTCTGCTAGGTTTGGAGACTCCAAACGGGGATGTGTGCCAGAGATAAAAATGCCCAGTCATAGGCTGAATGAGCATGGAGAGTGTCCAGAGAACAGGGAGACCAGAGTAATTGGCTGCTTTTCTCTGAGGGTGGAGTGAGGAGTGGGGCCCTGAGCTCTTGTCTCCTACAGGGCCAGAGATTGGGAGGCCGCCATTTTCATAGCCATCCTCCAAAGCTGTATGGAAAGTGCTCAGGGAACAAAAGATACAACGCAAAACCAAGCAGATTACTTAGCCTGGCCCCAAGCAAGAGTGGTGCAATTCCACCTAGGGCAAAGACATTTGAGAATCATGGCAAAAGGCACCTCTCTCTGAGAAGATTAGCAAGAACACCCAGCCAAGATCAGTTCACCAATCGATGAGGACTGCAGAACTCCAGAGTGAGGGGAAATCAACACATAGAATTCATGGCTCTTCCCCCATGATTCTTTAATATTTCAAAGTTAAACTTTTAAAATTATATTTTTTTTCTACTTTAAAAAAAAATTTTCCTCTTCCTATTTTAACCTATTTTAAATATTTTATCTTATCAATACCATTTAAAAATGTTTTTTAATTTTCAATTTTTATAGTCACATTCTATCCCCTCACTATATTTAACCTTATTTTTTGTTCACATACAATTTTATCTTTCCTTAAAATTTTGGATACAGTTTCTTCTAATAGACCAAAATATACCCTAAATCAACCATACGGCTTTGTTTTAGTCTCCAGCCTGATCCCATTCTCTCCCATTTTTTCCCCTTTTTTTCAACCAACTTCTTATCAAATTCTTTCTTAAGATCTTTTTAAATTTTCATCTTTACAGTCATATTATATCCCTTCATCATGTTTACCTTATTTTATATACATATAAATTTTTTTCTTTCTTTAAAATTTTAGGACAAAGTTTCTTCTAACAGACCAAAATACATCCAAAATCAAGTGTGTGGCTCTGTTCTATTCACCAGCCTAATCATATATTTTTCCTCTTTTTTGCCTTTGCTCTTCCCCTGGTTTTAGGTCTCTTTTGATTTGATTAGTGCATATTTTTCTCGGGTCATTGTTACCCTTTTAGCATTTTGTTCTCTCATTCATCTATTCTCCTCTGGACAAAATGATAACATGAAAAAACTGACCCCTCAAAAAAGGAACAAGAGGCTGTACTGACTGCTGGGGACCTTATCAATACAGACATTAGTAAGATGTCAGAACTAGAGTTCAGAATGACAATTATGAAGATACTAGCTGTGATTCAAAAAAACATAGACGATACTAGAGAATCCTTTTCAGGAGAAATAAAATTGCTTCCTGGAGTTATAAAAGGACTAAAGTCTAAACAAGTTGAAATCAAAAAAATATTAATGAGGTCCAATAAAAACTGAAGTCTCTTACTGCTAGGATAAATGAGGCAGAGGAGATAATTAGTGATATAGAAGACTAAGTTATGGAGAACAAGGAAGCTGAGAAAAAGAGAGATAAACAACTACTACATCATGAGGGGAGAATTCTAGAGATAAGTGATACCATAGGATGAAAAATTATTAGAATAATTGGGGTCCCAAAAGGAGAAGAAAGAGAAAGAGGGGCAGAAGGTATATTGGAGCAAATTAGAGCAGAGAACTTCCCTAATTTGGGGGAGGAAACAGGCATCAGAATCCAGGAGGCACAGAGAACCCCCCTCAAAATCAATAAAAATAGGTCAACACCCCATCATCTAATACTAAAACTTACAAGTCTCAGAGACAAAGAGAAAATCCTGAAAGAAGCTCAGGACAAGAGGTCTGTAACCTACAATGGTAGAAATATTACATTGACAGACTTATCCACAGAGACCTGGCATGCCAAAAAGGACTGACATGCTGTATTCAGATCACTAAAGGAGAAAAATATGCAGCCAAGAATACTATATCCAGCTAGACTATCATTGGAAATAGAAGGAGAAATAAAAAGCTTCCAGGGCAAACAAAAACCAAAAGAACTTACAAACACCAAACCAGCCCTACAGGAAATATTGAAACGGGTTCTCTAAGCAAAGAGAGGCCCTAAAAGTAGTAGACCAGAAAGAAAAATGTTACTGTTACATACAGTAACAATCACCTTACATGCAATACAATGGCACTAAATTCATATCTTTCAATAGTTACCCTGAATGTAAATGAGCTAAATGCCTCAATCAAAAGACACAGGGTATCAGAATGGATTAAAAAAATAAGACCCATCAATATGCTGTCTGAAAGAGACTCATTTTAGACCCAAAGACACCTCTAGATTTAAAGTTAGGGTGTGGAAAACAATTTACCATGCTAATGAACATCAAAAGAAAGCTGGAGTGGCAATCCTGATATCAGACAATTAGATTTTAAACCAAAGACTATAATAAGAGATGAGGAAGGACACTATATCATACTTAAAAGGTTTGCCCAACAAAAAGATCTAACAATTTTAAATATCTATGCCCCTAACATGGAAGCAGCCAACTATGTAAATCAATTAATAACAAAATCAAAGAAACACATCGACAATAATAAAATAATAGTAGGGGACTTTAACTCCCCACACTGAAATGGACAGATCATCTAAGCAAAAGTCCAATAAGGAAATAAAGGCTTTAAATGACACACTGGACTAGATGAACATCATAGATACATTCAGAGCATTCCATCCCAAAGCAACAGAAATACACATTCTTCTCTAGTGCACATGGAACATTCTCCAGAATAGATCACATCCTGGGTAATAAATCAGGTCTCAAACAGTACCAAAAGACTGGGATCATTCCCTGCATATTTTCAGACCACAATGCTTTGAAACTAGAGCTCAACCACAAAAGGATAATTGGAAAGAACTCAAATACATGGAGGCTAAAAGCATCCTACTAAAGAATAAATGGGTCAACCAGGAAATTAAAGAAGAACTAAGAAAATTCATGGAAACAAATGAAAATGAAAACACAACTGTTCAAAATCTTTGGGACACAGCAAAGGTGGTCCTGAGAGGAACATATAGAGCAATACAAGCCTTTCTCAAGAAACAAGAA
The DNA here is from genome assembly GCF_002288905.1 of Enhydra lutris kenyoni. Taxonomy (NCBI): domain Eukaryota; kingdom Metazoa; phylum Chordata; class Mammalia; order Carnivora; family Mustelidae; genus Enhydra; species Enhydra lutris. The sequence goes on from NW_019154103.1 coordinate 33,198,785, forward strand.
AGGTCTCAAATATACAACCTAACCCTACACCTAAAGGAGCTGTAGAAAGAATAGCAAAGAATACCTAAACCCAGCAGGAGAAGAGAAATAATAAAGACCAGAGCAGAAATCAATGAAATAGAAACCAAAAGAACACTAGAACAGATCAACGAAACTAGGAGGTGGTTCTTTGAAAGAATGAGTAAGATTGATAAACGCATTCCTGGAGACATATAAACTACCAAAACTGAACCAGGAAGAAATAGAAAACTTGAGCAGACCCATAACCAGTAAGGAGATTGAAGCAGTCACCAAAAATCTCCCAACAAACTAGAGCCCAGGGTCAGATGGCTTCCCAGGAGAATTTTACCAAACATTTAAAGAAGAATTAACACCTCTTCTCCTGAAACTGTTCCAAAAAATAGAAATGGAAAAAAAATCTTGCAAACTCATTTGATGAGGCCACCATTTCCTTGAATCCAAAACTAGAAAAAGACCCCATCAAAAAGGAGAATTATATCCCAATATCCTTAATGAACATGGATGCAAAAATTCTCACCAAAATACTAGCCAATAGGATCTAACAGTACATTAAAAAGATTATTCACCATGACCAAGTGGGATTTCTTCCTGGGTTGCAAGGTTGGTTTAACATCCACAAATCAGTCAATATGATACAATACATTAATAAAAGAAAGAACAAGAACCATATGATATTCTCAATAGAGGCTGAAATAGCATTTCACAAAGTACAGCATCCCTTCTTGATCAAAATTCTTCACCATGTAGGGATGGAGGGTGCATACCTCAATATTATCAAAGCCATCTATGAAAAACCCACAGTGAATATCATTCTCCATGGAGAAAAACTGACTTACTTCACTTAGCATTGTATCTCTAGATCTCTCCATGTTGTTATAAATTACAAGATCTCGTTCTTTTTATGACTAAGTAATATTCCATAGTATCTATACACCACATCTTTTTTATCCATTCATCTATTCATGGACACTAATTTGGCTACTGTAAATAATACTGTAGCAAACATAGGGGTGCATATATCTTTTCAAAATAGTGTTTTCATATTCTTTTGGCAACTACACAGTAGTGGAATTACTGGATTATATGACAATTCTATTTTTAATTTTTTGAGGAACCTTCATACCTTTTCGACAGTGGCTATACCAGTTTGCATTCCTGTCAACAGTGAAAGAGGGTTCCTTTTCCTCCACATCCTTGCTAACACTTGTTTCTTGTGTTCTTGTGTTTGGCCATTCTGACAAGTGTGAGATGATATCTCATTGTGGTTTTGATTTGCATTTCCCTAATAATCAGTGATGTTGACCATCTTTTCATGTGCCCATTGGCCATCCATATGTCTTTGAAGAAGTGGTTATTCATGTCTTCTGCCAATTTTTTAAATTGGATTATTTGACTCTGTGGTGCTGAAATGTATAAGTTCTTTATATATTTTTGATACTAACCCCTTATCAGATGTATCATTTGCAAATGTCTTCTCCCATTCACTAGATTGTCTTTTTGTTTTGGTAATTGTTTCCTTTACTGTATAGTATCATACCATCTGCAATTACTTTTTATTTTATTTTATTTTATTTTATCTATTAACTATGCAATAGTTTATTTTTGCTTTCATCTCCCTTGCCCCAAAAAACATAACTAGAAAAATGTTGCTACTTCCAGTGTCAAAAAAATCACTATCTATGCTCTTTTCTAGGATTTTTGTGGTTTCAGGCCTCACATTTAGGTCTTTAATGCATTTTGAATTGAATTTGTATATGATATAAGTGATCCATAAGTGTTTGCATGCAGCTGTGCAGTTTTCCCAACACCTTTTGTTGAGGTGATTGTCTTTTTCCAATTGGATATTCTTTCTGGCTTTGTTAAAGATTAATTGATCATATAGTTGAGGGTTTATTTCTGAGTTCTCTATTCTGTTCCTTTGATCTATGTGTCTATTTTTGTGCCAGTACCTTACTGTCTCGAATACTAAAGCTTTGTAATACAACTTGAATTCCAGAATTATGATGCCTCCATCTTTGCTCTTCCTTTTAAAGACTGCTTTGGCAACTGGGGTATTTTGTGGTGCCACACAAATTTCTGGATTGTTTGTTCTAGCTCTGGTGGTATTTTGAAAGGCATTGCATTAAATGTGTGGATTACTTGGATAGCATAGACATTGTAACAATATTTGATCTTCCAATCCATGAGTATGGAATGTCTTTCCACTTGTTTGAGTCATCTTTAATTTCTCTCAGCAGTGTTTTATAGCTTTTGGAATATAGATCCTTCACCTCTTTGGTTGGGTTTATTCCTAGGAATCTTCTGTATTCTGTGACTTTACTGAATTCATATATCAGTTCTGGCCGTTTTTGGTAGATTTTTGGGGGGTTTTCCTTTTTTTAACTTTTATTTATTTTTTTTTATTTCTTTTCAGTGTTCCATAATTCATTGTCTATGCACCACACCTAGTGCTCCATGCAATATGTAATATTATTACATATTGCATGTATATATATATAACGTAATACATATATATATATATATAATACCCACCACCAGGCTCACCCAACCTCCCAACCCCCTCCCCTCCAAAACTCAGATTGTGTAAGTCCACAGTCTCTCATGGTTCGTCTCCTTGGGGGGTTTTCTATATATAGTATCATACCATCTGCAAATACTGAAAATTTTACTTCTTTCATGCTGATTCGCATTTACTTTCTTTTTGTTGTCTGACTGCTATGGTGAGGACTTCGAGTACTATGATAAATAACAGTAGTGAGAGTGGACATCCCTGTCTTGATCCTGACCATAGAGGAAAAGCTCAATTTTTCTCCATTGAGGATAATACTAGCTGTGAATTTTTCATATATTTCCTTTATTATGTTGAGGTATGTTCCCTCTAAATCTACTTTGTTGAGGGTTTTTAAAAAATTTTTGTTTATTTATTTGTCAGAAAAAGAGACCACAAGTGGGGGAAATGGCAGGCAGAGCATATGGAACTGGACAAGGGAGAAGCAGGTTCCCCACTGACCAAAGAGCCTGGTGTGGGACTTGATCCTAGCACCCTGGTATCATGTTTGAGCTGAAGGCAGATGCTTAACCAACTGAGGCACACAAGCGTCCCTGTTGAGCTTTTTAGCATAAATGGATTTTGTACTTTGTCAAATGATTTTTCTGCATGTATTGAGATGATCATATACCTTTTATTCTTTATTTTATTAATGTGTATATCACGTTGATTGACTTGCAAATATTGAACCACACTTACAAGCCAGGAATAAATCCCACTTGATCATGGTTAATGACTTGTTTAATGTATTGTTGGATTCAGCTGCTAGTATTTTATTGAGAATTTTGCATCTATGTTCATCAGGGATAGCACCCATTAATGATGTTGTTCCTTTCATATTCAGGATTAATGGGTTCTGGAATCGAGGGATGGAAATGGATATAGAGGTATCCCTCACTATTGTTCCTAGAGACCCTCTAGAAAATGCTTTTCTTCTTGGTCCTACAATTTTATGCTTTGCTGGCCTAGAGGTCTTAATTACAGAGGGAGGAATGCTTCCACCAGGAGTCACAATGAGTCCGTTGAACTGGCCTCTTTGGGCTACTCATGCTTCTGAGTCAAAATGCAAGGAAGGGAGGTATTGTGCTGACTGGGATGACTGATCCTGACTTCCAAGGAAAATATGGATCGCTACTCCACAATGAAAGAAGGAAGAGTATGTCTAGAATACAAGACATCCCTTGGATATCTCTCAGGACATCATGCTGCCTCCTTGGATTCCTAAGTAATTTCATCAGAGCCAGTCCAACTGTAGAGCCAAATTTGCAATCAGTACTAACCACTCAACAAATAGTTTTTTTTTATATTAAAACCATTTGATCCAGAAATCAAGATCTTCCAGGACCACAGGTTTAACTGCAAGTAGCCAAAAGCAGCCTCAATGTCATTGACCTAAAACTTTGCATATTTTCTTGTCGCTCTTGTTGGTAAGCTGGTGGATTCTCAATAGGCACCTCCTGTATTATTACAGCTGTAGCTCAAAATGGGGGGTATATTAAATTCATCTAGAATGCTTTCTAAAAATACCCACATCTAGGGACACCTAGGTGGCTCAGTCAGCTAAGCATCTCCCTTTAGCTCAGGTCATGATCTCAGGGTCCTGGGATTGAGCTCCCTATTTGGCTCCCTGCTCAGGGGGGAGTCTGCTTCTCTCTCTGTCTCTGTCCCTCCTCACAGCTTGTGCTCTCTCTCCCTCTCATAAAAATAAATAAAATCTTTATAGAACCTCCCTGAATATTTCTTGCAGTGCCAGCTTGGTGGTCACATACTCTTTTAAACTTTGCCGGTCTTGGAAGCTCTTTATCTCTCCGTCCATTTTGAATGTCAGTCTTGCTGGATAAAGAATTCTTGGCTACATGTTCTTCTCATTTAGTGCACTGAATACATCTTGCCAGCCCTTTCTGGCTTGCCAGGTTTCTGTGGACAGGTCTTATGTTATTCTCATGGGCTTTCCTCTGTATGTAAGGAATCTCTTGCCCCTAGCTGCTTTCAAGAACTCTTGTCTAAAATTATGATTCATCATTTTCACAATCAGGTGTCTTGAGGTCTTTCTAGATTCTATGATCTTGTGGGCAGACCTTTCTGCCTCTAGTACACGAACGCTGGTTCCATTCACCAGATTGGGAAAATATTCATGGAGAATTTGTTCAACTATATCTTCTAGTCTTCTTTTTTTCTCCTTCCCCTCAGGGATTCCAATAATTCTGATGTTGGAATGTTTCATGGCATCATTTATTTCCCTAATTCTGTTTTCATGGCTTCTAAGCTGTTTGTTCCAGGCTTCCTCCTGATCCTTTTTCTCTATCAGTTTGTCCTCCAGATCACTAATTCTATCTTCTGCCTCAGTTACCCTAGCTTTTAGAGAATTTATATTAGATTGGAACTCATTGAGAGCATTGTTATCATCCCTGGTGGCTTTCACTTCTGCCCTAATCAATTCCATTTTGTCATCAAAGGTTTTCTCCAACCTAGCTATTGCCTGGATAACTGTTAGCCTGAATTCCCCTTCCGACATGCTGTTTATGTCCATATCCAAAAGCTCTGATGGAGAGGGCTGAGTCTCTGAATTTTTCTTCTGTTGGGCATTCCTCCTCCTAGTCATTTTGGTAAGAGATGGCTGAACAGATGTGTAGCTGAATGTATCAACCATGGTGCAGGCAAGGTGCCCTCTGGAACGCTTCTGAGCAATCAAGAGTCCCCACCAAAAAGAAAGAAAAAAGGAAAAAAGAGAGGGGGGGAAGAAAGATAAAATAAAAGAGAAGCCCCATCCCAAATGGGACCCAAAAGTAACATTTATAAAGTATACAAACAAAAACAGACAAACAAAAAGACCGACAAAAGTAGATGACAAGAGAAATAAATAAATAAATAAATAACCCCATCAAAATGAACCCCAAGTATAAGATTTATATACTACCAGAACAAAAGCAAATACACAGAAACGCTGACAGAAGAAAAAGACAGGAGGGCGATTATAAATTCTCAGTGTGGGCGAGGAAGTTTATTTTGATTATTCCTGGATGTATATTGATATCTTTGTTAAAGGACTCAACTTTCCTGAGATAAAGGGGGATTAAAACTGGCTTACATATAGGGGTAGCATTGATTGGGGAAATGGGATTATCTTGAAGCTTATTTCTATATGAATATTAAAAAAAATAAAGTAAAATTTAAAAAAAATAAATAGAAAATAGAAAAGCAAAAGAAAAACACAGGTACATGTATCAAAAAAAGTTCAGGTTAAAGGGTTATTATTTAATTTGATGTACTGAACATTTCATTGTGATTGCAAATAGGTTAAAAGTTATATAAAAAAAATGAAAAGAACCAGATTGGTGGGAATGAATTAAAAATAAAAGTTGTATCTATGAAGTAGTGATGGTTGTCCTCTTGTTTTTGTTGTTGTTGTTGTTGTTTTGACTGACTTTCTGGATGAGGGGCCTCCCACATGGTTTTTCAGGGAGTCTTGCTAGAGTATTAAAATTGGCAATGAAGAAGTCAAACTCTCTTCGCAGATGACATGATACTTTATATGGAAAACCCAAAAGACTCCACCTCCAAACTACTAGAACTCATACAGCAATTCAGTAATGTGGCAGGATACAAAGTCAATATACAGAAATCAGTTGCTTTCTTATACACTAACAAAGAAAATACAGAAAGGGAAATTAGAGAATCAATTCCATTTACTATAGCACCAAGAACCATAAGATACCTGGGAATAAACCTAACCAAAGAGGTAAAGGATCCGTACTTGAGGAACTACAGAACACTCATGAAAGACATTGAAGAAGACACAAAAGATGGAAGACCATTCCATGCTCATGGATTGGAAGAATAAACATTGTTAAAATGTCTATACTGCCTAGAGCAATCTATACTTTAATGCCATTCCAATCATAATTCTACTGGCATTTTTCAAAGAGCTGGAACAAACAATCCTAAAATTTGTATGGAATCAGAAGAGACCCCGAATTTCTAAGGATATGTTGAAAAAGAAAAACAAAACTGGGGGCATCATGTTACCTGATTTCAAGCTTTACTACAAAGCTGTGATCACCAAGACAGCATGGTTCTGGCATAAAAACAGACACAAAGACCAGTGGAACAGAGTACAGAGCCCAGATATGGTCCCTCAACTCTATGGTCAAATAACCTTCGACAAAGCAGGAAAAAATATACAGTGGAAAAAAGTCTCTTCAATAAATGGTGCTGGGAAAACTGGAGAGCTATATGTAGAAGAATGAAACTCAACCATTCTTTTACACCATACACAAAGATAAACTCAAATGGATAAAAGACCTCAACGTGAGGCAGGAATCCATCAGAATCCTAGAGGAGAATATAGGCAGTAACCTCTTCGATATCACCCACAGCAACTTTTTTCAAGATATGTCTCCAAAGGCAAAGGAAACAAAAGTGAAAATGAACTTTTGGGACTTCATCAAGATCAAAAGCTTCTGCACAGCAAAGGAAATGGTCAAACAAAACAAAGAGGCAACCCACAGAATGGGAGAAGATACTCACAAATGACAGTACAGACAAAAGACTGATATCCAGGATCTATAAAGAATATCTCAAACTCAACACACACAAAGCAAATCATGTCAAAAAACAGGCAGAAGGGGCGCCTGGGTGGCTCAGTGGTTTAACGCCTCTGCCTTCGGCTCAGGTCATGATTCTAGGGTCCTGGGATCAAGCCCTGCATTAGGCTCCCTGCTCAGCGGGGAGCCTGCTTCCCCCTCTCTCTCTCTGCCTACTTCTCTGCCTACCTGTGATTTCTGTTTGTCAAATAAATTTTTAAAAATATTTAAAAAATTCATAAAAAATTTTTTTTAAAAATATTAAAAAATGGGCAGAAGACATGAACAGATACTTCTCCAATGAAGACATACAAATGGCTAACAGACACATGAAAAAATTTTCATCATCACTAGCCATCAGGGAGATTCAAATTAAAACCGCATTAAGATACCACCTTACACCAGTTAGAATGGCCAAAATTAGCAAGACAGTAAATAATGTGTGTTGGAGAGGATGTGGAGAAAGGGGAACCCTCTTAGACTGTTGGTGGGAATGCAAGTTGGTGCAGCCACTTTGGAAAACAGTGTGAAGAATCCTTAAGAAATTAAAAATAGAGCTTCCCTATGACCCTGTCATTGCACTACTGGGTATTTACCCCAAAGATACAGATGTAGGGAAAAGAAGGGCCATCTGTACCCCAATGTTTATAGCAGCAATGGCCACAGTCGCCAAACTGGAAAGAACGAAGATGCCCTTCAACGGACGAATGGATAAGGAAGATGTGGTCCATATGCACTATGAAGTATTATGCCTCTATCAGAAAGGATGAATACCCAACTTTTGCATCAACATGGCCGGGACTGGAAGAGATTATGCTGAGTGAAATAAGTCAATCAGAGAGAGTCAAGTATCATATTGTTTCATTTACTTGTGGAGCATAAGAAATAACACGAAGGACATGGGGAGATGGAGAGGAGAAGGGAGTTGGGGGAAGTTGGAGAGGGAGATGAACCATGAGAGACTATGGACTCTGAAAAACAATCTGAGGGTTTTGAAGGGCCGGGGGGTGGGAGGTTGGGAGACCCTGGTGGTGGGTATTATGGAGGGCATGTATTGCATGGAACACTGGGTGTGGTACATAAACAATGAATTCTGGTACACTGAAAAGAAATGTTAAAAAAAAATCTTTAAAAAAAAATACCCACATCTAGAGCCCCATGTTTGAGATTCGGGGCGTGAGGAGGTGGGGCTTGGGCACTGGTATGTTTTTAAGGTTCCCTGAGTGATTCCAGTGTATTGCCTGAATTGAGAACCATATCTTACAGTATTCCTACACATTTACATAAGACAAGAATTGTGAACATTCTCACCAGGTCTTAATGTCTAAGCAGACATACAGAGCCTCATCAAGATTGAATAAACACACTATTTCTACCTAGATCTAAAAGTACTAGGTGTGAGAACATTAACAGCTTACGTTCTTAGGACAGAGGACCCTTACCCTTGAGGCCACTGAGTGCCACTGAGTGCCCCTGTGCCACCTGAGGCACAGTCAGTGGTAAGTAACCTCTGCCACAGATAAGTATTTTCCCTACTTTTTATTTTCTATTTTCTAGTCATATCTCCATATCTTCTTTTCTCCTCCCTGGTTTTCAAACTCTCCCAGCCTACCTTTTAGCTCTGTCATATTCGACCATCACTTTACACCTTATCAGAAAATAGAGCTTATTAACCTATTCCAGAACTTACACACTTAGGTAGGTATCAGGATTTAGAGTTGTCTTATTTCAGATTTGAACTAATTCCAGAAGGATCTAAACTCATGACCGCTTTGAACATAATAGGATTTGCCAAACATGTGAAGAGTAAATTTATGATTATTAGGACTGGTCGGCCTGCAGAAGAGAATTGTTTTCAAGTTTCAAAAGCACTCATTTATTAGAAATATTTTCATTTGCTGAATTATTTATAATTCTGCCCTATTTACTCTATAAAAATATAAAAAGTCTTCTAAAAATTTAACTTTACACAAAATCAGATTGACGTTTCTTATCTACTGCTTCAACATTTTTCTCTTTCCTTTCTTTTTTTTAAATTTTATTTATTTATTTGTCAGAGAGAGAGAGAGAAAGCACATTTAGGTAGCTTAGGGGGAACAGCACACTTAGGGGGAACAGCAGGCAGAGGGAGAAGCAGTCTCCCAGCTAAGCAAGAAACCTATCTGGGACTCGATTCCAGGAACCTGGGATCATGACCTGAACTGAAGGCAGATGCTTAACTGACTGAGCCACCCAGGTGTCCCAACATATGTCTCTTTCTTTTGATTGTTACAGTTTATATAGCTCCCACTTTACACTGTCGCAGTCGGTAGGTCACAGCCAGTACTAAAAAGACGTGTGGGTAAAAATGATTCTGTGGTCAAACAAGCTAGGAAACCTAGTTCAAACACAAATTAAGGAGTTTGTTTGTTTGTTTGTTTGTTTTACAAAATTACTTATTCATTTAAAATGTTAGTGTGTGGGGCACTTGGGTGGCTCAGTAGGTTAAAGCCTCTGCCTTCGGCTCAGGTCATGATCCTAGGGTCCTAGGATCAAGCCCTGTATCGGGCTCTCTGCTCGGTGGGGAGCCTGCTTCCCCTCTCTCTCTCTGCCTATCTGCCTACTTGTGATCTCTGTCAAATAAATAAATAAAATCTTAAAAAATAAAATAAAATGTTAGTGTGTATCATCTTTCTCCAAAGTGGAGATATAGTACTCATTTTGCAAACTTCACTGACCACAAGGAAAAAAAATTAAAGAGTTATCTTGAGAAACTAATATTGCACAGAATTCACTTGTGAATGCTGTTGAGAGTTCTGCCATTGGTGATAACAAGGGTAATAATCATGAGTCTCAAAAACTCTCCCTGGATCTCCCACCCAATAATCCTGCAGTCCTGCAATTTGACATCCTAGGAATATGTGGAAACTGCTAATTATCTCTACTGTCCTCCCCTCACTGGAGCTCCATCCACTTCCAGGGAAAACTCCACATTTTCCTAACGTAGAGAGTCAGGAATGTGGTGGCCGAAGGTGGTCCTGTAGTTTTCATCTTAGGGAACTAAATATTGCCTCAGGCCCGAAGGACTAGGAGAGGCAGAACATTCTGGAGAATGCCAGTCACTAAAGGATAAGAGAACACTACTTGTGAGGAAGCAGAGGTGATGAGGGGAGAAGAGAGGTGGTGTTTGATGTTTCCATGCCATTTAAATGTATTTATTTATTTTTGAATAGGTTTATACTTGCAAATAGTAATAGATTCAAAATATACATGGGACCATAATATACAGTGGACTTTAAGACTCTTTTCCATTTCCTCTAGTAACCCTAATTCCTGTTTCCCTTGCAAGAGTCACCTCCATTACTAGTTTGCCATGTATCCTTTCAGAGATACTCTGTATTTTAGTAAACAAAAATGAGATACATAGGCAGGTAGCTAGCTAGCTAGAATCCAGAAAATTCTATAATTTAAAAAAATTATTTAATGGTATGCATAAGAAAATGTAGAAAATAATATGATTCATATATAATAGAGGCAGCATTTCAAGTTGTGGAAATAAACTGGATTTTTTAATAGAGAGTATGAGGTCAGTTAGAAAGCAAACTAGGAAAATAAGCAAATACCAACCTTAAAAGATTTCAAATTGAAACTATAAAAGTGATAGAGCATAATGTGTATATGTACGTACATATATTTGGCATATACATACGATCTTAGCTAAGTAAGTCTTCCAGCTTTTCTAAATCATGAAATAAAAGATTGTTAAATTTGACTATAAAAATGTTTTTAAAATAATCTTTATAGGTTAAATTCAATTAAAAAATTGAAAAGATATATAGCAAATAAAGATATTTTCAACCTATCAGCAGGAGAAAAGGCTAGTTCAATTCAAAAAGAAAATCCAAATTTCCAAACAAAAAGTAGGGGAAAATATAAATAGGCAGTTCACAAAGATATATATATAAATAGCCAATATACACATGAAAACCTCACTTACAATTAGACAAATTGGAATTTAAAAGTGAAGTAGCAGTATATCAGAGGTCACAATCAACCAGAGTGAAAAGGCAACTGAAGGAATTGGTGAAAATATTTGCAAATCACATATCTGGTAAGAGGTTGTTACCCAAAATATGTAGTGAACTCCTACAACTCAACAATAAAAAAACAAATTAACCTCATTAAAAAGTGGACAAAATGCCAGGAGTTGGGGACAAACTTTGGACTGTAAGATGAATAAGATCTGAGGACCTAATGTAAAACATGGTGACTATAGTTGATAACACTGTATTGTGTTATTAACATTTACTAAGAGAACAGAACTTAAATGTTCTCACCAAACAAGAAAAAAGGCAAATATGTGAGGTGATGGATGTGTTAATTGACTAGATTCTAGGAATCCTTTCACAATGTATACATGTGACAAATCACTATGTGATGTATACTTTAAATCTTGCAACTTTTTATGACTTCAATAAAGCTGAAAAAATAAAAACAAAACAACCAGATCTTGGAGTTTAAAAAATAATGGGTCAAGGACTTGAATACACATTTCTCCAAGGAAAATATACAAATAATCAACAAGTATATAAGAAGATGTTCCAACTCATAAATCATTAAAAAAATGCAAGTCAAAAGCACAATGTGAGAGAGGAAGCAAGATGGCAGAGTAGGAGACTGAAACAGCATTAGGTCCCAGGAGTTCAGCTAGATAGTTATCAAACCATTCCGAACACCTACGAAGTCAACGGAGATAGAAGAGAAGAAGAGCAGCAACTCTAAGAACAGAATATATCGACCACTTTCTGGAAGATAGGACATGCAGAGAAGTGAATCCAAAGCCCTGGAAAGATAGACTACAGAAGGGAGGGGCCGGCTGCCAGCAAGTGGTGAAAAAGCAGAGCACAAAAACAGAACTTTTAGAAGTCAGTTCCACTGAGGGATGTCGCTCCAGAGCCTAAGCTGGGGTGAAGCCCACACGGGGACAGTGTGGTCTTAGGATCTGCAGGGTCACAGAAAGACTGGGGGTGGCTGAGTGTGGCAGAGGTCCCAGGTATCAAATAGAAGAAGGCTATTTGAGACGGAGACAAGGAGTGAGTTCTCAGTGCAGGGTTACCTTAAACCATGATCCAAGGCACAGAGGGACCACTACTCTTCAAGCAGGGACCCCACAAGTGGCAGATGTGAGAAACCCCCTCTGTCCTCCTCCAGGAGGAGCGGCATAGGAGCGCACAACAGGAATCTGCTGGGTTTGGTAACTCCAAATGCGACTGTGTGCCAGAGATAGAAATGCTTGGTCACCAGGCTGGGTGAGGGTGGCATGTGGCTGAAGACCAGGGAGACGGAAGGGATTGACTGCTTCTCTCTCAGAGCACACTGAGGAATGGAACCCCGAGCTCTTGGCTCCTCCAGGCTGGAGACAGACTGGAAGGCCGCCAATTTCATTCTTGTCCTCCAAAGCTCTACGGAAAGCATTCAGGGAAAAAAACCTCCCAAGACCAAAACCCAGATTACTTAGCCTGGCCCCTGGCAAGGGCTGTGCAATTCCACCTGGGCAAGAACATTTGAGAATCACTGCAACAGGCCCTTCCCCCAGAAAATCAGCAAGAACATCTAGCCAAGACCAAGTTCACTGATCAATGAGAACTGCAGAACTCAAGAGCTAGGAAAAAGCAAGGCATGGAATTCATGGATTTTTTCCCATGACCCTATAGTCTTGCAAAGTTAAATTTCTTTAATTTTTTTTCTTTTTTTATTTTTTAACCTTTCCTCTTTCCTTTTTTAATGTTTTTTAACTATCTTAACAATACCTTTTTTAAAGAATCTTTTTGAATTTTCATTGGTATAGTCATAGTTTATCCCTTCATTGTATTTAACCTTATTTTTTGTTTACATATAGGGTTTTTTTTTTTTCTTTAAAATTTCAGGATACACTTTCTTCTAATAGATCAAAATATACCCTAAAACTAGCACAGGGTTTTGTTCTAGCCTCCAGCCTGATCACATTCTTTCCTTTTCATTTTTTTTTTCTTTTTCCAACAAACTTACCTTGTCAATTCTTTTTTAGATTCTTTGTTTAATTTTCCATATTTACAGTCATATTCCATCCCTTCATCATGTTTACCCTCCTTTGTGTGTGTGTGTGTACTTTTCTTTTTTTTTTAAGATTTTATTTATTTGATAGAGATTACAAGTAGTCAGAGAGGCAGGCAGAGAGAGAGAGAGAGAGGAGGAAGCAGGCTCCCCGCTGAGCAGAGAGCCCAACTCGGGGCTCGATCCCAGGACCCTGAAATCATGACCTGAGCTGAAGGCAGAGGCTTTAACCCACTGAACCACCCAGGTGCCCTATATTTCTTTCTTTAAAATTTTGGGAGGTAGGTTCTTCTAAGAGAACAGAATACACCCAAAATCAAGTGGGTGGCTGGCTCTGTTCTATTCACTAGTCTAATATATATACAAATATATAAATAAATATAAATATAAAGAAAGGGGGAAAAAATAAAAGAAATAAAAAATAAAGAAATATATATATTATATATATAATATATAAATATATGTGTATATTTATATATTATATCTATAATTATACAATTAGATATATTTTAATATATATTTTAATATATTTTAATAATTTATATATTATATATAATTATATAATATATAATTATATATATATATTCTCTTCTGTTTTGGTTAGCATACATTTCTCTGGGGTCTTTGCCACCCTTTTAGTATCTTATTCTCTTGTTCATATACTCTTAACTGGATAAAATGACAAAGCAGAAAAACTCACCACAAAACAAAGAACAAGAGATAGTACCAATGACCAGGGACCCAATTAACATGGACATTGATAATATGTCAGAACTAGAGTTCAGAATGATGATTATCAAGCAGATAGCTGGGCTCAAAAAAGGCATGGAAGATATTAGAGAATCCCTTTCTAGAGAAATAAAATCCCATTCTGGAGAAATAAAAGAACTAAAATCTAATTAACTTGAAATCAAAAAAGCTATTAATGAGGTGCAGTCAAAGATGGAGACTCTTACTGCTAATATAAATAAGGCAGAAGAGAGAATTTGTGATATAGAAGACCAAATGAAGAAATATAAAGAAACTAAGCAAAAGAGATACAAATAACTACTGGACCACAGAAGGAGAATTCGAGAGTTAGGTGGTACCATAAGACAAAACAGTATTAGAATAATTGGGATCCCTGAAGAAGAAGAAAGAGAGAGAGGAGCAGAAGGTATATTGGAGCAAATTATACTAGAGATTTTCCCTAATATGACAAAGGGAACAAGCATGAAAATCCAGGAGCACAGAGAACCCCCCTAAAAATCAATAAAAATGGGTCTACACCACACCATCTAACAGTAAAACTATATCTAATAGTCATCTAATATCTAATAGTCATCTAATAGTAAAACTTACAAGTCTTAGTGACAAAGAGAAAATCCTGAAAGCAGCTCGGGACAAGAAGTCTGTAACATACAATATTAGATTGGCAGCAGAATTATCCACAGAGACCTGGCAGGCCAGAGAAAACTGGTATGATATATTGAGAGCACTAAGTGAGAAAAATATGCAGCCAAGAATACTATATCCAGCTAGGCTGTCCTTGAAAATAGGAGAGATGAAAAGCTTCCAGGACAAACAAAAATTAAAAGAACTTGTGAACACCAAACCAGCTCTACAGGAAATATTGAAAGGAATTCTCTAAGCAAAGAGAGACCCTAAAAGTAGACGACAAGAAAGGAACAGAGACAATATACAGTAACAGTCACCTTACAGGCAATACAATGGCACTAAATTCATATCTCTCAATAGTTACTCTGAATGTAAATGGGTTAAATATCCCAATCAAAAGACACAAGGTATCAGAATGGATTAAAAAAAAAAAAAAAACAAGACCCATTGATATGCTGTCTACAAGAAACTCATTTTAGACCCAAAGACACCTCCAGATTAAGAGTGGGGGGGATGGAAAACAATTTACCATGCTAATTGACATCAAAAGAAAGCTGGGGTGGCAATCCTAGCATCAGATAAATTAGATTTTAAACCAAAGACTACAGCAAGAGATGAGGAAGGACACTATATCATATTTAAAGGGTCTGTCCAACAAGAAGATCTAACAATTTTAAATATCTATGCCCCTAACATGGGGGTAGCCAACTACATAAACCAATTAATAACAAAACCAAAGAAACTCATCGACAAAAATACAATACTAGTAGGGGGACTTTAACACCCCCCTCACGGAAATGGACAGATCATCCAAGCAAAAGATCAACAAGGAAATAAGGGTTTTAAATGACACACTGGACCAGATGGACATCACAGATATATTCAAAACATTCCATCCCAAAGCAACAGAAATACACATTCTTCAATAGTGTATATAGAACATTCTCCAGAATAGATCACATCCTGGGTCGCAAATCAGGTCTCAACTGGTACCAAAAGACTGGGATCATTCCCTGCATATCTTCAGACCACAGTGCTTTGAAACTAGAACTCAACAGCATGAGGAAAGTTGGCAAGAACTCAAATACATGGAGGCTAATGAGCATCCTGCTGAAGAATGAATGGGTCAACCAGGAAATTAAAGAAGAATTGAAAAAAATCATGGAAACAAATGATAATGAAAACACAACTGTTCAAAATCTTTGGGACATGGCAAAGGCCGTCCTGAGAGGAAAGTAAAAAGTGATACAAGCCTTTCTCAAGAAACAAGAAAGGTTTCAAGTACAGAAACTAACACTACACCTAAAGGAGGAGCTGGAGAAAGAACAGCAAAGAAAGCCTAAACCCAGCAGGAGAAGAGAAATCATAAAGATCAGAGCAGAAATCAATAAAAGAGAAACCAAAAAAACAATAGAACAAATCAATGAAACTAGGAGCTGGTACTTTGAAAGAATTAATAAGATTGATAAACCCCTAGCCAGACTTATCAAAAAAAAAAAAAAAAAGAGAGAGAGAGAGAGAGAGAAAGGACCCAAATAAATAAAATCATGAATGAAAGAGGAGAGAGATCACAACCAACACCAAAGAAATACAAACAATTATAAGAACATATTATGAGCAAATACACCAGCAAATTTGACAATCTGGAAGAAATGGATGCATCCCTAGAGACATATAAACTACCAAAATGGAAACAGAAAGAAATAGAAAACCTGAGCAGACCCATAACCAGTAAGGAGATTGAAGGAGTCATTAAAAATCACCCAACAGGGGCCCCTGGGTGGCTCAGAGGGTTAAAGCCTCTGCCTTCAGCTCAGGTCATGATCCCAGAGTCCTGGGATCGAGCCCCACATCGGGCTCTCTCCTTGGCAGGGAGCCTGCTTCCTCCTCTCTCTCTCTGCCTGCCTCTCTGCCTACTTGTGATCTCTGTCTGTCGAAAAAATAAATAAAATATTTAAAAAAAAAAAAAAAATCACCCAACAAACAAGAGCCTAGGGCCAGACAGCTTCCCAGGGGAATTCTACCAAACATTTAAAGAAAAATTAATACCGATTCTCCTGAAACTGTCCCAAAAAATGGAAATGGAAGGAAAACTTCCATTTTATGAGGACAGCATTACCTTGATCCCAAAACCTTGATCCCTTGATCACAGAACAAAGACCCCATCAAAAAAGAGATTTACAGACCAATATCCCTGATGAACATGGATGCAAAAATTCTCACCAAAATACTAGCCAGTAGGATCCAACAGTAGATTAAAAGGATTATTCACCACGACCAAATGGGATTTATTCCTGGGCTGCAAGTTCCACAAATCAATCAATGTGATATAATACATTAGTAAAAGAAAGAACAATAACCATATGATACTCAATAGATGCTGAAAAAGCATTTGAAAAAGTACAGCATTCCTTTTTGATCAAAACTCTTCATAGTGTAGGGATAAAGGGTAGATACCTCAATATCATCAAAGCCATCTATGAAAAACCCACGAGTATCATTCTCAATGGGGAAAAACTGAGAGCTTGTACCCTAATATCAGGAACACGGCAGGGATGTCCACTATCACCACTGCTATTCAACAGAGTACTAGAAGTCCTAGCCTCAGCAATGGGACAACAAAAAGAAATAAAAGGCATCTGAATCGGCAAAGAAGTAGTCAAACTCTCACTCTTTGCAGATGATATGATACATTATGTGGACAATCCAAAAAACTCCATTCCAAAACTGCTAAAACTCATATAGGAATTCAATAAAATGTCAGGATATAAAATCAATGTACAGAAATCAGTTGTATTTCTATAAACCAACAACAAGACAGAAGAAAGAGAAATTAAGGAGTTGATCCCATTTGCACTTGCACCCAAAACCATAAGATACCTAGGAACAAATCTAACCAAAGAGGCAAAGAATCTGTACTCAAAAAACTATAAAGTACTAATGAAAGAAACTGAGGAAGACACAAAGAAATGGAAAAATGTTCCATGCTCATGGATTGAAAGAGCAAATATTGTGAAAATGTCTATGCTACCTAAAGCAATCTACACATTTAATGCAATTCCTATCAAAGTACCATCCATTTTTTTTCAAAGACACGGAACAAATAATCCTAAAATTTATATGGAACCAGAAAAGGCTCCAAATATCAAGAAGAATGTTGAAGAAGAAAGTCAAAGTTGGTGGCATCACAATTCCAGACTTCAAGCTTTATTACAAAGCTGTAATCATCAAGACAGTATGATACTGGCACCAAAACAGACACATAGATTAATGGAACAGAACAGAGAGCCCAGAAATGAACCTCAACTCTATGGTCAACTAATAATCTTCAACAAAGCAGGAAAGAATGTCCAATGGAAAAAAGACAGTCTCTTCAACAAATGGTGTTGGGAAAATTGGACAGCCATATGCAGAAGAATGAAACTGGACCAGTTCCTTACACCACACACAAAAACAGACTCAAAATGGATGAAGGACCTCAATGTGAGACAGGAATCCATCCAAATGCTTGAGGAGAACATAGGCAGCAACCTCTTCGACCTCAGCCACAGCAACTTCTTCCAGAAACATCGCCAAAGGCAAGGGAAGGTCAAAAATAAACTACTGGGTGGGACGCCTGGGTGGCTCAGTTGGTTAAGCAGCTGCCTTCGGCTCAGGTCATGATCCCAGCGTCCTGGGATCGAGTCCCACATCGGACTCCTTGCTCATCGGGGAGCCTGCTTCTCCCTCTGCCTCTGCCTGCCATTCTGTCTGCCTGTGCTTGCTCTCTCTCCCTCTCTCTCTCTCTCTCTGACAAATAAATAAATAAATAAATCTTTAAAAAAAAAATAAACTACTGGGGCTTCATCAAGATCAAAAGCTTTTGCACGGCAAAGGAAACAGTCAACAAAACCAAAAGACAACTGACCAAATGGGAGAAGATATTCGCAAATGACAAATCAGATAATGGGCTAGTATCCAAAATCTATAAAGAACGTATCAAACTCAACACCAAAAGAACAAATAATCCAATCAAGAAACAGGCAGAAGACATGAATAGACATTTCTGCAAAGAACACATAGAGATGGCCAACAGACACATGAAAAAGTGCCACATCACTTGGTATCAGGGAAATACAAATCAAAACCACAATGAGATACCACCTCACACCAGTCAGAATGGTTAAAATTAACAAGTCAGGAAACGAGAGAGGTTGCCGAGGATGCAGAGAAAGGGGAACCCTCCTATACTGTTGGTGGGAATGCAAGCTGGTGCAGCCACTGTGGAAAACAGCATGGAGGTTCCTCAAAAAGTTGAAAACAGAGCTACCCTACAAACCAGCAATTGTATTGCTGGGGTAAATACCCAGTATTTACGCCCAAAAATGTAGTGATCCAAAGGGGCACGTGCACCCAAATGTTTATAGCAGCAATGTCCACAATAGCCAAACTATGGAAAGAACCTAAATGTCCATCAACAGATGAATAGATAAAGAAGAGGTAGTATATATGTACAATGGAATACTATGCAGCCATCAAAAGAAATGAAATCTTGTCATTTGCAATGACATGGATGGAACTACAGGGTATTATGCTGAGTGAAATAAGTCAATCAGAGAAAGACAATTATATGATCCATCTGATATGAGGAATTTGAGCAGCAGGACGGTGGTGTGGGCTTGGGTGGACAAACTGAAACAAGATGAGATCGGGAGGGAGATGAAATAATCTCACGAAGGAATCTCGTAAGAGACTCTTAATCTCACAAAACAGAGAGTTGCCTGGGGGGTGGAGAGGGTAGGGAGAGGTTGGTTGGGTTATGGACATTGGGGAGTGTATGTGCTATGGTGAGTGCTGTGAAATGTGTAAGCCTGATGACTTAAACTGTGTCTCTGGGGCAAATAATACATTATATGTTAATAAAAATAATTACGTAAAAAATTAATTTAATTTAAAAAGAAACAAAGAGATAAAACCAGTACCCATTAGGACAACTACTATCAAAAAAGAAAAACAGAATAACAACTGGTAGCAAGAATGTAGACTTGTGTGCATCACACAGAGTGCTTGCTACACAGAAAAAAAGAGAAAGAATAAAAGCTCCTGTGTTTGTCTCTATTCCTTCTTACTCCCTTAGGAAGTTTCTGAGACACTAAAAATAAAGAAAATAAAGATGATAGTGTCCTTTCAAATACAAAATCCTATAAACCAGTTATCCAAGCAGCCTTGTGTTATTCACTCAGTGGTCTGGAGCCTTCTCATCCATCCTCAGCTCACTCCCATGAGGCACCTGGTGGGGTATGTGATGATACTTGTTCAATCTGGTTATGTTAAAATGACTGTAATGCATAATAGACTAAACCACTCTTCCATTCCCCACTCCCTCTCCACCTCCCACCCTCTCACCCATATACAAACAGAGGAATAAATGTGTTGCAATCAATGAATTTAAAGACATGTGCTCAAGGGCACCTGGGTGGCACTGTCGGTTAAGCATCTGACTCTTGGTTTCAGCTCAGGTCGTGGTATCAGTGTCATGGCATTGAGCCTCTAGACAGGCCCTTTTCTCAGTGCAGAATCTGCTTGAGATTCTCTCTCTTTCCCTCTGTCCCAACCCCCACCCCCAGCTCATGCATGCTCACTCTCTCTCTCTCTCTCTCAAATAAATAAATCTTTTTTTAAAAAAAGCAAAGGCATGTGTTCTGTTAGAATTGCTGAGTTACTATCATGCAAATTATGGCATTTATGAAGATTACAAACACTATACAGAAACTCAACATGAAAAGAACTCCTAAAGATCAATGTTTCTTCTCCTTTACTTCCCAGTAGTACTGTCTTCAACTACCCCAAGAAAAATTTAAATGAGTTCTTCGAAATGTATTAGTCAGGATGGGCCATGCATTACCAATGGGATCAAGAGCATCCCTGGGGAGAAATAACTGGTTCTTGGTAAGGGGGGAAGCAAAAATACCTTACCCTCTTTATTTAAAAAGCATAGATATAGATAAAGTTCTTAAACAGACAAAATATTATGCCTGTGGTAATAAAATTTCATGAAGGGGGCAATTATGGGGAAAAAAAAAGTCTAGTAAGTCTACCTTGAGAAGTGGCAAAAATAATGTTTAGAAACACTGAAGTAGGCTAAACTGAAACACTGAAAGTAGGCTAAACTGAAGTAGGCTTAACTATTGTAACAAAACACCCAAAATCTCAGTGGCTTTACAAAACAAATTTTTTCTTACTGATATCACATACTGATGCTTAATAGTTGGGGTCCTGGAGGGTGCTCTCCTCCACACAGTATACAGGAACTGAGTCTCCTTTCATCCAGTAGCTCCACCATTCCCTAGGGCCCTTGAGAATCTTCCAGAATCCTCTTCAGTTGGCTGTTCAATGAGCAAAGAAAGAGCAGGCAGAAGATAATATAACAGGGTATTTTAGGGGCTAGGCTTGGCAATGGGTACACAATTTTCACCAAGTTTATACTGCCACAAACTAGTCATACAGCCTCAATCAAATGCAAAACAACTGGGAAATATAGTTTAGCCTCATCCAAGTAAGGTGAGAAGAGAAATACTGGAGAGGAACAAGTTAGTTTTTGCCGCATAAGACGGGAATTTTGAAGCTTTACTGGGGCCTCACAATTAATGAAAATTGAATTATATTTAATACTTCCAATGATAAAATGTACCCTAGGAAAAAAATGGAGAAAAGATTATTTTAACATTATTCTTCAACTTTGGGTTCTCCTTCAATATTCCCTTAATTTTACTAGTAGTGAGCATTTTAACTGGTTAATAAACAGAAAAAAAAAAAAAACCTTAAAGCTTTGTTTCCCAACATACTCAAATAATCATGTTGGAAAGAATATGGAGAAAAAGATTCAATTACCCTCTGTGTAAGATGTAAACACCTGTGAAGGGCACCTTGACAATATATGTAACAATTCTGCAGGCACATACACATTGACATAGAAACTCCTAGATATTTTTCCTGAAGATATATTACCTCAAGTAAAAATAGTTCACCCTTGCATACTGCTTACCGTGTCCCCACTAATAACTGACAGAGCTGGGGTTGGAATGCATAGAGTTCATCTCTAGTCTCTACCCTTTACCACCATCTTTCTCGTGCACACAAGCATGTCAGAGCCGAAGACTGAAAACAACCTAAACATCCATCAATAGGGGAATGATTAAGTAAATTATGATAACATCCCAACATCCAACAGATCACTACAAAGCTATTAAAAACAATCAGGCAGTTTTATATGCACTGGTGAGAAACAATCTACAGGATTTACTACTGTTTAGCAAAATAAATAAATAAATAAATTACAGAGGAAAACAATGCATATAGTAAGATATCACTGTGTAAAAATTTTTGAAGTGAATTTCTCTGGGGAAGAAAATCTCAAGGAAAGAGGAAAAGAGTAATATTGATAGCCCCTTAAGAGAGACACTGAGAATGTGGTAGGAAACTTTCGCTGAATATCATTTTGTGCCACTGGAATTTTTTAAAAAGTGTTAGTAATTGCCATTTGAAACAAAAATAATTTTCACTAATGTGCAAAAACAATCTTTTCTAACTCCTAAACTTCATTTGCCTAATCCAGCTAGAAGTAGAGTGGATCAACTGATAGTCATTTTATTACCTTCTCTTTCTCCCATTACCTGTGAAACAGCAGTTCACAGTTGTGTTAGACCGGGGAAGGGGTGTGGGGGGAGGGTCTAATTACATAAGCACATTACAGAGGTCTGATCTATTGCCTCCGTGTATTTCTCATCACCTTGGCCATCTTGTTATCCATGGTACCTGCTAGCTCAAACCAAAATACTAGCTGGATCCTCTCAAAACTCTCTATTCTAGCTTCTGGGATTTCCCGAGGCCTGATTCATGTTCTACCTAATTCAAAAAACTTCTTCCGATGAGTTCTCTATCAGGATGGGTAAAGGCTTTCCCTGAAGTTAATAGGATGTGAATCAGAGCTGCGTAAATCCCCTTGGGTTAGAGTAAGATTTTTATTTACATATTTGTTTTAAATTTGTTATTTATTTACACGTTATTTTTTAAACCTCACAAAAATAGAGAAAATGAAACATTTGACAGCATTTTCAGGAATGGAACTTCGTTTTCATAAGGTGAAGATAGAACAAATAGAAGGTCAATGTGAGGGCCAAAAAATTAAGAAGCCTCATAAGGTTGTCCAATGGATATGACCTTATTACGTCACTTCTCTCTTTCAGTAAGGATCCCAGTATCTGAACTTCCCTAACATGTTGCAAAACTCCACTTCTCAGCCCCACCTCTCTGGATGCATGAGAATTACCTATATTTGACAGGATATATTCCCCCCCCCTTTTTTTTTCATTTAAGGATGTTATACTGTCTTTAAGGGATGTTATACTGCCTTTCTTTACTATGTGAAAGCTGCCGGTGTTTTGTGCTTCTAGACACCCTTTTGGAATTCCCCGCCAGTGCTTATGTACATTAAAAGAGATTCTGGGGGCACCTGGGTGGCTTAGTGGGTTAAGCCTCTGCCTTCAGCTCGGGTCATGATCCCATGGTCCTGGGATCGAGCCCCGCATCGGGCTCTCTGCTCAGTGAGGAGCCTGCTTCCTCCTCTCTCTCTCTGCCTCTCTGCCTACTTGTGATCTGTCAAACAAATAAATAAAATCTTTTAAAAAAATAAATAATAATAAAAAATAAAAAGAGATTCTGTTAAAAATGCAATTTCTAATTTAGTAGCTTGGGGCGGGGCGGGCAGGGACTGAGATTCCACATTTCTATTGGGTAGTGCCCATGCTGCTGATTCAGAGAACACACTTCAAGTAGGAAGGCCTGGAGAGACCTTAATGCTCAGAAGAAGTCAGAGCAAACAATGCAATTCTGAATATGTTCAAATGTGTATGTGGCCATAGGGAATAGACAAGTGGGATATATAGCTACATTATGAAAAGTTCTATGGAACGACCTATGCAGAAACAGAATAGCATTTTGATTAAAAGCATGAGACTGGAGCCTGACAAGCTTTATTTCAAGTTACCAGTGTCATTATTCACATCTACATAAAAGTGCCATCATTCACAATCTTGGATAAGGAATTTAACCATGCTAAGCTTCTGTACTCTTAGTAGTTAACAGTAATAGGTGGAACCTTATGATATTGTCATTCTTTATATGTCAGAAATGGCCAAAAGTGTATAATTTTATATGATTCAATCTAACAGCATCACTTCCTAACGAAGTTACGAATATTAAAATGGATAGTATATATGTGATGATCATAACACAGTTCCAAGGAATCACAGAATTCTATTCTATGCTATTAACAATAAATTCTATTATGAATTACTTTAGTGTGCACACATACATTTTAAAGCATGAGGATGGAAAGAAATATTTTTGTTCTTTCTCCTTTATCATCTGGAGTCTTTTTGGATTTCTCCTTTCCTTTTTTCCCCCTATCAATATAATACTGTGCTTAAAATCACTAACTCTGGAGGCTGACTGACTGAATTCCAATCCATTAGGTATTCGCTGTATGGCTTTTAGAAATTTACTTTACCTTCCTATGCCTCAGTGTTCTCACCTGTAAAATGGAGAAATAATAATATCTATTTCATCAGTGTTATTGTGATACTAAAGGAGCTAACACTTATAAATTGATTACAGCAATGTCTGCCACATCCTAAATATTATATAAGTAGATAGATAGATAAATAGATGATAGATAGATAGACAGGTAGATATGCATACATACATACTTTACCTCTGACTATCTCACTACTCTTCTCAACAGTACTTGTTGATAGTTGGTTAGCTCCAATAAAACAATTACTGCTAACCAATAAAAAAACTGGTTAGTAACTACAACAAACAAACCAATAAAAGTTTAATGTTTTTCCCTTTTCTCTGATCCATTTGAACCCTGGTGTAGAAAAAAACTAGAGATGCAGAATCTGAAAACTGGAAGATATCTTAGAGACAATCTATTAAATTCCTTCATTTTAAATGGGAAAATAAAATCTCTTAAAATATATATCTAAGTGATTCAGGAATGGGAGATGTCCATTAAATCACCCTAAAATTTCTCATCTCTTCTTGGCTACCACTGCCAATTTCCTTCCCCAGCAGATCTTTGATCAGGTACTATCAAGTGACAGAATTTCTTGAACTCACTTTCACTTTTTTCTCTACTTTTACTAATCACTCTCTGCGGTAACAACAGAATAACCAGTTACAGGCTTTGGAATAAACTTCTTGCAGAAACTGGACTCAGAAGTGGTTCTTAGACGGGACTGCCTCAGGACCTCAGGACTGATACAGGTTTTAAAATATACTTATTTGCTATCATCTGCAGTGATTCCAAAAACAAAACAGAACAAAACAACACAGCCTGGACTTGAACCAATGTTGAAAATGTAAGAGAGAGTCTCAGTTGTTCAGTACAAGCACAGTTTCAGACATTAGTCAGAACTACTACCCCTTCTTAAATATTTTGTAATGGACATTGTGGCTCATACAAAAATAATAGAAAGCAAAACTGATAAGCAATCACTAAAGCTGAGGAGTTATTTTGATACTAAATAAAATATATAATAAAATTATATAATAAAATTATACCTGGCTCCCATGGATATCTGGAATTGACAGAGTCACAGATAGTATCATCCATGATTTAAGTCCACAAGACTTTAAAGATACAGGTAAAATTAGAGTTAACAATTCTCCAAATAGAACATATTCTACAAAATTATATCAAAACATATGACAGTCTTATCCATCTTAGAGCTAGGTCATTTATTCTGAATTTGTTTTGATAGAATACCAGTATATTAATTTGGGCAGAACTGCTATAGGAACAGAAGTCAGTCATTTAAAGAGTAAAGAATTTCTTTCTTTCTCATATAACAAAGTAAAACATGCCTAGCTGCAGGGAGAGCTAGGAAATAGTCTCTAGCTGGGCAATCACTTGTCAGTCATAATTTTATTAATGTCAAGAATAAAAGAATGGGTTTCAGAGGACAGCTAGAAGTCTCTACTCAGTCATAAACATAATAAAATGATACATTAATGAATCATAGTGAGAATTTCAAAATCACCTGAAAGACAAGTATCTTTTAGCATCTATATCTTCTAAGTTTTCTGTAAACTTGTTTATGTCAGAGTCCAGTATAACAACTTTGCATCCAGTAAAACGAATCCTCTAATCTTACTATTCCACCATTATCAAAACTATCTTTTCTTTTAAAGACTTTATTGATAGATTGGTTGGTTGATTGATTTGAGAGAGAGAGGGAGGGAGGGAGAATGGGGAGAGGCAGTGGAGGAGGGAGAGGAAGAGAGAAAGAATCCCAAGAGGACTCTGCACTGAGCATGAGCCAAACATGGGCCTCAATCTCATGACCTCGAGATCATGACCCCAGCTGAAACCAAGAGTCTGACAATAAACCAACTAAGCCACCCATGTGCCATAAAAGTGTCTTTTAATAAATAATTCCAACCCATACTGATCTTCATTTTTCCTTATATCCTATAATATTTATTCATACTAGTCTCTCCAGTGCTTCATTATATATTGCTGTCCCATGCATTACATATTGCTGTCCCATGCACAAACTTCTTAAAGATACCTTAATGTCAGTAGTACTCAGTAAAATGCAAAACTTAGAAGGTACTTAATACTTAATGGGAGGAGTCAAGATGGCGGAGGAATAGCAGGTTGAGATGACATCAGGTCGCAGGAGTTCAGTTAGGTAGTTATCAAACCATTCTGAACACCTACAGATCTTCCATCTCCTGTTGGAAGGAGATGGAAGAGAAGAAGAGCAGCAATTCCAGAAACAGCAAATTGACCACTTTCTGGAAGGTAGGACATGCGGAGAAGTGAATCCGAAGCCACGGGAAGATAGACCGCGGGGGACGGGGCCAGCTCCAGGCAAGTGGTGGAGCAATGAAACACAAAATCAGAACTTTTAGAAGTCTGCTCCACTGAGGGACATCACTCCAGAGGCTAAGTGGGGGTGGAGCCCTCTCGGGGACAGCGTGGTCTCAGGTCCCGCAGGGTCACAGAAGGATCGGGGTGTCTTGAGTGTAGCAGAGCTCGCAGGTATTAGAGTGGGGAAGCCGGCTACAAAGACAGATCTGAGGAGTGAGCTCTCTGCTCAAAGCTACCTTAAACCGTGATCCATAGCACAGTTAGGCCACTGCTCTTCAAGCAGGTACCCCACAAGTGGCAGATCTGGGGAAACTCACCTTCCTTCTCTGGAGGCAGGAATCTGTGGGGTTTGGAGACTCTAAACGGGACTGTGTGCCACAGACAGAAACGTTCGGTCATAGGCCAGGTGAGCTTAGAGTGCAGCCAGAGACCAGGGAAACGGGAGTGATTGAGCACTTTTCTCCAAAGCACACTGAGGAGTGCAGCCCGAACTCTCAGTTCCTCTGGGCCAGAGATTGGGAGGCCGCCACTTTCATTCCCATCCTCCAGAGCTCTATGGAAAGCATTCAGGGAACAAAAGCTCTAGAGAGCAAACCCTAGCAGATTACTTAGCCCAGTCC
This sequence comes from Enhydra lutris kenyoni, assembly GCF_002288905.1. Taxonomy (NCBI): domain Eukaryota; kingdom Metazoa; phylum Chordata; class Mammalia; order Carnivora; family Mustelidae; genus Enhydra; species Enhydra lutris. The sequence continues at coordinate 33,225,926 of NW_019154103.1, forward strand.
CTGCCGAGGGTGGAGCAATTCCACCTCCGGCAAACACTTGAGAATCAATAGAACAGGCCCCTCCCCCAGAAGATCAGCAAGAACATCCAGCCAAGACCAAGCTTACTGATCAAGGAGAACAGCGGAATTCCAGAGGAGGGGAAAGCAAAGCATGGAATTTATGACTTTCTCCCCATGATTCTTTAGTCTTGCACAGTTAATTAAACTTTTTTAATTTTATTTTTTCTTATTCTAATTTTTTTAACTTTTACTCTTTCCTCTTTTAATGTTTTTTAACTAGTTTATCTTAACAATACCTTTCTTATTAAAAAAAATCTTTTTGAACCTTAATTATTATACTCATATTATATCCTTCATTGTACATAACTTTATTTTTTGTATACATATAGGGCTTTTTTTCCTAAAAAATTTTGGGATACAACTTCTTCTAATAGATCAAAATATACCCTAAATCTAGCACAGGGCTTTGCTCTAGTCTCCAGCCTGAGCAAATTCTCTCCACTTTTTCTTTCTTTTCCCAACCAACTTATGAACTCCTTTTTTAGAATTTTTTTAAAATTTTCATCTTGTAAAGATGGATATGACTGTAAGTCATATTCCATCCCTTCATTGTGTTTACCCTTATTATTTCTGAATATATATATATTTTTTTCTTTCTTTCTTTAAAATTTTGGAAGGTAGTTTCTTCTAAGAAACCAAAATACACCCAAAATCAAGTGGGTGGTTCTGTTCTATTCACCAGTGTAATATATATATATATTTTTTTATTTTTATTTTTTTACTTTTTGTTTTGAAGTTCTTTTTACTCCTTTTCTTCTCCCCACAATTTGGGGTCTCTTTTGATTTGGTCAATGCACATTTTTTCTGGGGTCTTTGCCACCCTTTTAGTATTTTATTCTCTCATTCATATATTCTTTTTTTTTTTTTTTAAAGATTTTATTTATTTATTTGACAGATAGAGACCACAGGTAGGCAGCAAGGCAGGCAGAGAGAGAGAGAGGAGGAAGCGGGCTCCCCGCCGAGCAGAGAGCCCGATGTGGGGCTCGATCCCAGGACCCTGGGACCATGACCCGAGCCAAAGGCAGAGGCTTCAACCCACTGAGCCACCCAGGCGCCCCTCATTCATATATTCTTATCTGGATAAAATGACAAGGTGGAAAAACTCACCTCAGAATAAAGAACAAGAGGCAATACCGAAGGCTAGGGACCTAATCAATATGGACAGTGGTAATATGTCAGATCTAGAGTTCAGAATGATGACTCTCAAGGTGCTAGCTGGGCTTGATAAAGGCATGGAAGATATTAGAGAAATCCTGTCTGGCGAAATAAAAGCCCTTTCTGGAGAAATAAAAGAAGTACAATCTAACCAAGCTGAAATCAAAAAAGGTATTAATGAGGTGCAATCAAAAATGGAGGCTCTTACTGCTAGGATAAGTGAGGCATAAGAGAGAATTAGTGATATAGAAGACCAAATGACAGAGAATAAAAAAGCTGAGCAAAAGAGAGACAAACAACGACTAGACCACGAGGGGGGAATTCAAGAGATAAGTGATACCATAAGAAGAAACAATATTAGAATAATTGGGATTCCAGAAGAAGTAGAAAGAGAGAGGGGGGCAGAAGGTATATTGGAGCAAATTATTGTAGAGAATTTCCCTAATATGGAAAGGGAACAAACATCAAAATCCAGAAGGTGCAGAGAACCCTCCTCAAAATCAATAAGAATAGGTCCACACCCCATGATCTAATAGTAAAACTTGCAAGTCTTAGTGACAAGAGAAAATCCTGAAAGCAGCTCGGGACAAGAAGTCTGTAACATACAATAATAAAAAATTAGATTGGCGGCAGACTTATCCACAGAGACCTGGCAGGCCAGAGAAAAATGGCATGATATATTAAGAGCACTAAATGAGAAAAACGTGCACCCAAGAATACTATATCCAGCTAGGTTATCATTGAAAATAGAAGGAGAGATAAAAAGCTTCCAGGACAAACAAAAAATGAAAGAATCTGTAAACACCAAACCAGCTCTACAGGAAATATTGAAAGGGGTCCTCTAAGCAAAGAGAGAGCCTAAAAGTAGTAGACCAGAAAGGAACAGAGACAATATACAGTAACAGTCACCTTACAGGCAATACAATGGCACTAAATTCATATCTCTCAATAGTTACCCTGAATGTAAATGGGTTAAATACCCCAATCAAAAGACACAGGGTATCAGAAAGGATAAAAAACAAAACCCATTAATATGCTGTCTACAAGAAACTCATTTTAGACCCAAAGACACCTCCAGATTCAAAATATGGGGTGGAAAACAATTTACCGTGCTAATGGACATCAAAAGAAACCTGGGGTGGCAATCTTTATATCAGATAAATCAGATTTTTAAGCCAAGACTATAATAAGAGCTGAGGAAGGACACTATATCATACTCAAAGGGTCTGTCCAACAAGAAGATCTAACAATTTTAAATATCTATGCCCCTAACATGGGAGCAGGCAACTACATAAACCAATTAATAACAAAATCAAAGAAACACATCAACAATAATACAATAATAGTATGGGACTTTAACATGACAGATCATCCAAGCAAAAGATCAACAAGGAAATAAAGGCCTTAAATGACACACTGGACCAGATGGACATCACGGATTTTCAGAACATTCCATCCCAAAGCAAAAGAATACACATTCTTCTCTAGTGCACATGGAACATTCTCCAGAATAGATCACATCCTTGGTCACAAATCAGGTCTCAACCAGTACCAAAAGATTGGGATCATTCCCTGCATATTTTCAGACCACAATGCTCTGAAGTTGGAACTCAATCACAAGAGGAAATTTGGAAAGACCCAAATACATGGAGGCTGAAGAGTGTCCTACTAAAGAATGAACAGGTCAACCTGGAAATTAAAGAATTGAAAAAATTCATGGAAACAAATGATAATGAAAACACAACTGGGGGTGCCTAGGTGGCTCAGTGGGTTAAAACCTCTGCCTTTGGCTCAGATCATGATCTCAGGGTCCTGGGATCAAGCCCCACATCACGCTCCCTGCTCAGCAAGGAACCTGCTTCCCCCTCTCTTTCTGCCTGCCTCTCTGCCTACTTATGATAGCTCTCTCAGTCAAATAAATAAATAAAATCTTAAAAAAGATTTTAAGAAAACACAACTGTTCTAAATCTGTGGGACACAGCAAAGGCAGTCCTGAGAGGAAAATATATAGAGATGCAAGCCTTTCTCAAGAAACAAGAAAGGTCTCAAATAAATACTTAATGATTTGAAGTAAAAGCATCTGAGCCAGAATCTGCCCACTGTGAACAAGACAGAATAGCTACTAACATCCCAATGGATACCAGCTTAATAATTTACTGATAATACTGTAGAATTCCTTGTGACTAAAGAAGAGTAAAAGTAGAATGAATATCAACACCAAGGTGGACCACAAAGCCAAAGTTTGCTCCTTGCAAAGAAATAAATGGTAGCAAAAACAAAGAAGAGAAGAAAGTAGAAGTGGAATTGAAAGAGTAAAAAGCAAATGGTAAAGCAACATGGCTCAGCCCAATGTGAACTTTGTATAATACAAAATTAATCATGGTCAAATCATTCTTAATGTAAACAAAATTGCAAAAAGACAAAGCGCTTCAAGAAAAGAATAGCAGATCCTGGGTAGATCATCAATTTTAACAGAAACTTGCCGTACTCCCTTCCAACAGACACTGAGTTTTTGGCAGCAGATAGCCATTGGAATCTTACAGCAAGAGATGGAGATAGGGATTAGGATGACTATAATGAAGTGGCCATCCATGGAGAGATAAGGCAGATAGAGCAAAAAGAAGGAGGTAAGTGATAAAGCCCCCTCCTTATGTAAGCACAAGTGAAAAGAGTGACAACCAAACCCAACAGAGATTATTCAAACATAAGGCTGCCCTCTCCTTGTCTACACAACATGGAAGCAGTGCTTGCAAGCAGGGAAAACAAACATCACTAACTTTTGAACTGAAGTGAAGTGAAATAAAGCAAAGCAGGAGAACAGAAACATGGGAACAAAACAATAATGGCTCAACAGTCAATGCTGGAATGAAAAACAAACTGAACTGGGGGAAAACAGCTTTTATAACCAAATAAAACAAGATAATAAAGCTGCAATAAGATCAAATTTCTGATTTCAAATGCCAAGCAAAGTTGCAATGACCAAGGCAAAATGAAACCAATCCAGAGGTACCTGGGTGATGCAGTTGGCTAAGTGCCTGACTCCTGGTTTTGGCTGGGTTGGGGATCTCAGGGCTGAGATCTAGGGGTAATAAGATCAAGCCCACATGGGGCTCTATGCTCACTGAGGAGTTTGCTTGGGATTCTCTCTCCCTCTCCCTCTCCCTCTGCCCCTCCCACTCGTGAGCACACACACTCTCTCTCTCTAACAATTAATTAATTAATTAAATCAAATCTTTAAAAAAAAACCAATCCAATGCTTTTGGAAAATTAAGATGGATACGTTAACAATGAATCTTAGAACACTACATCAAAAGCTAATGACGTACTGTATGGTGACTAACATAACAAAAAAAATTTTAATTTTTTTAAAAATTATTTGGACAGATTTTTTAAAAAGATTTTATTTATTTGAAAGAGAGAGACAGAGAGCACAAGAGAAAGAGAGAGAACAAGCAGGGGAAGGGCAGAGAGAGAGGGAGGGAGCCTGAAGTAGGGCTTGATCCCAGGCCCCCTGAATCATGACCTAAGCCGAATGCAGAGGTTTAACAGACTGAGCCACCCAGGTGCCCCTGTTCAGACAGTTCTAAGCAAAAAAGTGTTTCCACTTCATTTAGTCAGGCTGCCTGGAGATGCAGAAAGATACCTGAGTTCTAGTTTTAGTTCTGCCATTGACAATTTATGGCCAGCAGTAATTTAACCTTCCTTATATATATTAAAAATATTAAATTTTTTGAAAAAAAAACTGGAAAAAAATTACATTTACTCAAGGTAAAATGAGAAGTTGCCTTAAGATTCAATGAATTTTCGAAGTAAAAAGTGATTTTTTGTTTGTTTGTTTCTATCTCTTTGGCACATCTTTAGCAGGAAGCTGAATTGGAAGTTTATAATCTATTTATATAATCAACTATAGAGTATCCATTTCTGATTAATTTTCTTTGTAAATTTTGAACTGTGTGTCTCATTTTAATTACATTTTATTAGTGTTATTTACTACTTCCGTTTACTTTCACAGTGGCATTTTACACTGCCCTATGCCAGGAACTGCGCTAGGTCCAAGCAACATTTATTTTTGCAGCCATTCTTCACAGTCATTATTACTGTGATTATTCCCATTTTTTCCACACAAATTATTGTTATTTCCATTTTGCAAGTGAGAAATGAGATTTCTTGAGGCTAAGGAAATCTGGATTGTCCTAAATAACACAGCTAGTAACAGGCAAAACTGGAATTAGAATGTGAGGCTGTGTAACTCCAAAGCATGTTCTCTTTATATGGTACTGTGTGGATCCCCTAGGAGCCTTTAGCTGAATCCTGACTGGCACTGTCACATAAAGATAATACCAGATGCCAGGAAAAGAATCATGTAGAAGGGTCAGAGAGAACAAGGCCAGGAATAATAAGTTACCAAAGTGAAAAGTTCATAATTCATAGGTCATCAGGTAGACTACTCAGAGAGTTATAACCATTGTTCTGGGAAAACATTACCCATAGACTCTGATTCCACCTAGCAAAGCTTAAATGCAGGAATCAAAAGAATTTAACTCTCCTATTAGCTATGTCCCAGAATAAAGTACAAAAATATTTAACCCCTAACAAGGTAAAATCTACAAATCTACACTATCAGTCATCCATTCAAAAGTTACTAGGAGCGCAAGAAAGAAAAAAAGTGTTACTCATAATGAGTAGAAGAAATCAATAAATAGAAACAAATCCAGAAATGATGACTAAAAGAATTAGTAGAAAGAACACTAGTTAATATAACTATATTCCATATGTTTAATAAGATAGAGAAAAGATTGAACTTGTCAAATACAAACATGAAAGATATTTCAGAAATCCCAAATAAAGTTTCCAAAAATAACAAATGCAAATCTGAAATTAAAAATACAGTGGATAACATTAACAACATACTGAACTCAGGAGGAGAAAAAAAATTACCTTGATGATATAACAACAGAGACAATTCAAAATGAAACACAAATAAAATGTTGGAAAAAATGTTTAAGGAATCAATGAGCCTCAGGACAACTTCAAGTGGCCCAATGTATATGTAATTGGTGTTAGCAAAGAGTGGGAGTGAGAAAAAATATTTGAAGAAATAATGGCCAATTTCCAAATTTGATGAAAACTATCACAGATGCAAATCCAACAAATCCTAAACACAGGAAACATGAGGAAAACTATAGTTTGGCACATTATAATCAAATAGCTTACCACCAATGATGAAAATTTTATTTTTTGATGCTATTATAAATCAGATATGCTTTCTTAATTTCTCTTTCATTGTTAGTGTACAGAACTGCACCTGATTTTTACATATTAATTTTTTGCACATTAATTTTATATCCTGCAACTTTGCTAAATTTATTAGTTCTAATGGGTTTTTTTTTATAGAGTCTTTTGGACTTTTATATAGAACATCATGACATCTGTAAATAGGACAATTTTACTTCTTCCTTTCTGATTTGGATGCCTTTTTTTTTTTCTTTCTCTTGCCTAACTGAGCTGGATAGGAACTCCAGTACTAATCTGAATATATGTGGTGAGAGTGGTCATCCTTGCCTCATTCTCCTGATCTCAAAGGAAAAACTTTCAACTTTCAACACTGAATACATTAGCTGTGGACTTCTCATATGTGGCCTATATTATGTTGAGTTACATTAGCTCTATGCCCATTTTTTGAGAGTTTTTATCATGAAAGGATATTAAATTTTGTCGAATGCTCTTTCTGTCTATTGAGATGATCATATAATTTTCACTCTTCATTTTGTTAATGAAGACATTATCAAAATTACATGGATTGATTTGAGATGATGAACCAAACTTGCATCCCTGGAATAAATTCCACTTGATTATGGTTCACAATCCTTTTAATGTAACTGATGAACTCAGTTTGTTAATATTTTATTGAAGATTTTTACACCCATGATCATCAGGGATACTGGCTTGTAATTTTCCTTTTTGGTTGTCTCTTTGTCTGAGGCTGGTATCGGGGTAACACTGGCCTTGTAAAATAAGCTTGGAAAGTATTCCCTTCTTTTCTATTGTTTGGAAGACTTGGAGAAATACTGGTATTATTTATTCTTTAAAAGTTTGGTAGAATTCACCAGTGAAGCCATCTGATCTTTGTTAGAAGGTTGTTAATTACTGATTCAATCTCCTTACTAGTAATTGGTCTGTTCAGATTTCTATTTCCTCATGACTCAGTCTTGGTAAATTGTATATTTCTAGGAATTTATCTATTTCTTTTAGGTTGTCCAATTTGTCAGTGTCTAATTGTTCATGGTAGTTTCTTATGATCCTTTGTATTTGTATGGAGTCAATTGTAATGTCCACTGTCTCATTTAGAATTTTATTTATTTGGGTCTTTTTTTCTTGGTCAGTCTGACTAAAGATCTATTTTGTTTATATTTTTAATAAACCAGCCCTTAGTTATATTGATCTTATCTATTGTTTTTTTTAATAACAATAAAAACATCAATAAAAACAAAGTGGATGTTTGTGATGTCCTTCCTCCTGCTAACTTTGTACTTAGTTTGTTCTTTTTCTTATTCTGTAATGTACATAGTAAAAATTTTTATTTGAGATCTTTCTTTTATATTAATGTAGGCACTTATCACTACAAACTTCCCTCTTAGAGTACTTTTGCTGCATCCACAAGTTTTGGTATTTTATGTTTCCTTTTTTTCATTTTTCTCAAGATTTTTTTCCCTCAAAAGAGTTTTTTGACTTCTCTTTTTGATTTTGCCTTTGACCCTCTGGTTATTCAAGAGCATGTTGTTTAATGCGCGTATATTTATGAATTTTCTTGTAATTCTTGTAATTGATTCTAGTATCATACCATCGTAGTCAAAAAGGATTCTTGACATGATGTCAGTCTTCTTGATCTTCATGATCCAACCTGAAGAATGTTTCATATGTGCTTAGTGTATATTCTGCTGCTATTAGATGGATGTTCTGAAAATATCTAAGTCCATCTGTTTTAATGTCATTTAAATAAAATGTTTCCTCAGGCTTCTGGATGCCTCTTAAGCCTTCAACTCTTGATTACAGTTCAGGTCATGACCTCAGGGTCTTGAGATCGAGCCCCGCATTCTCTCTCTCCCTCTTCCTCTGCCTCTCCCAGCCCTGCTCACTCAGGCTCTTGCTCTATCTCAAATAAATAAACAAACAAGTAAATAAATAAATACAATGTTTCCTTATTGGTTTTCTGTTTGGATGATCTATCCACTGTTGAAAATGGGTTTCTAAGTCACCTACTATTATTATCTTGCAATTTCTCCCTTCAAGTTTGTTAATATTTGCTTTATATAGTAAGGTGCTCTTACATCAGATGCATAAATATTTACAACTGTTGTATCCTCTTGATGAATTGACCTCTTTATCATTTCATAATGACATTATTTATCTCTTATTAGTTTTTGCCTTTGCTTTTTTTTTTCAGTCTTTGTCTTAATGTCTATTTTGTCTAAGTAAAGCTCCTCCAGCTTTCTTTTGGAGATTTAAGGTTCAGCACAGTTATTATAGTTAATAACATGTTATTATATACTTGAAAGTTACTAAGATTAAATCTTAAGTCTTCTTATCACAAAAAAGAAATGGTAATTATTTGAAGTGATTCAGGTGTTAGCTAACACTGATAGTAATTATTTTGCAATATAGTAGGGTATCAAAACAACACTTTGTACACCCTAAACTTACACAATGTTACATGTCAATTAGTGTGTGTGTGTGTGTGTGTGTGTGTGTATTCATATATAAAAAGCTAGGGAGAAAAAAGAACAAGTGAGGAAGAGAAAATTTTAAAAGCAGCCAGATGAAAAAGACATCTTATGTTCATCCTTATATCAGAAGGATGACAGCAGATTTCCTTTTAGAGATAATGCAAACTATTAGACATTAGAGGAAATCTTCAAAATAATGAAAGGGAAAACTTTAAAGAAAGTCCTTTAGTAAAGAGGGAACTATGAATACACAACATAAAGAAGGACACAGGAAATAATAACTACATGGGTGAATATATAAGGTAAACTTTTCTTATTTTAAAAACTCTTTTTGAAGAGGGATGCCTGGGTGGCTCAGTCAGTTAAGTGGCTACCTTCAGCTCAGGTCATGATTGGGATCAAGTCCCACATTCAGTTCCTTGCTCAGTATGGAGCCTGCTTCTCCCTCTGCCTCTGCCTGACACTCTGCCGGCCTGTGCTCTCTCCCTCTCTGACAAATAAATAAATAAAATCTTTAAAAAAAAAAAGAGCTCTTTGAAAGATAATTTCTTTTTAAACATATGATTGGGGACACCTGGGTGGCTCAGTCATTAAGCATCTGCCTTCAGCTCAAGTCATAATCCTGGGGTCCTGGGATTGAGCCCCACATTGGGCTCCCTGCTGTGCAGGAAGCCTGCTTCTCCCTCTCCCATTCCCCCTGATTGTGTTCCCTCTCTCACTGTCTCTCTCTGTCAAGTAAATCAATAAAATCTTCAAAAAAAAAAAAAGAATGAAAACCTTGTGATTTAAAAAATAATAATAATTTTAAAAACATATGATTAATGTGAAATTTTAAAAGAATATGTAGAATTAAAAATATGAGCAATTGGGTAAAAGTCAAGAGGGAGGGAATAGAACTATACTTTAATAACATGCCAATACTACACATGAAATGGCATATTACTTGAAGCTACACTGTGATAATCTAAAGATATGTGTTATAAATTCTAAAGCCACACACACAAAAGAACAAAGGCCAATAAGCAAATAAGGCAATAAAATGGAATTTTAAAAATTGGATTAATTCAAAAGAAATCAGAGAAAAAGAAAAAGGAAACAAGAAAATTTTAAAATAATAATGTAATTACATACATATTATTGTATATATACATATAATTTTCGCTGCAGGAATTTTTTTTCTGCAACTTGTCAGATAACTATGTATGTTATGTAATGAATGGTTCTGTCCCCATAAATTCAAAAGTTGAAGCCCTAATCCACAATGTGAAGGTAACTGGAGATGGAGCATGTGGGAGATAAGCAGGTCATGAATGTGGAGCTCTCACGATGGCATTAGTGGCCTAATCCTAATTAGTGTCCTAATAAGTGTCCTAGGAAGAGACATGAAAGGGATGATCTCTCTCTCCACCACAGGAGAACAGACTTGTGTGAAAGCCAGAAGAGAGCTCTAACCAAAAACCAAAGCAGCCAGCATCTTAGTCATTGACTCCCCAGCTTTTAGAACTGTGAGAAATAAACGTTAACAACAGTTTAAGTCATCTGGTTTATGGTATTCTGTTACAGCAGCCCAAGCAGAGGAAAACTCACTTAGCCTCACTCTGCAACTGAAAAATAATGACTCACGAGATTGTTACTCCAAGCCTTTTGAAAAAGGAGATAAAAATGCCCATGGCTGTTCATTACGAAATTGCTCTGGGACAGGGTTTCTCAGGTGCATGTGATGCTGCACACTCCCACTGAGACACCTAGTGGTGGGCAGTTTATCTGAAGATGAAAGGAGACTTGTAGGCTCAGTGTTTTACATTTTAACTTATAAAATGCACAGTTGGGCCTCTCCCCAAAGGGCTTTTGATATATTAACTTCTCTTTACATCACCCCAGTGAAGCATAAAGAGAAAACAGAGGGGCGCCTGGGTGGCTCAGATGGTTAAGCATCTGTCTTTGCTCAGGTCATGATCTCAGGGTACTGGGGGCTCCCTGCTCAGTGGGGAGTCTGCTTCTCCCTTTCCCTCAGCCCCTTCCCTTCCCTTCCCCTTACCCCCACCCTTCCCCACTCCCTCTCTTTCTCTAATGAATAAACAAAATCTTTAAAAAGAGAGAGAGAGAAAAGAGAATGTGTAAGCAAAGACAAGACCATATGCCCTCATCTCCTGATTCCCGTTACTAGTTGACTACCCATTAACCCACTACATTTAAATTTTAATTATTAATAATTAAATAATATTGTGGTAATAATTTTAATTAACTCTTGTGTTTTTAAAAAATCATTTATTTACAAAATAAAATACCACAAGACATTGTCTGAATCCTTGAACTTAACTTTTGTGCAACTAATCAATGGCTGCTTAATAAACAACCAGAACTAAATTACAAGAAGATATAATGAGACCATGTTCTAGGTCCTAAACAGAATGTGGATATAAGCACCATATCTAAATTCAAATTCACAGGTATGAAATTATCAAAATTATTCAAAAACTATTGTCTGCTAAAAGAAATCCCTCAAAAAATTAAGTCACCAATAGAAAGGCTCTGGCTTTGTAAAAATTCAAGTATACATGGGAAAAGTAGTTCAGCTCATTGTATCAGAGAAGTTTGGGGGTTTAGAGGGAAAGCAAGTATTCTTCATTTAATTAAATTACAGTGAAGTTATACATTGGCACACTCTTCTAACAGGAATAACACTAACACTGTAATTCTATAAATCTCTTCTTTCAAACAGGTAAGAGAAGCCTATATTCTCTGAAATATAGAGTTACTGAGATTCATTCCTGTCTTTGTATAATAAGAGAGTATGGAGTACTTACTGTAGATCTCTGTTTTTAAATTCCATCACTTCTTTTCAAATGTATTTTTGAAATGAAGTCTGTAAACTTTTTGTATAAAAGGCCAGATAACAAATATTTTAAGCTTTGCAGCCCAGTTGGTTTCTGTCTCAATCATGCACTCTCCTGTCTTTGCAGCAGAAAAGGAGCCAGAGACAAGGCTGTGAAAAAAAAAAAAATGGGCATGTCTGTATTCCAATAGGTTTGAGTCACAAAAACAGGCAAGTGAACAGGATTCAGCCTACAGGCTGTAGTTTGCTGACCTCCTGCTCTAAATTCCCAACATCTGTTCTAAGTGGTAGCCCCACTTAGGGACAAACCCCAGATCAAGCTCTTAGACCTCATATTTCTTTGCTGTCCACTTATCCTCCTCAACCTTCCACAGTCTTCTCCTTCTTTCTATATCTTCCCCTCTTCACCCCCACCCTGAGTCTGGAATTCTCAGGCAGCCCTTTCTCAGAAATTCTGACTGGCTCTACGGGAAGAAAGTAAACCTTAATGAGGCAGTACCATAAAATGGTTATTAAAGACTTACTATATTTAGGAGAGGAAATACCTAGGGTGATTGTTCAAACCAGTTACATTATTGATAACAGTGGGATTCATGATAGGGGAAATACTTGGAGGCCCTCAGACATACCAGATGAGAAATAAGCTAGTGGCTACCACCCGACTCACATACGTCACTTTTCTTGAAAGCGTTTCATATGTAAACAATGAGGGCTCAGCTATGAAACAAGTTACACAACAGAGTCAAGTTGGTGTGTGTAGAGCTTACTTACAAATCTCAGCTGACAATATTTACTAGGAAGAGATGTCATTTGAAAAAAAAAAGGAAAATTACAGAATTTCTAATAACTCATCTTTCACACTTAGAGTAGGGGAACTTTTTTCTAAAAATTAAGTTTAATTATACAAGAACCATATTTCCTGTGTAAAAGTTATAGAACTAGTATGATGCCACAAGGCAGACACAAAAGGCGATGAAGCTGATGACTTCAAGTGATAACACACTGGTGACCCCTGTAGGTAACTCTATCAGTCAGGGAGTCTACAGGAAACTAATGGCACATTCAAACTTGGCCACTACAGAAGAATTTAACAAAACTATTTATGAAGGGTATAAGAAGGAAAATCAACAATAATCACATAATTTATTGTTTAAATTGTGCCACCTTTAAGGGTAAAAAGAAGCTTTATTAATAAATTATGCCAGGACAATGGGTATAGACAGGGTCTGGCCCAGCCAAACTGCAACACTCAGAATAGAGCTGTACCCTTAGGCTAACAAGAAGAAGGGGCCATTATCACCCTTAGACCTAAAAACACAAAGAAAGGGAATGGTTACCAAAACCTGAAAGGTAGCAAGATAAAAAGATCCACCAATAGGAGCCAGGGCCCTCAGGAGAAGAAAACATTCAGTTTAAGAGAAGCCAACCTGGAGGGAGTGGGTGAATTAAAATTCCAAATTCACTGTTCTCCTGCTCCCTGATTGCTTGCCAAAATCTCCCATTGGCTGAACCTAACCAGAGGCTGGAGGTCAAGGGAGCCTATTGATGCCATTCTTATGGGCCAGCTTCCCTAGAGTATAAAGCAGGTTAGGGAAGGGTAGAGAGTATATCTGCAGGTACTCAGTATAGTAAATATCTTTGCAAAGGTATTAAAATTGGAGCTATCCTTCACCTCTGACCTCCTTTCCAACTCTTTCGACACATTCTAAGAAAGCTCAGCTGTTACCATTTTCTGAATGATCTTCTTCCTGTTCATTGCAGAAAAGTAAGCAAGATATTTTACTTCCAAATGGCTGAGGGTAAGACTGTTTCTTTACACATGAAGGAGTGCAGTCCTTAGGTTTTCATTTATTTGGGTTCTTTTACTCCCTAATTAAAAAATATGTGAGAACATTTCTCAGCCATAGGCTGATTATGTAGGTATCTTCAGCCATGGGATAAAATAAAATAAAATGTTTTTTATTTATTTATTTTTGCATTTGTCATAAGAAACTCTCTCACTCCACTTTCTGGTCTAGAAACGTCCCCAAAGGATCTTAGAGGAAGTATGGAGTTTGGTAAAAACAATCAATGGTTCGAAACAACAACAAGGCCACTTGAGTACAAAAGCGAATGCAAAATTAATGGGCAAAATGGACATGTACCACAGTCATCACAAACCATACACTGACCACTTCACATTACACAAACAGTACACCTGACTATGACCAATGAAGGGAGAATATAAGGAAAGAAATAACGTTCGCTTCTGCAAAGTGTGGCCCATCCTTTCTGCATAAGTGAGAACCAAGAGGTGGAGTGATTACATGACCAGCATCCTGAAAAATCTATTGTAATCACTTTTCTTCCAGGCCTAGCTACTGGAGAAAGTGCATTTTCACACTTCCTAAAATATTACCAAGCAAATTTTGGTGTCATACACTTTTCTTACTCTATAGTAGAAGATATCTCCCCTTTCATCAGTAACCCATATGACATCCTTCCCATTTTTAAAGTATGCTTTAAAAAAGTAGAAAATTTTAATGAAAAAATAGCACCTATTTTTCACTTACAACTTGGATCTACATCTTCAAACACAGACTGAAATTTGCACGAGGACTAGGCTACCTTAAATATTCAGGATAGCTAAAAGAAGAGAAGGAAAGTAAATCTTAAAGGAGGTAGGGAAAGAATGAGTAAGAGAATGAAAAAGAAAGAAAACTATTATTAAAAACAGTAACAAAAATACTAAAAAAAAAAAGAAAGGAATGACAGATCTTTCTAGTGAAGGTAAGAGAAAAGAGCTGTGTTATAGGTCATTTTCTGGCCCAGTTCATGCATGAGAGTATTGCCTAAGCTTTCTGAGTAACCAGAGTGCTACAAATGATCTCGCTTCTGTTTCCTACCATCAGAAAGACACCATTCTTGACCTAACCTAGTATTTCCATAACTACACATATAGATACTGTTCACACCTTCAGCATTTGAACAAATGGAAAGAGAAAAAAAAAATGGAAATCTATTCAGTCCACCAGGAATTTTCAGAGATTCCCTTATCTGAGTGGTAGCCCCAGGCAAGCCATAAGTGGGTTCTAGTAGGAGGGCAGCAAAAAGCTACCAGGATTTTAAAGAAAAGAAAAAGAAAAGCTCTCTCTAGAGAGATTCTTTCATATGAAATAATTTGCTTCTTAACAATGATCTTCAAAGGTTAACATCTTTTAATTTATTGAGGATTTATTGACTATTATTACATGCAGTACATAAGACTGTCCAGTGGTGGTTAAGATGACAACCACAGGCATAAGAAAAATCGGCTTCCCTAGCAAACTGGTAGAACCCTCCCCATTCTCTCCTTTGCAGTGGTTGCTTGGAAAATCAGAACCACTTCTGAGCTTGTCCTAATCCCCCAGTTTTTATTTTTTTAAAAAAATTAAAGTATAGCTGACTCACAATGTTACATTAGTTTCAGGTATATAACATAGTGATTTGACAAGTCTATTCCTTATGCTATGCTCACCACAAGCGTACCTACTACCATCTATCACCATACAATGCTAATTCAGTACCACTGACTATATCCCCTGTATTATACCTTTTATTCTCATGATTTATTCATCCATAACTGTATGCCTGTATCTCCTACTCTTCTTCACCTTTAATTCTCTAGTTCTTAATAATGTTTTTCTATGGCTTCTTATACCTGATTCACACTTCCTTTAATTCCTTGGTTTCTTTCTTTGGCTTTATCTTGACTGTTTCTTACCTTCTGGTACCAATATGGTACCAGATACTGGTAACAATTACCAATACTGCAAGTCACTTCAAATGTTTTTGGAAAAAGTAAATTGATGTTGAACAAATCAATTATTATAAAACATTTCTTGCTTCTAAAGACCTCACAGTCTAATAAAAAGATAAAGTTGAAAAATATTATTGAAATATTACACCATGAATGGAGATCATAAAAGAAAAACCCAAAATAAATATGTCTTAAAGGGGAATGACACCACATCCAGTAGGACAACACTTTTCTAGCGAAATGAATACTGAATGACGGGAGAATATCAACACCTGAGGGTGTGAGGCTGGGAAGAAGAAAGCTTAGGGCACATTTAGAGCATATTAAAGTCAGATACTATTTGGCAGAAACCTAAGAGAATGAAGAAGATAAGGCTGGAAAGACAGCTGGGAGCCAAGTGATTGTATATGTCAAGGCAACTGGGAGTCTATTGAGCCGAAAAATTATATGATCAAAGTGATCTCAGAGGTCACATAGCTACAAATAAGGAAATTAGGGGCCCTGGAATAAGTGTTTAGCAGTATGTTTAAGAGGCAGAGATGACTTCCAGGATGCGTGAGGAGGAGGCACCCTGTCTGCATAATCTCTACCAAGACCCACACAGATGCAAAGTTGTAAAAGAAGAAGCAAAAGAAGGGAGGAAACTTCGTCACACCCTAGAAAAATGCAAGTTGAACCTCTCAGAAGGCTGCAGTCTTGTGTCCCTACTGCCATCAGCATATCTGAACCCAGTGAAGAAATCTGTCTCTAGCTCCTGCTTGCTGACCAGAAACACCTCTGATGTCACAGCAGATGAATCAAGCTCTGGCATCATCCTACAATACCCTGAAAAGTTAGTGATGGGGAAAGGGACAGCGAGATTTCTTTCCCAAAGTATGCTGCTATGACAAAAAACCCTAAACTTGAAGGATTCCAGAAAAGCCCATTTGGAAGTCATCGGTGAATCGGCGCCTTCCTGTGACTCGGATTAGCGCCCCAGTTTTTATCCCCAGGCTTTAACTAGACAACTGGGTCCAGCTGTACTGGTATAGCTGTTGGAACCTTTTATGAAAGAAAGTTCACTTCTGGCCCGAGTCCCAACCCCACCCCACCGCCTGAGTCTGTGCTTTTCCCGCCTCCCTCGCCACCCCCTGCAGTTGTTCCCAGGCACCGCGTGGCCTGTGACCTTTGCTAGGACTCACGTGGGGCGCTCTGCCTCAGCGGCTTCGGCGATGATTCCTAGGAACTTCCCAAGGACGAGGGTTCTGCAGGCTCTGACACGCAAGGGGTGGGGGTGAGGGGAGGAAGAGGGGAGCTGGTTGTCTGGAGAGCCCAGAGCGGCGCGGGCCAAGCTCGGGCGGAGCGGGGTTCATCCCCCAGAAGCCCAGACAGTGTCGGCCTTCCGTCCATTCAACTCCTGTTGCGGTTGCCACAGCCCAGAAGGCAGCTCAGACATCCTCTCCGACTCTGTCCCTGACTCACTTCGGGGCGCTTCAACTCCCTTTTCTGGATGAACAAGGGTTTGCAAGCCACAAATCCGCGCAGGCCACCTCGTTGTTTCTCCTGTCCCTACAACCCGCGCTGGCGCTCAGACCCGTGGCAACTGAAGTAGTGGAGACTGCGCAGCGCGCGGCTAAGCGCCTGGGACGCACGGGCGCACGAGTCCTGCGCGCCTCCGGAAGCGCCGCGCGCTGGACAGCACCCTCCCAGGGCGCGCACCGTGGCGCACCACGCGGCGCAACGCGGCTCCGCTTCTTGTGTGGCGCCCTCGCCCTTCCGCTGGCCTTTAGAGCTGAGAAAATGGATTGGCGTTAGGCTTTGTGGTTTTAAGAGTTTCTTGACACCTATAGAACATGCTAGAGAAGACCGCAGCCCCTGAGGTGCCCCCAATCAGCCAAGAGTAGGCGCTTCTTTCCTGAAGTGGATAAGGGTGCTTTGAAAAGTGAGTGTTTTGAGGGCGAGCCCCATCAGATCTTGTTCCATTCATTTCAACTTCGTTATCACCCCCATGCCTGAGGTTCTGGTCACTGTTACATTTTAATGCCTTCGCTCGGAGGTGGAGCCCAAGCCTGAGGCTGTGTCCACTTTCCAAAGCATCCCATTAAGCAAGCACATGTGTTTTCTCAGTTGCCACAGAGGGAAAGAATCTAGTTGAAAGTGGCCAAAAGAAATGCTCAGGGTATACGGCATGTGTAAGCATCGGTACTTAATCCTTAGAGTGGTTGCCCTTTGGGGGTATTTATTTTCCAATCAGAAAGGGGCTTAGCTATGGAAATGGCTCTTAGGAGAAAGATACAGGCATCTGTTTCTTAAAGCACTTTCAGGTACACATCAAGGGTTTAGGACAAACATAAAAGGAGGAAGATGAGGGAAATTCCTGATGATTTTACCAATGTGAAAATTCCATAGATTTGGCTAGTTCTAGTTTTTCTTTCATGTAATCAATTCAGAATTCTATAAAGGAAGAGAATGACATCAAGGAAAATCATTGGCCTAGAAGAAAAGAGCCCGTAGGCGTTTAGGTGTTATATATGTGGAGCCAGAAAGCTCTGGAGCATCAGGGAGACTCCAACTTCAGGCAACAGCATGGGTGAATATGGGCTTCATGTGCACTGGGATCGAGAGGCAAAGAGTGGTGTCTGGGCACATAACTCTAAGGCAGGCCTTGCAGATATAGAGGCGATTTAGTGTGGATGGAAAGAGTTTAGTGAGACACCAGGGTGGAAATGGGTTTCCAAGTACATTGCCTGATGCTTTATTATTGGTCTTTCAGTTTTTTTCAGGAAGATCTTCATCTTGCAACTAGTAGGGCTGGTGCTATCCTACAATTTCACTGACTGTGACTTTGAAAAGATTAGAAAGAAATATCAGGAAGTCATTTATCAAGCCCTGGAGAAATATATGAATGGGGTAAGTGAAGAAACAGTTTTTAAAAAAACAAATGTGTTTTCATCAAAGAATAGGCATACCCATATACAAGCTACAGTTTAATTTTTAAGGAAAGAAAAATAATTTGGAAAAAATCATGGCCCAGCATTTTGTCAAAAATTTTTATAAGTGATATTTAAACATATTGGCTTCTCAAACAACTACCTAAAAATTGGCACACATTAAGTGTGCAGATACTGATAAGGAGCACACATATCTATCAAGGTGTCTATTCTCTGCCAAAGTCCTGCTCCATCAGTGCAATAGAAAGACAGTGGGAAAGAGCTTGAGAGAGAAAGGAGAGTAAAAACGAGGGAATTCTTGTGAACTAAGGCCTAACTAGAGATAATAGTCCTGGGAAAGGTGCATTTCGATGTGCATTAATGTGCTAGAAGCCTAAGAATACCACTATGGGATAAGGTGCTCTTCACAGTTTTAATATATAGTAGTAATCATTTTCCTGATTATTCTAATTTCTGGCTAGAGCATGCATGTGTGAAATGCATGAATGGCTACAAGGCAGATGAGGGCATTCAAAAAGATGGTATTGTTGCTCACTTCTGTAGTCCTATATACAAGTGTGCCCAGTTTGATTGTGGTGGGAGGGTCTCTCTTTAGGACCAGGATTCTTTGATATCTAGTTTCAAACAGTAACAGGCGCTATCTGAACTCAGAGGGTTTCACTGCCTTGTCAATGGCAAGAACAGATGCATAGGAAACAAGTGTCTAAGTGGTAACTGCTTTCAGAGCATCCTTAAAACCTGGGAGCAGGCAGCGGGGCTGGGGTGGGGGACTTATGATTTCCCTTTTGAACTAACTACCCTTCTTGTCATTTTTTTTCTTTCTTTCTTCCAGATCAAAAGCACCGAATTCAACAATCCCATCTATTGTGAAGACCCGGTGAGTGGGTGGACAGTACTGCTGGCTTTCTCCAGAGAAACACTAGGCATTCTCGGAAGAGGGTGTCCTCGCTGTGCGTAGAACCGCAGGCGGTGGCAAGGCTCCCAGGCGTCGCAGACCACGTAGGGAGGCGGGGCTGCCGGAAACCCCTGGGCCGGTGCCCAGCTTGGGATACTACTTCTGTTCCAATTTAGGGCAAGGAAGTCTCTACCCGAGCGAGCGGGTTTCCGGGAGAGTGCCCCCCCCCCCACCGCACCCCCCGCGCCCCTGGGAGGAAAGGCAAATCGGGAACCCGGACCAGGCAACCACGTCAGAGCCCCTCCCGAGGTGCACAGCCTCGGCTCTGGGCGCCGCCTCTTGGCAGTCGCCTAGGCGGGGAGACCCGGGCGGAGCGAGAACCTCAAAACGCCCTCTTCCCCCTCCCTCCATGGGTTCTTTCTCCCTCTCTTCCACCGAGACCTCTTCCTCCCGCTCGAAACGAGTTTGTTGTGGCTCCCGCTCCCCATCCTGCACCTCCCCCGCCGCATCTTTCATTCATTTCTTACCGACTGTGGGTTTTTGTTGTTGTTGTTTTGTTTTTGCTGTTTGTTTGTTTGTTTGTTTTTCCTGGTGTTTTTCTCTTTTCCCGTAAACCTTGCCGCCCGTGAGCAGCCGGATTGCCTTACTAAAATCGAACGCATTACCTTCTATCCCACCCACGGCTGCACGTCTCTCGCCAAGGAAATCTTTGCGATAGGAACTAATGCTACGCTCACTCTCCAGTGCCCAGGCTACTCCGGAATGCAGGTAAGCCAATATATTGGACTCTCGCTTTAGAATTAACCTTAGTTAAAGTGGGACTTGGTTGCAGAAGTCGTTACGATTTTTATTCGGGACCTATCTTTCCAAGAGCAAAGGAGCCAGGTAAAATCTGTAGATTTAGCCCCACGTTCACGCAGGGACCCCAAACCCATCTACTTCTAAGGTTCTGGTTGTCTGGGAAGCATCTGTAGTTCCAACTTTAGGCAGTATTTTAAATTATGATCAGTGAGTCTCCTCCGTCCTGGCTGGCCGAGCATGAGAGGGTGATTATCCACCCAAGGACCCAACCTAGACCTTCAAAATCACAATCCGGATGCATAGGCTCCTAATGAGATTATCACTTAATAATGTGTGCTTCTCTCTTAAAATGTTAAATTATACCTTTAATTTCTACCCACGTTTGCTTAATTGTTTGTATGGCTGTCTCTTTACATAATGGATTTTTGTATATGCAGTTATATGCATTTGAATGGATGTGTAACTTGAAATAGAAACAGTAGTGCAGAGTTAGGGGCAGGAAATCTGGAGAAGGTCTTGCCTGACTTTGAATCCTAGCCCCAAAACTTCTAACTTAACTTCTAGGCTCAGTGTGAGTTTCATCTGCAAAATGAGGGTCTTATTAGCAAATTCCATATAGAGTGTTTATGAGAAATAAACCAGTCAGTAGATGTTAAAGTACTTAGAGTAATGCCTGGCACATGACAAATCTTCAGTAAATACTTATGTCAGCAGGCAAGTAAAATAGGGCATTTTTCTCCCTGGTGACAAATTAAAAAAAGAGAAAAGAGAGACAAGAGCAGGAATATGTGACTACTGCCTGCCTATTAACTGGTGACCTTTCTCAGTCTGCACACTAAGTGTGTAGCTGCCTTGTCACTACTTTAGAGTTTGAAGATTAAGCCATATGGTCCATCCAGACTGGGCATGAGTTAAACACTCAATACCAGACAGCCATGTGAAAAACCTGTTTGGCTCTATGCTTTCTATCAAACAGACTGGCAAATCTACAGATGGCCGCAACTATATTCATCCACATGAAAAACATAGAAGACAATCTAGATCAAGTTCTGGACAGCTTGTGAAAAAGGGAAAGTCTGACTAATTTATTTCAGCCCCCTCCCAAGCCCAAAGGGAGAGCCTAAGTCTAATAATATTTATGATTCAACAGATTTTAGATTATAAGATTTTTGCTTAGTAACCTGATGAATTTGCTTGATCTCAATACTGTGTGTCTAGAAGGCCCAGTCTGCCACTACCCAAGAGTAATTCGGGTGAAGGAACACATAGGAAGATTATCACAATCTTTTTTTTTTTTTTTAAGTTAAACTCCTCTTTAGTCTGTGCACACGTAGGTAGTAGGTGGTGGGAGGGACAGAAAGGAGGAGAACTTTGGGTCCAAATAATAGGTCTACTGGATTATATCCATAAAGAGGCATACACTGTGTTTTTGAGGTACTTATGGCCTTGTCAGAGAGATCATGAAACCATCAACCGAATTATTTATTTAGTCATTCAATAAATATTCAACATTTCCTACGTAAAAGACATTGTGCTCAGCACTACAGGGAATACGCATGATGCAATAATAAAAATAGCACGTAAGTGCGAGCCAAGTTAAATGAAACACACTCCGAAGCACCAGAAGAGTTTCCAAAAGAAAAGTCTGAGCAGAGGCCTTGTAACGGAGGTGGTGCTTGGCCTTGAACCGAGAGTAGGCGGGTGGAGAGGTGGAAGGGCATTCCTCTGGAGAAAGCCCACAGGAGAAGCCAGTGAGTAGGTGTTTTGGCGACACACTTGAGAGATGGATTTGCGTAAAGAAAACCCTGCCATGGGGCGCCTGGGTGGCTCAGTGGGTTAAGCCTCTGCCCTCGGCTCAGGTCACGATTCCAGGGTCCTGGGATCGAGCCCCACATCGGACTCTCTGCTCAGCAGGGAGCCTGCTTCCTCCTCTCTCTCTGCCTGCCTCTCTGCCTACTTGTGATTTCTCTCTCTGTCAAATAAATAAATAAAATCTTAAAAAAAAAAAAAACAAAGAAAGAAAGAGAACCCTGCCATTCGATGGTTGTTAAAGATAGTGACAGTCCTGACCATTGATTCTCCTATTCCACAGACAAATAATACCCAGGCAAAGAAGAAAAGAAAGAAAAGAGAAGTCACAACGTATAAATGCCGGGAACAAGTTGCATACTTAATGGAACTGTGGCGTCGTTTCAGTCGTATTTCTTAGAAACAAAATACACCTTCCTTAAGGCTGTATTTCATAGCAACAAAATAAATCATCTTTATTAGGTAGATGTAATGTTAACTCTAACTGTGACATTTAAAAGACCACTGATAGTTATTTTTTAATTATGGTAGGGTTTCTTAACTTATTTTTGTAAGCTGTTGTTTGATGTGGGCAGGGGAAATACTATCCCTCAAATGGAGAGGGATGTAGTAGAGATGCCTGAGCCACTGGCTGTGTGAGGTGATTTTTGGCGCACCTACATAAGCCTTACTTCAAGGGAAGAATCTAAACACAACGTAGAAGGGGAAAGGAGAAAGTTAAAGCAAGAAAGCTTGAACTCAACAGCATGGAAACGTGTTTAAAAGGCAAGAATTTCTTCTACATGTACTGATAATTCTTATGTTCTCATACCAAAAACATACAAAAGAAGAAAATAAAAGCAAAAAGAGGGGCACAAAAAGTTGTACATCTAATGAAGCAATTTGAAAGAATTTCCAAGCAAAATATTGTAGAAGTATTGTAAATCAAGTTTTAAAAATTATCTGACAAGTTTTATATATATATATATATATATATATATATATATATATATGCAAGTAGTTTCTGAAGAAGTGCCTTTGTTAAAGCTAAAATATATATATTTTAACATTTATGGAATATATTTTTTATTTATTTATAAGCACTTTTAAAAATATACATATTGCTTTGTAATTGACACTATATATTTCTTAATAAAAATTCTCAAATTATCTTCTTATGAATGGTCTTTTTGGTATAGTTAGTAGACAGTTTCACACACAACTTTCTGAGGGATATCACTTTTTTTCAGGCCTTTTTTGAGGTCTAGTCTTAATTTCTATTAATTTACAATGTTTTTTACTGAAGTATAATTAACATATAACATTTTATTAGTTTCAGGTATTCAACATAGTGATTCAGTATTCATATTGCAAAGTGATTGTCACATCCTGATTAGTATCTGTCATGAAACTAATTTTTTTGTGATGAAAACTTTTAAGATCTACTTTTCTTCAGTCCATTATCTCCCCTCATCCTTGAATCCTACTGGCTACTCCCCTCCTGCTTTGTGCCTTAGCCCTGCCTATGGAGAGAACATTTGGGGAAAAGTGGCTTCAAGATTTATTCTAATTATCTTTCTCCTAAGTTGTGCCTCTAGTCCTCCCTTCCTTACGCTATTTAACTTCCCCCACATCTGGAAGAGACAATGGAGTCTAAAGTAAACAATGCCAAATCCATTCTCCTATTCTGGAATGCCTGCTGCCAACTAGAGCAGCAGGTACCCTCTCACTCACCTTCCTGTAGGAGGGGCCACCCTAGCCATAGAGCCCAGGCCAAAACGGAAAAGATAGCAGTATGTTGTTTTTTCCTTGAGTGGAAAATTTCCCCTGACCACTGCTCTGAGGGCTGGTGCTCACAGAAGAAGAGAGGTTCAAAGTTCCTAAATCCATTTTACCTGCCAACAGGTAAGAGGAAGCTTACATTATGTATCCAAAAAACATTTATGGAGCACCTAGTGTGTGCCATGCCTTCAGCCAAGTACCAGGAATACAAAAGTAAAACACAGCTTTTACCCAGAGAAACTCAGAGTGTTGCTGAATAGGCAGTTTCCTTTGCCCTGAGGGAATTTTCTTTGCCGTCTTTCCAAAATAAAGTCTTCTTTAAAAAGCCCAGGGCCCTAGGGGCACCTGGGTGGCTCAGTGGGTTAAGCCTCTGCTTTCAGCTCAGGTCATGATCTCAGGGACCTGGGATCGAGTCCCGCATAGGGCTCTCCGCTCAGCGGAGAACCTGCTTCCTCCTCTATCTCTCTCTCTGCCTGCCTCTCTGCCTACTTGTGATCTCTCTCTGTGAAATAAATAAATAAAATCTTTAAAAAAAAAAAAAAAAAGCCCAGGGCCCTAAATGTCATCATAAGAGAAACTCCTTTGGGTCTAGCATAGGCTAGTATTCATTAATTTCCTACGCAAAAGGTGGGAAAAGAGATGACAGTTTAAGCCTATTAGCTCCATTTTACTAGGTGAGCTGATGAGATTATACTAAACTGTGAAAAGAAATATTTTCACATTTTTTTCTCAAGGTGTTCTCCAATTTCCCTATAAGCAGAGAGGAATGAAGAACTGAAGATGGAAGAGGCAGCTCAAAGTCATCTGACTGAATGCAGTTTCTTTGAGTTTCCTGTTTTATCTTTAAAATTTTGTATAATTTATATATTTTATTTTTCTATGTACCCCATAAGTGTTTTAATACAAAAGTAATCGTTTTTAATTACTTGCTGTCAATAAAAGTAATGTGCAAGAAGATGCACCATATTAATCAAGTAAGAACTTTGCCAAGTGTAAAGAAAATGTGGATTATATATGTCTACTTTTTGAAATGCACTGAGGTTTTCAGGGTGAATTCGTATATAGTCCATTCTGTAAATGTTCCATGGTCTGTGGAAAGAAAGTTGCAAGATCTGGTTTAAGTGTATGTATCCACTGGAGCTCCTTTGTTGATTAGGCTATTGGTATCATCTATATCCTCATCTCATGAGATGGAAACAAAGAAGCACGCAGCAGCAATTGGCAGTTACCTTATGATCATCTTTCAGATGAAGCCGGGAATGGCAGAGAAATAAGATAGAAAGGACCTGAGGTTTCCAGCGCAAATGAATGGGTGGACCGACCAAACTTGAAATCCATCCTAATTTCCCACTGTGTGAGTGAGATGAGTAAAGGTTTGGTTTTGAGTTTGTGTGTATTGTTACCTATTGCTGAAAGAAGCAATTTATCTGAATGCTAAAAAGAGAGGCTCTGATTGAAGGAATAATTGGAAGTGGGGTTGGGTGTGGGGGTAGTGAGCAAGATGAAGCCAGGCCTTAATATCATGGGAAACAAAGCCTAATTTGTGACCTGGGATGGAAGAGGCAGTACTGGAGAAGTTGGCATATAAAAGAAATGCCACTCTTTAGCATATTTCATATTGCTTCCTCTAAACAAGTCTCTTCTTGCCTTGGAGATTATAGCTAAGCTGCTACTTTTCTAGAGTGTGCTCCCGGATGCCCTACTTTTATGACCCTCCTCTTCTATTCTCCCCTTCACTATTATGCTTCTTATGGGGAAGGAGATCGTAAGGGATTTCAGATTGTGTTGAGGATGAATTTAGACTGTGTTTGGAGCAGATATCTTAGATATGAAAATTTGTGGAATAATTTGGGGTAAATAGATCACTTGGATGTGGAATTTGAAGTAGTGAAATCTTATGAGTATGGCTCATATTTTGCCCTGGTACAATGTCTAACACACAGTGGATTCTCAGTAAATACGCTGAGTAAATGAACAAATGCATTAAATTGAAATTAAAAGTTAAATATCTGTTTCCCAAGAAGAAACTGTTCCTTAAAGGCTATCATGAGTCAAAAATGAAATTGGCAGCAGCAGTTATCAGATAAGCTATCTGGTGTCTGCCACCTGCTTTCTCCCCAACATTACTTCTGTAGTTATCTAAAAGGCAAAGAATTAGCATATTCTAAAATGAATCAATGTTGTTGCAGTCTGCCACTCTTCTCTACAGCCTTCCTTTAAAAAAAAAAAAAGATTTTATTTACTTATTTGACAGACAGAAATCACAAGTAGGCAGAGAGGTGGGCAGGTGGAAGACAGGTGGGGGGTGGTGGTGGGGGGGGGGGGGGGTGGGGTGGGGGGTGGGGGGGGGGGGTGGGGGGGGGTGGGGGGGTTGGGGGGGAAGCAGGCTCCCCACTGAGCAGAGATCCTGATGCAGGGTTCGATCCCAGGACTGTGAGATCATGACCTGAGCCGAAGGCAGAGGCTTAACTCACTGAGCCACCCCGGTGCCCCTACAGGCTTCTTTTTTTGTTTTTTTTTTTTTTTTTAAGATTTTATTTATTTGTCAGAGAGAGAGGGAGAGAGAGCAAGCACAGGCAGACAGAATGGCAGGCAGAGGCAGAGGGAGAAGCAGGCTCCCCACCGAGCAAGGAGCCCAATGTGGGACTGGATCCCAGGACACTGGGATCATGACCTGAGCCGAAGGCAGCTGCTTAACCAACTGAGCCACCCAGGCGTCCCCAGGCTTCTTTTTTTAACAACCCTCCTCTACCTACTCCCTCCCCCACAAAATGCAAAAGAAAGCATTCAAACATTAAACATCCACTAAGCCTTTATTTTGTGTCATCCCAGGGCACATAGCTGAGAACATGGATAACTTGAAAATCTTAAAATCCTACCAAAGGATATTTATCATTTACGAAACTTGTGTCCCTTACTTCCTGTAACACAGCCTTAATACTTCTATAAAGAAAAACATCCTACACTTAAAAAAAAAAAGATTTTATTTATTTATTTGACAGAGAGAGAGAGATCACAAGTAGGCAGAGAGGCAGGCAGAGAGAGAGGGAGACGTGCTCTCTGCTGAGCAGAGAGCCCAACACAGGACTCAATCCTGAGTCCCTGAGATCATGACCTGAGCCGAAGGCAGAGGCTTAATAACCCACTGAGTCACCCAGGCACCCTACACTTTTTCTTTAAATCATTTTTATGTGCTAACTTTCACATTTATCCAGAATTCATATAGATTCTCACCAGGTTTTGGTGAGATAATAACCATTAGTTCCCATTGGCTTGTGATATCAAGAGCTAGTTGTCAATCACGTTACAACTGGCAATGGCAAATCAGCTCCAGGTTTGTCCACATACCTTCTCATTCCAGGATCCAGGATGACAAAGCAGCCCTAGCTGGGATATGTCTTCCTCTTGTGGCAGAGAAGAAGATCAAGTGACTTGGCAGAAACATGCAATAACTCTTCAAGCTTCTGCTGGTACATAGTGTACATCATATATGCTCATGTGCAATGACCACAGCAAGTCAAATGTTCACTACCCTTGTTTACAAAGGATTTGTTATAAGCCCGGGCAAGAGGCAGCGATATAAATCTTGCTATAGGGAGGTAGCATAAACATTGGGAATCTTATGACAATACACACAGCTTATTACTCTGGGAGGGAATATGACTGATAGAGAAAAGAAGAAACATTTCACACTTTTAGCATTTTATATACAGGGTTTTTTTTGTGTGAAGCAAATGTTTTTTAAGTACCTCTTTTGTTCCAGGCACTGTTCTGGGCACTTGTTATGTATCAATGAACAAAAAAAAAAAAAAAGAAAAGAAAAAAATCTCCATTTTCATCGAACTTACCCACTAAAATATTAAAATAAAATAAAATAAACCTATTAGATAAGCTAATAGTATAGTAAAGAGCTCTCTTTCTTTTTGAATTTGAATAAATACTTGCAAGTAATTAGCATCTTGATCACTGTCAAGGCACACCCCAAACATGGCCAGAAATGTGCACTGCTATTGAGAAATCTGGGGTAAAAATGAAAGTTCAAGTAAGTACAACATGTCAAGAACCAGGTAACAAGCTATCATTCTGTAAGCGTCTGCTCTTTAATTACCCAAACATCCCAAGTGTTCAAGACTCTTCAGTGCCAAATACTATAAATCAAGATTTTCTTGTTCAAGAATGTACTAGTCAGATGTTCAAGTTCGGTGACATGCTATTCTTTAAAATAAAATGTAACATTTTAGAACTTGGAGAAACTTAAGAGATTATCTACTTAGGCCACTGTTCATTAGATATAATTGGTTAAGACCTCGTCACCATAGTCAGGTACAAATATGGTCATGTGTATTTTTACTTTTTAAATGTCACTTGATCCAAATCTTATTAGGATGTCAAGATTTTTTTTAAATAAATAAAAACCATATAGAAACAGAACAATAAGGATAAGCGATTATTTTGTATGTTGAACTTTGGTCCTTGGTTCTTAGATTGCCACTGTTTTAGTTCATTTTTACATGCTCAGAGTCTATTCCCCAAACCTACATCTTGGGAGGGCATCAGGTTCCAGAGACATGGAGCTACACTATCAGCCATCTCCAGCATTCCAAGGTACTTCTAAGTTCTAATCATCTGCCTAGATTCCCCTTCCCATTATGATTAATTCCTCATTAGAGCCCTCACTCTGTTTTTGACAGCAGACCTCAGAGAGTACTATTTCAATGCAGGTCTCCTGATAACATTTAAATTTTATCTTTATTCACCCAGGGGGCACCTGTACCCATCCAAGTTACTCAAGTCATAGTTGTACTCACCAGAGTCTATAAGGGCTCCTCTTTTCTGAGTTTGAATGTCCCACTGCGGCTTTCACCCAGGGCAATCAAACATACTGACTCCCTGCTCTATGCCTGATCAAGTCCACTCAGGTTATTTGTTATCACAATAATGAAAAACTGCTCCAAGAATACTCACTGTTGTCTTTGTAGGAAGCCAAACCATGAGCACCAGTTAAAGAGGAAACTCAGGCCTTGAGAAGTTAAGTGATGTGGGTCAAATGATAGAAAAGGACAACACCTAGTTCAGTATTCTATTGCATCACACAGCCTTTCTCCTTTGATTCAGATGTCCATCTTCTTATAGCTACATCTATGTTTCTAAAGATCTCCTCTATAGGGGTGCCTGGATGGCTCCGTGGGTTAAGCCTCTGCCTTTGGCTCAGGTCATGATCTCAGAGTCCTGGGATCGAGCCCCGCATCGAGCCCCGCATCGCATCGGGCTCTCTGCTCAGCGGGGAGCCTCCTTCCCCCTCTCTCTCTGCTTGCCTCCCTGCCTACTTGTGATCTCTGTCTGTCAAATAAATAAATAAATAAATAAATCTTTAAAAAATAAAAAGATCTCCTCTATAGCTTGGAACAAGGCAAAGTCAGTCCATAGAATTCTCCCTGGCTTCCCCTGTAAAGAATCACTACCATATTGGGGCGCCTGGGTTGCTCAGTTGGTTAAAGCCTCAGCCTTCAGCTCGGGTCATGATCCCAGGGTCCTGGGATTGAGCTCCGCATCCGGCTCTCTGCTTGGCAGGGAGCCTGCTTCCTCCTCCCTCTCTGCCTGCCTCTCTGCCTACTTGTGATCTCTGTCTGTCAAATAAATAAATAAAATCTTAAAAAAAAAAAAAAAGAATCACTACCATATCAACACCATTAGCACACACTTGAGCCACACTGTTATGCTGGTGCAACACATACCTATATTAAGCACACCTACATTAAATTGATTATTAGTGTCAGGGAATGAAAACTAACATTGCAAATGAAATTTGGAGTTATGAATAATTTTGCTTTAGTAGGTAATGATGCTTGCTGGTACTATGAGTCAGAACTCAACACCACATTGTCAAAATAAAGTAGTATAGTGTTCTTAACCGGTTGGTAGGAAAAGAATGCCTACTGCAAAAGCAGTTTTCAGTTTTCCATAAATAGTACTCATTTTAACATTCTTTTAGGGATGCATGGCCAGCTCGGTCAGTTAAGTATCCAGCTTTTGATTTCGGCTCAGGTCATGATCTCAGGGTTGTGAGAGCAAGCCTTGCATCAGGCTCCAAGCTCAGGGCAGAGTCTGCTTAAAATTCTCTCTCTCCCTCTGTCCCTGCCCCCATGCATGCTCCCTTCTCTCTCTCAAATAAATAAATACATAAATAAAATAAAATCTTTAAAATATATATAACATTTTTTACTAGAAAAAGAGAAATCGTATTCAACTCTTACTCTATTTCTGCAAGTTACATTGAGCTCTATAGGTCATCTCTGTGTTGCTAATGCTAACTAATGAAACCTCAGAATCTAGCCTTAAAATAATACAGTATGTTTTTTATATTATTAAAGAAAGCTTAGACAAAGATGAAGGAGCTCTCTCACCCCTGCAGCCATAGAGGAGGAGAAATGATTCTTTGTCATTAAGAATCTGATTTGATAAAACATCATATTGTAAATTCTTACAAGAATAATCTGGTTTTCCTATGAAATATTTGAACTTAGGACTCCTTGAGTATCCTCCCAAAGTGGCTGTTGACTTCCTGTAGAGCAAATGACCAAAAAGGAGCAAGTCAAAACCTTCGAAGTCTTTTATGACCTAGCCGGGTTACACAAATTAGCCCTATTTAGTGTGAGAGGGAACTACGCAAGGGCATTGACTACAGGAGGTAAGAATCACTGAAGGCCATCCTGGAGGCTGATGATCACAATACGTGAAGTCACCAACAAAAAAGAAATGGTCTTTATCATATAAACTACTCAGAAACAGTCATACTTAACCCTTTTTAAAAAGTTAGAAATATCAACATGGCACAGCTGTATATTTAATTAACCTGAATATTGTGAATCCCTAGTGTGTTGAATTAAATTGAAAATGATCATTCGTCAATGATCTACTATATCCACATTTTCTATTATTCTAACTTGTGACTAGTATCCTTGGAGGCAAAATGACTAAGAGCTAGTTCTTTATCTCCCATCACACATTCACACACTCTGCTGGCAGCTGAATAGCAAGCAACTCAGGGAGGCAACTGGTGGAAAGAATGGAACTTTGGCCAAATGTTAAACTGGAAAACTCACAATCAGCCCAAAACATCTCCCCTTTAAAAGATCACAGCACAATAGCTAGCATGTACATCTACTGCTAATACACTACTGGATTTTCCATGATGGTTCTAATTTTTAAAACTTTTGCTTCACTGCCCAGATGCAGGTTAAAGAACATAATCTGAGTATCAGACAGGCCCAAATTCAAATTGCTGCACTGCCATTAATTAAGTGACCCTCAACAAGTTAGGTAACAGGTAATCTCAGGTAATTTCAGGTTCCTCATCTAATGTGAATCCAGACACGTCTTGTGGCCCAAGGTTTGGTCTTGAAAGTGTGATTGCTGGATGCATATTTCTCCTCTCCTCCAGCTTCAGTGATCTCCCCTTCTCATACTTTTTTAGCCTTTGTGCTAGTCTGGATTTGGGCACTAAGTAATCTCAGAACTTTGACAAACCACTTAACTCAGAATGAACCAGTTTCCTTATTTGTAAAACAGTAATAATAATTTTTGCCCTCAACACCTCACAGCCTTGATTTGAGGATTAAATTATAATTATAATTGATTACATTATAGTTGGTTTATATTAAATTAAAATTTAATATATTATTAAGTTATTAAAATTGTAAAATCATGGGTGTCAAAGGCTTTGTGAACTGTGAAGTCCTAGTTGAAGAAACTTCAATTTTCCTACCAAACTGTTAATTTATGCAGAAGTCTTAGTTTTGGATTATAAAAGCAAAATCTGCATTACACACAACTTATAAAACTCTAAAAAATGTCTATCTAGTAATTAAAATCACTTGTACACATTTGCAGCACTCAAAGTTAAAAAAAGCCATTAATATTACAGTTTTTCACTCTAAGCAAACTCAGTAAAAAACAAAGAAAAAACCTTTTTATTATGGAAAATTTCAATTTTATACAGAAGCGTAAGGATAATATTATGAACTCTCAAATACGCATTCACCCAGATTAAACAATTAGCAATCCTGTTTCATCTAAACGTTGCGCCTCATCCCCAATTATTTATTTATTTCTTTATTAAAAAGATTTTATTTATGTATTTGATGAGAGAGAGAGAGAGACCATGCACGAGCAGGGTGAGGGACCAAGGGAGAGGGTTAAGCAAACCCACCCCCACCCCTGGCGAAACGCAGCTTAAGGCAGTGGCTGGATCCCAGTGCCCTGAGATCACGACCTGAGCCAAAACCAAGAGCCCTGGGCTTTAGCTACTGGGACACCCAGGCGCTCATATCCCCAATTATTTTAGAAAGCAATTCCCCAGATACAGCACTACACTTCACTTTCACAGATATATAAAAGATTAAGAATCTTTAAAAGCATAATCACAATACTACTATGACCTATAAAAATTAACAATAATTTTTAATATCAAATATCCATTGTTCAAATTTTCTCCATTTATAATCACGCGTTTAACTTGACTTCATCTGTGTTAAGACTACATTTAGGGTGGACTCTGAAAAACAATCTGAGGGCTTTGACGGGGCGGGGGGTGGGTGGTGGGAGGTTGGGGGAACCAGGTGGTGGGTATTAGAGAGGGCACGGATTGCATGGAGCACTGGGTGTGGTGCAAAAACAATGAATACTGTTATGCTGAAAATAAAAAATAAAATAAAATTAAATTAAATTAAATTTAAAAAAGACTACATTTAGGGGCACCTGCGTGGCTCAGTGGGTTAAGCCTCTGTCTTCGGCCCAGGTCACGATCTCAGGGTCCTGTGATCGAGCCCCGCATGGGGCTCTCTGCTCAGCAGGGAGCCTGCTCTGTCCTCTCTCTCTGCCTACTTGTGATCTCTGTCAAATAAATAAATAAAATTAAAAATAAAAAAGACTACATTTAGCCTCCCTTCACCATTCTGGGTATAGGGCTTCCCGTGTCCCTACCCTCCCGCAAGGTCCCGCTGAAAACTGACTCCAGTCTATTCCAGCCTCATCAGTGCTGGGGACTTTAAGAACACTTGGAGACTGCGGCCCACGGAACCAAAGTCGCGCCTTCACTGAGAGCTCCGGGGGGAGTTCTTTTCCAATTGCACTAGAGCAGTCTCCGATAACGCCCTCGGCAGCAGGTACCGGAAGCGCGTTTGTAAGTATGTAGCGCCGGCAAAGTACTGTGCCACGAGAAGCCGTGAAGGTCCTGGTCAGCGCTTTCCGTCGGGACCGGAGTGTAGAGGAACCCGGTCCTCAGTAACGATGGAGCGGGGCTCCGAAGGTCGCACCGGCAGTGCGCTGTTCGCCGGGTTCCGGGCTTTGGGGCTTTTTAGCACTGACATTCCACACGTGGTGCGGTTCAGTGCGCTGAAGCGCCGATTCTACGTGACGACCTGCGTGGGCAAGAGCTTCCACACCTACGACGTGAGTGACTTCTTCCTTAGCCCGCTTCCCAGGAATCCCCCTTCCGAGCCCCCAGCCCTTTCCTGGGGGCAATCCCGCCCTCCGCCCCCAGCCGATCCAGGGCTTCCCTTTACTCCCCGTCTCTTCCTTAACCCCTACCTGTCCGGTTTCCCGGCCGCTTCACATCCACGTGCTGCTTCCTTTTGCCCTTGCTATATGCGTGGGGCGACTTTCGGAGGCCGCTCGCTGGGCAAAGACCAGAAAGCATTTCAGTTCTGTGGCAGCATATTCACTAAATATCTGTTGAAGTTCCCTTGAAGATGTAAATGTGGTTAAGACAAGTCCTAGTCCCCTGAATTTTTAACAAGAAAGGCTTGTAAGTTTAATTGTGCGATTTCTGACCCAGCCTGGATTAGAAAATTAGATTAAAATGCATTGGAAGAACTAGAGGGATGAGATTAATTATGATTTGGGAGACTTTCCCCATTTGGTAGCAAACTAATTTCCTTAAAACTTCCCCTGAGCATCTGTTTCTACCAACATTGAGGGTTTGGCACCGTGCCTCTTCGTCTCAGCCTTGCAGCAATTCCTTTCCCTACGAGATAGGTATGGTTTTTTTTCGGAGCATCCTTACGTAAACTAGAAAACAATTTCTGAAGTGTAAGTTCTTTGCCCAGGTGTTCCCACCTGTTAGTTGATGGTTTTTCTCCTTCAGTTTCTCATCATTGTAATGGTCTTTTGTTGCTGTTTACTTTTCTCCTTTATCTCCCAATCAAGGTATGCTCTGTGAAAGCAGGGACCTTTTCTTGATGATGAGAATAATAATAACCAGTATTAATTACTTTTTCAGGAAACCGAACTGTAAAGTTGTATTCTTTGAAGGATTATGGAAAGCAAATGGGTTATTAGCAAGGATAGGTAGTTGTAGCTGGTTGAGTTAGTGGAAGAGGAAAGTGAGGATCATGCCGGAGGTGGACATGGTGGTGGTGATAGCAGCTGACACTTATTGAGCATTAATTATGACTGGCTCCATTCTGTTATATACAAATTTTGCACATTGAATACTCATAATAATCCCATAAAGCAGGTACCAATTTTAATTCTTATTTTGTAGATGAGGAATTTGAGGCAGTGGGTAAGTGGGGTAACTTTGTCACGGTTATACCGCTGGATCAATAACCATAGATTGGGGTCAACTAACTACACCCTGCAAGCCAATCCTGCCCACCATTTGTTTTTGTATACTCAAAGCATTTTTATTAGTTTATTTTACAGATATATTTGTGTTTATTCTAATATAACAACCTCCAAGGAAATTTTGCATAATAGTAGGATTCAGTATAATTGAATTTTGGCATGGAATGGAAACCTGTGTCTACTTCGACTTAAGAAATAGGATATTTAATTTTATCTCCAAGGGCCTTTTCAGTCTTAGGATTCTTGCATCTCTACAATTTGAATTTCCACTCATACCCCTCTCAGCTCTGTGCTTCAGAGTTGGGTGGCTTTGACATTTTTAAATGATTGGGGGAAAAAATCAAAAGAATGATAATATGTCATGGCATATGAAAATTACATGAAAATCAAATTTCTGTATCCATAAATAAAATTTATTGGAATAGAGTCATACACATTTGTTAATTACATGTGTTTATTATATGTTTCCATGTTTTCTTAGCAGTTCAGCAAAGACCACATAGCCTGCAAAGCCTGAAAATATTTACTGTATGACTCTTTACAGAAAACATTTGTCTACCCCTTCCATCACTACTCCTGATGAAATAGTTGAAAATATAAGCTTTCCTAATAATGAAAAATGAGGATCAGTAAGTGTCTTTTTAAGGAAAGATAATATAGCAAACTTATGTGTGAGATTATATTCTAATTTTTAGGTGTTAAATGTTCATTAACAAAAGCAATTACAATCTAATCTTTTTTTTTTTTTTTAAACAGGTTCAGAAGCTTAGTCTGGTTGCAGTAAGTAAGTGTAAACTTTATGCTGAATTTATGCATTTTAGTATCTTTTAAAAATCTTAAAAATTTTAACGTTAAGACTTACAGAGTATATAAGAAATCCAGTGTGTAATTCTGATAAACTTAAATAGTTTAAAAAAAAAAAAAAGGGGGTCCAGGATAGGATCATATGCTGCATTTCGTTGTTGTGTCTTGAGTCTTTTTAAATTTGTGTTTCACAGCATTGACACTTTTGAAGAGTATAGTCTAGTTCTTTTTTAGAATGTCCTTCAGTTGGACTTTTTCTAATGTTTCCTCATGATTAGATTCAGGTTATCCCCTATGGCAAGAATAACAAAGAAATAATGCAGAATTCTCAGTGAATCGTATTAGCAGGCACATGCCCTTGGTTAGTCCTGGCAGTGAACTTTGATCATTTTATTAAGGTGACATTTGTCAGGAGGCTCCATTTTGAAGTTTTACCTATTATAATTAATAAGTATCTTGTGGTAAGATCCACTGAGACTATGTCAATATACTATTACTTTTCAAAGTTTTACCCACTGTTTTTATCATTTAGTGATGATTCTTGCCTGAACCAGTTATTAGCATGATGACTACCAAATAGTGATTTTTTGATTCCATCATTCTTTCTACTGTAAGGAAGAGTTTTCCCTTTTCCTCCATTTTGATATTTTTTTCTAATGCTAACTGTTTAACAGAATAAAGGGCTTGCCAGGGTTGAGAGTCTAGTTTTACCATGAAATATGATCATTGTAACAGAAACAGAGGACTTTATTAGTCTCATAAAAAAAATTTTAGGGGACACCTGAGTGGCTCAGTGGATAAAAGCCTCTGCCTTTGGCTCAGGTCTTGATCCTAGGGTCCTGGGATAGAGCCCTGCATCTGGCTCTCTGCTCAGCAGGGAGCCTACTTCCTTTCCCCCCTCTCTGCCTGCCTCTCTGCCTACTTGTAATCTCTGTCTGTCAAATAAATAAATAAAATTAAAAAAAATTTTTTTAGGAGATTATAGAACGCAAAAGAAGGCACTATAATGTAAGTTGAATACAAAGTGAATGATAAACCTATAAAAATAATATTTGGGAAATGAAATCTTAAAGTGGACTATGTAGCATGAAAAATACTTAAAACAGTTCTCTGTCTTCTAACTCTCCTGCCCCCCAAAACAGGGAATAAAAAGAAAATGCCAGTGTGACCATGATAGAGAAGAGTGAAGGAATCCTATCATATGAGAAATGGGTAGAGATGATAGGCATATTTACCTTGTAGACTGAACAGATACCATATTTTTCATTTTAAGGGTCAGAATGTAGAGTATCAGATGGGTTTTTTTCCTGAGGTTTTTCCAAAGGGTAGAGTTAAATAGGGTCCTTGGTTCTATTAACTTTAAAAATTTTGCTAGAGTTGTTAGTGAGCTCGATATTCGTTGAGGTATTTACATGAGGAGTAGGTAACTATCTGCCAGTTTTTTATATTAAGTGAGGATTTGTCCAGATAACTTCAAAAAGCTCTTATTTTGTGGTGCCTGGGTAGCTCAGTGGGTTAAGCCTCTGCCTTTGGCTCAGGTCATGATCTCAGGGTCCTGGGATCGAGCCCCGCCTTAGGCTCTCTGCTCAGCAGGGAGACTGCTTCCCCCTCTCTCTCTGCCTGTCTCTGCCTACTTGTGATCTCACTCTCTCTGTCAAATAAATAAATAAAATCTTAAAAAAAAAAAAAGCTCTTCATTTCTTCAGGATTATGTTTTTATGTCTGTAAATACCAGACATTAGTTCTCTTAGGGAAGGTCAAGGTGATTTCAGTTTTAGTCTGATAGTAGTGGATGTATAAAATAATGTTGATGTCAAATTTATACTGATTCTCAGTTTTTATTTATATATATACACACATATCTACATATTTTTAAATTATAGCTGTGAAAAATGTTCCATATATATTGAGGTTTCTATCTGTGCCAAGATCTTAAAATTTCATACTTATTTTCTATTTCCTTTTACCTAGGTAACTCTCTTCCACAGGATATCTGCTGTATGGCAGCTGATGGGAGGCTAGTCTTTGCTGCCTATGGGAATGTTTTCTCTGCATTTGCCCGTAATAAAGAGGTTTGTATCACTGAACTATGTTAATTTGTCTTTTGCAGTCAATAGTTGATTGTCATGAAAGTGGAGAGAACTTTATTGTTGCCATTCTTCAACTGGGACACTCTGGACATGGTGTTTTTTTAATCGTAAACCTTTATGTAGTTTTCTGGAGGAGGAGAAATTGATTTCATCGAATTCTCAAAATTATTTAAAACTGGTACTTTAGTTCAGTTTTCTTTGTCATGGATGGATATCAGAACTATTTGGGCAACTTTTTCAAAATTTTCTTGCTCAGTTGGCCCCCATCTCCTGAGCTGTCTACTTTGTATATTGGGTTGGGGTAGGATTTTTTAAAAATGCCTTTGAAAATGCTTTCCTGGGAGATTCATATTTATACCACTGCTTTATGTGAATTGACTTTTTCACTGTGAACAACTCAGTCCATGACTCCTTTTCTTAAGAACCAAGTGCTTGTTTTCTATATAGAGAAAACTAGATTCTCTTCTTCTACACTGCTAAGGAGAGGTATTTTTTTGTCCTAATCTATCAGTTCGTTTCTAAGTTTGTTGTGGAACAACTGATTTGGGAGATGACTTGGCTCTCATGGTGCAGAATGAAAGGGAAAGTGGCAGTGGGCCTGCCTAGATAGCCAGGTAATCGAATCACTGTACTTGTAAAGGCCTGACTTAGACTGACAATTGTTCGCAGAGTCTTGCATCATCACTGTCTATGGCAGAAGAAGGCAGTTTACCTGTGAAGTTCTTTAAGGGGACTTGTTTGGATTTTTAGAGAATCCGGGAAAATATCCTTGTTTTTTTTTTTTGTTGTTTGTGTGTTTTTTCAAAATACTTCAGTTTGTAGTTTTCCTGGAAGATATATATGTGTGTATATATATATATATATATATACACACATAGGGAGAAAGTAAGGGTGGCAAGGCATCAGAAACTTGACTGTAGGAATCTAGGGTCAAGAGGGCAAAGAGAAGAAATAGTGTTTCTGGAGCTTGGTGAGAACTGAAACCATGGGGAAGGTCTGTAGTTTTTGAGGGATGTAGCTACTATAAGGATAATGCTCTCTGTCAAAACTAAAAGCTATGAGGAGCAAATGCTCTGTCTCCCCCATCTCATCTGGAAACCAGCTGGTGATGGAGTCTGTAGAGGTCAGCCTTCTAGAACATAACCGCTTTTTTTAGGATGCATAGAGTTGTGCTGGTTGGATTGGGTGAGGGACCCAGTTGTGTATATGTATCCTCCCGAAGGTCCAATGTAATGCTGAGTCTCAGAGGTCTCATTTTCTGGGTTTCTAGTCCATGCTTCCTTATTATTGGACTGGCTGGCGGAGCAGGTGAAAATGCCTGATTCTTTGCTGTTTGTTATTTTAACCTTGGTTAATCAAAAGTTGTACTTCTTTTCTCAACATGAGCATCTTTATGATTAGCATGATTTTGGTTAATATGAATAATACATGGTAAATGAATAATAATATAAAATTCTTTTGAACTTCGACATTGTAGGTAGTACACACCTTTAAGGGTCATAAGGCAGAAATCCATCTTTTGCAACCCTTTGGGGATCACATTATTTCTGTTGATACTGACAGCATTCTTATTATTTGGCACATATATTCGGAAGGTAAGAATCAACCAATTTATTGCATTACCTTGGGGGGGTAGATATGTGTAGCTAAAATTAAAAATGTGTAAAAACACAACTTCCAGGTCAGGTTTCATATGTAATCAGAAAAAATTTTAGACTCTTTAATATGTATGAGGAAAAAGGTTTTAAGTAAAATATGGATAAGCAATTTTAGTCAGCTAGCTGAGCTATTTACAATCTGTTAAATGTGTTTCTCTCTGCTAATAATATTTTACATTACAGTTCTCCAAGTTTAGTGATATGCTAATTTTTCTTTATGGAGTGAATTTTGGTATATGTTCTTGATTTGTATTTTCAACCTTCAGTAAAGGAAATTAGAGTAGTCAACTAAGAACCTATAATCTGAAGGAAAGTATCCATCCTGTTTCTAAGAATATAAGTCAGTGTCCTTTAACTGTGATACTCTAAACAGTCGTACTGAGCTGTGTCTGTAGGACTGTCTTAATCTTCAAAGGTTGGGAATTTATCCCCAGAATATCCCCCCTCAATAAAAGACTATGGATCTCCCATGAATTCAAGCTTTTATGTGTTTTATTTTTAATATGTTTATATTTTTTAGCCTACATTTACTCTTGATTAACTCATTGTTCTATGAGTTATGTTTGTTTTTTAGTAAAAATTGCCCTCCTGGAAGTTTATCTATGTTCTTGTTCAAATTAGACCTTTGTTCTGTCTTTGCCCAGGTAAAGGGAGCAGAATTCCTGAAGTAGTCATTGTGCAGATAGGTGTTAAAAGACTTTTATAAAGTTAGAGAATCTGATTTTTTTAGTCCAGCAGGCTTTCTGTTGTTGCTGGTGCCAGCTTTTTATTATTGTTACAGCAACACATTGAACCTGTCCTCAGGGAGCTGTTTATGTTGTTTAATAAGTAAAATTGCTGGTTGCAAATAGAGGCAAGGCTCTTTTAAAGTAGGATTTAAGGTTTGTATGATTTTCACCTTTTTACACTGGGTACATATATCTCTAAGAATGTGTAGCAGTGTGCCACATAGTATGTGAGACTAAAAATTAAGTGAAATTTACCTTGATATTCAAATTTTGGAGAAAATTTAGTGAAAAATTGTTTAAAGGATGCCTGTGTGGCTCAGTGGGTTAAGCATCTGCCTTTGCCTCAGGTCATGATTCCAGGGTCCTGGGATTGAGTCCCACTTTGGGCTCCTTGCTCAGCAGGGAGCCTGCTCCCTCTGCCTGCTGCTTCCGTTTGTGCATGCTTTCCTTTCTCTGACAAATAAATATATAAAATCTTAAGTAAAAAAAAGAAAAAGAAAAATTGTTTTCATTATGCATGAACTATGAAGTAGAAAACAAAATTTGCACATAAGAATTTTAAATAAAGGTAAGATTTCAAAAAATGGCTGGGTTTCCTGTTCTCTACTCCACAAGGCTGTAAGTTCTTTTTCTTTCCTCTGTTAGAGGTTCTGTGGAAATGTGTGAGAAGCACTATTCTTAGTTTCACCAAGATTTGCCTCTTACTTTTACATCTTTGAGTGGTCAGTCATTCATCCTAGAGCTCAGTACACAAGCACTTCACTTGGAATATTCATTTTGCCTCTTGGTCAAATTATAAAAATAGTAAGGCTGATTCCTAGAGTCACTTTTCTTTAATCTTTATTTTTTATTCCTATAATCCAACAATGAGTGGAATTTTTAATAGTATTGATATTAGAACTTATAGAAAATTTCTGGCAGTCTAAATTATATTTACAAGTTGCCCCTCATCACATTTGTTTAATTTTTCAAGAAATGGGCATAGGTTAGTATATAAGTCTTTGGTTTATATTAGAACATAAATTTTTGATTTGGTAGACTTACTTTAAGGGCGAAATAATATGGGTATATAAAAAATAATTACATATTATTTATAACTTCGACTTTTGCAGAGGAATACCTGCAGTTGACTTTTGATAAATCAGTGTTTAAAATTTCTGCAATTTTGCACCCAAGTACCTACTTGAATAAAATACTTCTCGGCAGTGAACAAGGAAGCCTACAGTTGTGGAATGTAAAATCCAAGTAAGCACTTTGTTTAGAATATAACATAGGTGGTTCCCATCTTATCCTTACCTACTGTTCCCTAATGCATACTTAAGTCTTGCAGTTCTCCCTGCCTTTGTATGTTTATTTGGAGGGCTTTCAATATCTGTCTTTGGAGTTGTTACTCATGGCATGACATGCAAAAGGGCCTGGCACGTGGTCTTGGGACATGGTGGGCATCTTCATAAATACCCATTCATGGATATTTATGGCCATCGCCGTAATCTATTGTAAAGAATCCATATAGCTATAGAGAAGACTATAGCAAAGTAACATAAGAAAATAATTGTGATGGACAGCATCTAGTTTTCAATAAACTGAAAAGGTAGGAGAAGGCAAAGTAAATCAGTGTTAATTTAGTGCTAGTGTTTAGGAATCATTTTTGGGGTAGAAGTACTTTTATTAGCAATCACAAACTTGATGGACATCTATAATCTTACTGGTATAGCTGAAAGGCAAGATAAATGTTAGTTGAACATTTATCTGGAGAAAAAAGTGGCAGCTCAGTCGTCTTTGTATAGCATTAAAGAGACAAACAAAAATATTTGACCATCCAAATTTTCCTTTCTAAAGCCCTTGTAAATTTGAAAAGGAAAATAAGATTATTAAAGGTTTATCCTAGTTCTCAGTTTTAAATCAGCATTTTCATTCAGTTTAACAGATATCATTGACTATTCACTCTGCTTATCTCAGGGATAATGACTAAGAGGTATTTTCTCTCCCCCTAAGCTTATCTATTGAGGCTCTTCATGTGATGTTTACATTATTGTACATTAGTATCCCTTGGATAATCATTGAGTAAATTAATCTGTGCCCACTTACTGAATTTACTATGTGATTTAATATTTTATTGGATATCATAAAAATTTCAGAATCTGTTTCCTCAAGGAGTTACCATTTGTGGCTTGATTTCAAAATTTAGAGCAGCATCACTTGTGATTTTATGATTTTTGACATTAGTATCATAGTTACATTCCCTTCTGTAATATTTTTTAGAGATCTGCCTGCATTCTGTGATGATTTTTTTATTATAGTTTGTAATATAAAGTGGTTTTTAGTCATGTATTTTTCTTTTCTGTTAAAGAGTTGGCATAGTATAGTAATTACTAGTAGCATCAGGCATGGGATCTGGAATTGGTCTGTCTGGGCTCTGAATTATTAGCCATATAACCTTAATTGTTTCACATAATTAAGTTTCTTGGTTTCTGTATCTGAAAAATGGTGATAATATCTACCTCATGGGATTATTTTGAGTATTAAATAAGTTAATATATGTACTTAAAATAGTGTAGGGCAAAGTAACAACTTAAATGTCTTCTGTTACTATTTCACTTTTTAATATGTAGTTGATTTTGTTTTCCTAAAAAAGTAAAACCTTTCAACTATTTTTCTTCTTGTAGTAAATTACTATATACATTTCAGGGATGGAAAATTGGAGTAACAGCTCTTCAGCAGGTTAGTATTTTTCTGTTAAGTCAAAGAAGAAATGAAGTTAGTAGTGTAATCTTTCAGTTTCAGGGGTCAACCATATTTTTAGGCTTGAGGACAGTAATATATAGGACTAATTTATTTTTATAAATATTACTCTAGAAAAGAGTGCTTTGGATATGTAATGAAAAACAAATAATAATGCC
Organism: Enhydra lutris kenyoni; assembly: GCF_002288905.1. Lineage (NCBI taxonomy): Eukaryota > Metazoa > Chordata > Mammalia > Carnivora > Mustelidae > Enhydra > Enhydra lutris. Next base: position 33,268,481 of record NW_019154103.1, read on the forward strand.
TTTCCCTATGAACATTTGTAGAAATCTTTTTGCCTGAAATTAGGCTCTAAACTTATATGGGATTATGTTTACCAATCATTTTGCAAGCATGTAGTCCAATGCCTTGTACAGAGTGGAAATGATGAAGATGAGTTAGTTGTTCAGTAAAGGATATTTGTAGGTCATACAGAGAAATTTGTCAGAATTTTGAGAGTTGTAGCTTGGAACAATTGGGACCCAAATCCTGATATTTCATCAGCTAGACTCTTCCATAAATATCTGCTTTTGTTTTTATGAGTTTGCAGAACATGTATGAATGAATGAATATATGTTTGCAGAGAATATTTTGCATATATTGGACACATGAACTTCCAGTGTATCCTTGTCCTTTTAAATATTTATTGCTTATATGTGCCCACTTTATATTTATTCTTTCATTCTCTCTCACTACCATCAACTTTGCTATGCTTTTGCCTACCCATAAGACCCCAAAGGTATCTGACATTAGATCCCCTGAGGACAAGGAATCATACTTGTTTTAGTTTCCCCAGGGTTTTAGTTTCCTCAGGGTCTTATACATAATAGTCGCTTGATGAAAATTTAATAAAATGTTTAGCCTGATTCCATTCTGTAATGGTATGGGAGATTGATCTTCTTTGCTAAAATAGAGAAACTTATTGTGGAGCCTATATCTAAGACTGCTGTATAAAATGAAGAGTATATTCCTAGATTACTAGAGCTGAAACAGACTAATTATAAAACTTTTTTGACTTTTAACGTGTTTTATAGGCTCTTCCTGTTTTCCTTGGATACGTAATTCATCACTTTCTTTATACTTGACCTTTTGTGTTGCCATGCATATGGCAAGCCTTTATATATTGTTTTCTATGAGTTGTCTCTATTTTCTGTTTCTGTCCTGTCAGTGATCTGTAGTGATTTCATATATCAGATTCCTTCTCTTTCATGGCCATTTTCTTACCGTGTCAGCTGTGTTTTAGGGTGAGGAGGTTGATGGTGGCTACCACATTTGAAGCAGGGAAGTAACTTGAAAACATCATTCCTAAATACTTACACATGAAATAACAATTAAAGCATGCTGGAATGGTAATACTGTTTTTTTGCCATCCTCAGGAAGATATTCCATTTTTTTGATAACACATAAGTAATGATGCGTAACATCAGGATTATTAAAGCTATTTTGATTAAGAATAAAAAGCTGAATAATTTAATTTTCAGGCACCAGCTGTGGATGTTGTTGCTGTTGGTCTTAGGTCAGGTCAGGTTATCATTCACAACATTAAATTTGATGAAACATTAATGAAATTTCATCAAGACTGGGGACCTGTTACTTCGATTTCATTTCGCACAGGTAACTTAACTTACTTATTGATAAGTATTAAGAAAATTTAAAATGCATTACTTTGAAGTTCATAGAAATTTTCCAAATGGATGTTTGCTTACAATTTAATGTATTTAATAGAAATGACTGAAATACTGCATTACAAATAGCGAATGGATTATGAATAGATTATTGGTGGATAGTCTTTTTCTAACTTTATCTTTATGGATTAGAAGGGTAGAGAGAAGAATTGTTAAGTTTGGTAGTTTTATGGTGCATGTTTTGTGTTTTCTTTTTAAGATTTTTGGTGCATGTTTTTCTTAATATATTTTATTTTTGATAACAGATGGTCATCCAATAATGGCAGCTGGAAGCCCGTGTGGCCATATTGGACTCTGGGATCTAGAAGACAAAAAATTAATCAATCAAATGAGAAATGCACATTCTACAGCAATTGCCGGGCTGACATTTCTCCATAGAGAGCCACTTCTTGTCACAAATGGTGCTGATAATGCTCTGAGGGTATTATGATTATCATTGTTACCATTTTCCTGGCTTCTATCCTTGGGGTTATTACAAGCATTTTTTTTTTAAAGATTTTATTTATTTATTTGACAGAGATCACAAGTAGGCAGAGAGGCAGGCAGAGAGAGAGAAGGGGGAAGCAGGCTCCCCACTGAGCAGAGAGCCCGATGCAGGGCTTGATCTCAGGACCCTGAGATCATGACCTGAGCCGAAGGCGGAGGCTTAACCCACTGAGCCACCCAGATGCCCCTAAGCATGTTTTAATGTATGATTCTGGAACCTAGAAGATGAGAGGAAAATGGGATAAGGTTATGGTATAGATGAAGCAAAGAGCACAGCAGGTTACGTGATTACAGTGAAGGGAGAAAGTTAACAGTTTCTCTCTCCCCAGACCCCTCTCCAGGGTCAGCAGCCTGGCAAGCACCACGTGGTGCCAATTGATATATGCAGAAGATGGTCTCACTGCTTTCAGATTACTTAACACATTGCAAAAGAACCTTATCTTTTTATTTCTTTGCAGATATGGATATTCGATGGTCCCACAGGTGAAGGTCGGCTTTTGAGATTCAGAATGGGACATAGTGCTCCTCTTACCAAAATCAGATATTATGGACAAAATGGACAGCAAATTCTTAGTGCAAGTGAGTTTCCGTTTTGTGCTTTTAGTTTATTCAAGCAAGTATTGAGAGCAGGGTGCTTAATATTTATTAGGTTTGGTATTTACAAATTTTCGAATTCAGATACCCCTTAGAGTGATTTGGAAATCTGGGGAAATGAGATTCTTTTCGAATATCTCAGGAAACATTGTAGATGATATTATCTGCATTTGGAGTGTTATTTTATTTATTGATTCTCAGAGATGGTCAGATTCTGAAACTGTAGCCCTTGACTAGTCTAATAATCTGCTGAAAATTATTATGACTTCATTTTATCCTTTGTTCTTACTAACTGACAATCTATGCACAGGTAAATATGGTAGTTGCAATCCAGCTCTCCTTTTAAAGTATCCCAAATTAGAATTTTAAGGTTTTAAGAATCTAATTTTATAAGATCTGTCATTCAAATGATCCATTATTGTGATGAAGTTTAACTAAGTATTTTCTATCTATATCATCAGGTCAAGATGGAACTCTTCAATCATTTTCCACAGTACATGAAAAATTTAACAAGAGTTTAGGACACGGTAGGTCATTTGCAAGGTGAAAATAAAGCTACTGGTCACAAAAGAAATATTTCAAGATACTGTGAGACAACCAGAGGAAGTTTTGTTGATAAATTTCCTCTTTTCATGACTGAAATTAAAAAACCGTTGTACAGAAGAGTGTAGTAAGATTCTTAAGATCATTGTTACTATGGAAGTGATTGAGATGTTGCTATAAAGTTATTGAAAATAATTAGACATCTTGGGTGGTAAAAACATACTGCTGGCACCCAGAAGACACTGATGATCTCACTGGAGCCATATGTAGAGTGCAGGATTTTAAACATGGAAGGGACCTTAGAGGAAGTAGCAAAGTAAGCAGTGTCCCATCTTTTTGGAAAAAGGGCTTGTTTTATTCTCTGTCCCTTCCCATCTGTCCAGCATTTGAGAGATTTTATATATTAAACAAAAGTGTTTTTCAGTTTTATTTATAATTAGTCTTTTTAAGCTGCTGTCCTAGTTGTTATGCATATATATACTTCACATGAGTTTTAGGATTTTTTTTTTTTATTTATTTATTTGAAAGATAGAGCTAGAGAGAGTATGAGGGAGAAGGAGAAGCAGGCTCCCCACTGAATAGGAGGCCTGATGTGGGGCTTGATCCCAGGACCCTGGGATCATGACCCCAGCCAAAAGTGGACACTTAACTGACTGAGCCACCCAGGCATGCCTTTTTGGATCATTGTTTAATCAGCATCCAAAGTGATAACTGAAATTCACAGAAGAGATTGATATTTGTAAGATAATCTTCACATCTAGGGATATGATATATCCTCATTAAGTTGTATTTCAGTGAAGTTTTTTTAGTTTTCCTCCTATTGTTCCTACATATTTGAGATTATTCAGTGGTATTTTATGTATTTTAATATAATTTGCTAATAATTTATTTTTTTGCTAGTATTATGGGTGTGATCTTTGTTCATTGTATTTCTACCCTATAATATTTAATATTTAATAATTAGCATATAAGAATACATAACATTGTAATTACAACATAATAATTACAATGATATTAGATATTACTGCACCATAGGAACTCAATTGTGGGTTTGTTTGTTTGTTTTAATTTAATTTTATTTTTTATTTTTCAGTGTTCCAAAATTCATTGTTTATGTACCACACCCAGTGCTCCATGCAATACGTGCCCTCCATAATACCCACCACCAAGCTCACCCCACCCCCTCCAAAACCCTCAATTTGTTTCTCAGAGTCCACAGTCTCTCATGGTTTGTTTCCCCCTCCGATTTCCCCCAACTCACTTCTTTCCATCTCCCAAATGTCTTCTGTGTTATTCCTTATGCTCCACGAGTAAGTGAAACCATATGATAATTGACTCTTTCTGCTTGACTTATTTCACTCAACATAATCTTTTCCAGTCCTGGCCATGTTGATAGGAAAGTTGGGTATTCATCCTTTCTGAAGGAGGCGTAATACTCCATAGAGTATATGGACCACATCTTCCTTATCCATTCGTCCATTGAAGGGCATCTTGATTCTTTCAGTTTGGCGACTGTGGCTGTTGCTGCTGTGAACATTGTGGTACATATCGCCCTTCTTTTCACTACATCTGTATCTTTGGGGTAAATACCCAGTAGTGCAATTGCAGGGTCATAGGGTAGCTCTATTTTTAATTTCTTAAGGACTCTCCACACTGTTTTCCAAAGTGGCCGCCCCAACTTGCATTCCCACCAACGGTCTAAGAGGGTTCCCCTTTCTCCACATCCTCTCCAGCACTTGTTGTTTGCTGTCTTGTTGATTTTGGCCGTTCAGACTGGTGTAAGGTGGTCTCTCAATATGGTTTTGATTTGAATCTCCCTGGTGGCTTATGATGATCATTTTTTCATGTGTCTGTCTGTTTGCCATTTGTATGTCTTCTGTGGAGAAGTGTCTGTTCATGTCTTCTGCCCATTTTTTGATGTGAGTATCTGGTTTTTGGTGTTGAGTTTGAGGAGTTCTTTATAGATCTCGGATAACAGCCCTTGGTCTGTAGTGTCATTTGCGAGTATCTTCTCCCATTCCATGGGTTGCCTCTTTGTTTTGTTGACTGTTTCCTTTGCTGTGCAGAAGCTTTTGATCTTGATGAGGTCCCAAAAGTTCATTTTTGCTTTTGTTTCTTTTGCCTTTGGAGACATGTCTTGAAAGAAGTTGCTGTGGCCGATGTTGAAGAAGTTACTGCCTATGCTCTCCTTCAGGATTTTGATAGATTCCTGCCTCACGTTGATGTCTTTTATCCATTTCGAGTTTATCTTTGTATATGGTGAAAGAGAATTGCTGAGTTTCATTCTTCTACACGTAGCTGTCCAATTTCCCAGCACCATTTATTGAAGAGACTGTCTTTTTTCCACTGTATAGTTTTTCCTGCTTTGTTGAAGATTATTTGACAACAGAATTGAGGGTCCATATCTGGATTCTGTACCCTGTTCCACTGGTCTATGTGTCTGTTTTTGTGCCAGTCATTGTTTTTTTTTATTGTTTCTATATGTGGTCCAATGAAATGATTATTCAAATAATTATTTGATTGTTTTTCTTGATTAACATGACTGTATGACTGTCATCTGTAAAAATGATTATTTTTACTTTCATTTTTCAATTACTTATGTTTTTAAGTAATTATATAGATTGAATTTCATAAATGATTAAATAATAGTGGTAATAACATCTTTATATGGCTTCTGACTTAAATAGGAGTATCTTGAACTTTGTAGTTATGTGACAAGGAATAGCTTTTCTGTTACATACTTATTTCATTAAGAAGGTCTTAGCTGTATTCCCCTCTCCCTCAACCCTAGGATTAATAAATAAAAAAAGAGTCAAACGTAAAGGACTTCAGAATGCCTTATCAGTAAGACTTCCACCCATCACAAAGTTTGCAGCTGGTAAGTAACTTAATATCCTGTTTCAAGAAGTTCTACTTTGTTTTTTATTTTTCCTGTTTTTAAATTTTCTTTATTTTAAAAAATGTTTTTGCAAATATTAATAAGCATTTGGAAGTAACTCCAAGTGTATGCACATCTAATGTGAAGACTAAAAAAGAGTCACCTATAATTTGAAATTGTTACCTTTTAATTTCAGGTTTTGTTCTTCTCTGTAAGACCTATTAATAAACAGTGTTTGGTATTTCATTTTGTAACACTTCTTAATCTGTTATATGCCTGGTATAATGAGAGTCACTAATGTTAAAAAGGTAAGAATGGAGAACATCCAGCTCTAATTTAATCAAAATCAAAATACACTGAGGTATTATTATGCTACATCATTTGAGTGGTATTTGATTCAAAGAAGTGATTCTAAGAAAAATGTAGATAGGTGATGGGATTGTTCAGTGAAAGTTATCATAGAAATAAGGCACCATTTCCATTTCGAGGTTATTGTATCAACCAGATGATGGTTTCTTTTTTCTGTAAATTTACTTTTGACCACCCTCCTATTTTTTGTTTTAGAGCTGAGTGATCTTCCTAAAACATTTGAATCATGTCACTCACCTGCTTAAAAACCTTTCAGAGGACCTTATTACTTATAAGATGCAGTCTCCTCTCCATAACGTGGCTTTCATGATTCTTTGTGATGTGTGGCCCCAGTTGCCTTGCCTGCTTCCTATCCTTCTCAGGAAAATACTTGCTGCGCTTCATTTTGTTCATGTTACTCTTGAACCTGTTTGTGTCCCTGTTTCCTGCTCCCCCATTAATTGCTATTTGTTTTACTGCTTCTTTCTGGGAGCCAGTTATTTCTGTCCTCAAATCTCTTAGTAAACTTCCTGAGTGCTTTTATGAGACCCTATATTCTTTATTATAGTTTCTTTTATACTTGATCTTAGCCAAAAGGCCGAGAAGTGATATAGTTTCTTCTAATCAGAATCCCTTGTTAGATTAGAAGCTCAGTGCTTTCCAGAATTACATGTAAACCATCCTGTGTCTAGAGATTAATGAAAATATGAATATTACACACTTAATAAATAATAGGCGAATGAATGAGGGAATAAAATGTAATTTGATTTATTATTTTTATTATGTTTTAGAGGAAGCTCGTGAAAGTGACTGGGATAGTATCATTGCTTGCCATCAAGGTAAATTATCTTGTTCAACCTGGAATTATCAGAGATCTACAATAGGTGCTTACTTTCTCAAGCCAAAAGAGCTGAAGAAAGATGACATAACTGCAACTGTAAGTGAGCTTGAGTTTTTGATAAGAGCATTTTCTCCTATAAAACTGTCTGTGGTAATCTTGTTATACTCAGGTTTATTAATGATAATACTGGTTGAAAGAAAATATTCAACATTTTGAAATTATTCCCTAATAATGTTAAGTTTTGCAATGGTAGAGATTTATTTTAGGTTTAAGTTAAGCTTTTCTTAATCAGATATAGTATATTATTTTAGTTTTCTAATTGATATAGGATTACTCAGAATACCCTTTGAAGATGAATTCAGCATTTATCAATGAACTTTCTTACCTTAATTATGTTGAATGTATAGTACTGTATTCGGGGAATGTGAATCTTAAGGTTTCTTTTTTTTTACTTTCTTTCATTCTTGATTTCTTTCGTTACAGGGATAAGATTTAGTTAACTCTTCAATAAACAAGTTATTTAAATATTTTATTTCTTTTCTTATGTTTGTCTCTTGAGAAGTGCCTTATAGAGAAATTCTGACTTCAATTCTAAGCCTTTCTTAAATGCAGCTTTTAAATGCTAGTGTTTACTTAAAACTTTACTTCTGTTAAGAAATTTTGTTTTTGTTTGCTTTTGTTTACATGTAAGTCTACTTTGTTGGGTTCAGATTTAAGATGTAAAGTAGCAGTGTCAAATTTGGTTTGCAGAATTGTTGCTACTGCTTTTTTAAAAACCGATTTACTGATATAACTCACATACTACGAAATTCTCTCATTTAAAGTGTACACTTCGGTGATTTTTAGTATATTCATAGGATTGTGTAGTCATTACTAAAATTCAATCAGTCCAATTTTAGAACATTCTTATCACCTTAGAAAGAAACCCCATTCTGGGGGTACCTGGGTGGCTTGTGGGTTAAAGCCTCTGTCTTGGGTTCAGGTCATGATCCCAGGGTCCTGGAATCGAGCCCCGAGTCAGGCCCCGTGTCGGGCTCTCCGCTCGGCAGGGCGCCTGCTTCCTCCTCTCTCTCTGCCTGCTTCTCTACTTGTGATCTCTGTCTGTCAAATAAATAAATAAAATCTTTAAAAAAAAAAAAAGAAAGAAACTCCATTCTGTCACATCCCCCTCTCCCATCTCCTTAACTTAGGTGACTGCAATGTGCTTTTTATTTCTATAGATTTTCTATTCTGGGCATGTAATTTAAATGGAATCATATAATATATGGTCTTTCTAATTGGCTTCTCCTTCACTTAGCATAATGTTTTCAGAGTTTATTCATGTTGTAGCATGTTTAATACTTTGCTCCTTTTATTGCTCAATAATATTCCATTTTGTGTATAAACCACATTTTATTTAACCATTGATCATTTGATGGGATTTATGTTGTTTCTCCTTCTTGGCTGTTTTAAATAATGTGAACATTATTGCATAAGTTTTTATGTGAACATATGTTTTTGTTTCTCTGCATTTATACCTAGGACTAGAATTGTTAGGTCATAATGCAGCTCTGTGTTTAACATTTGTGAGGAACTGCTAACCTGTTTTCCAAAGTGGCTATATCTTTTTACATTTCCACTAGCAGTGTATAAGGTTTCTAATTTCTGTCCATCCTAGCCAACACTTGGGATTGTCTGCCTTTTTGATTATTGTCATCCTAGTTGGTATGAAGTAGTATCTCATTGTGATTTAAATTTGTGTTTCCCTCGTGACTTAACAGTGGTTGAGCATCTTTCATGTGCTCATCATATGTCTTCTTTGGAGAAATATCTGTTCAAGTCTCTGCCCATATAAGGGGTTATTTGTCTTTTTATATTGAGTTGTAAAGGTTCTTTATGTATTCTGGATGCATGTCTCTTATCAGATATGTGATTTGCAATGTTTTTCCCCCCCATTCTGTGGGCTGCCATTTCATTTTATTACTGATTACGTTTTCATTGGAAGAGTTTTTAATTTTGATTTAGTCCAGCCTTTTTTTTCTTAATTGCCTGTGGTTTTTGAGAAATCACTGCCTAACTGAGGGCCATGAAGATTTACCCCTGTGATTTGACCTAAGAGTTTCATAATTTTAGCTCTTAATTTAAATTGGTAATCCTTTCTGGGTTAATTTTTATATATGGTATAATGTAGGGGTCCAGATTTATTCTTTTGCATTTGGATATCTAGTTGTCAGAGCATCATATTCAAAAGGCTATATTCTTTACCCCATTGCATAGTCTTCTTATGTTCACCAAAAATAAATTTGACAAGAATGTAAGGGTTTATTTCTGCATTTCTCCATTCTCTTCTAATGTTTTATATGTCTGTTGTTAGTGAGTACCATACTGTCTTGACTAAGGTATCTTTGTATTAAATTTTGAAATCAAAGATTGAATCCTCCAAGTTTGTTGTTCTTTTTTCAAGATTGTTTTGGTTGCCAAAAGAGTCTTGAAATGCAAGGAAATGGTCTCTTGCATTTCCAGGTGAATTTTAGGAACTGTTTGTCAATTTCTGCAATGAAAGCAGCTAGGATTTTGATACAGGTTTTGTTGATTCCATAGATCAATGTGAGGAGCATTATCATCTTAACATTACTTCTGATCAACAAACATGTGATGTTTTACCATTTATTTAGAGCTTTAATTTCTGTCAGCAATATTTTGTAGTTGTCAGTGTACAAGTCTCATACTTCTTTGGCTAAGTTTTTCCTGGTATCTTACTCTTCTTAATGCTAATATAAATGGAGTTCATTCCTTAATTTTGTTTTGTTCATTGCTAGTACATTGAAATCTTGCTGAACTTAATTAGATTTAATAGTTATTTAGTTAATTAGATTTAATAGAGTACCTCTATTGCTCACTTATTAAAAGTGTAATTCCACATTTGATCCTATTTGGACATAGTTTTTTTAAGTGTGTGTGCTCTATTCTCCACAGTACAAAGTCCAGTTTTAAGTACTTATACTATTTTCAGAATTGTAGAGATTTTATCTTAAGCTTCTTAAGTTTATCTACACAGTTTTGAGTAGCTGTGTACTAGTAGTGGTAATGATAATTACAGCTAACATTTTTTTTTTTTAAAGATTTTATTTATTTATTAGAGAGAGAAAGAGCGAGCACAGGCAGACAGAGTGGCAGGCAGAGGCAGAGGGAGAAGCAGGCTCCCCACCAGAACAAGGAGCCCGATGCGGGACTCGATCCCAGGACGCTGGGATCATGACCTGAGCCGAAGGCAGCTGCTTAACCAACTGAGCCACCCAGGCGTCCCCAGCTAACATTTTTTTGTGTGCTTACTTTCTCCCAGGCTCTGTGCCTAACGTGTATTATTTTATATTATCTTTGCAACAATCCTATGATATTGTCTGTCATTAGCCTTTTTTTATAGACAATAAAATTGAGGCTTAGTGTAATAATGATGAACATGCCTAAGGTCAGCAAAGCTAGTAAATGAAAGAGCTGGAATTTGAACCTACAACCACTCATTCTAGGACCTATGTTAACAACTCATAGCTTACAGTGATCACTCATGTGACATCTAGTATATGTATATACAGTGATACTTAACTGGTGCTGAGTCATTTGTCCGGCAAACACAAAGCTACTTGGAGCAAAACCAGTAACCAATAAGTAACAAACAAAAGTATTTATCAGAGATCTGTGCTTAAAGTACAGTTTGTTACCCAAGGTAATTCTCTCAGCTTATTCATTTTTTATAATTGCTTTATTTGATAATAGATCATGACTAAATTAGAAGAGGAGCCAGAAACAGGCCCACTAACAGTAATAAATAATATTAAAATAAATGCAAATTCTAGGGGCCTTTATTACTTGAAGGATATAGCCAAATATCTCCATTAGTTTCTGAGAGCATAACTATATAACATAGCGTAAATATTTATTTATAAGTTATTCAAAATAGGTAAGATTGTATATGTGTTCTACTTAGGAAAATAGGATATTTTTTAAGATTGGTCCATATTTTGGGGCGTCTAGGTGGCTCAGTTGGTTGAGTGACTGCGTTCGGCTCAAGTCATGATCCCAGAGTCCCGGGATAGAGTCCTGCGTCAGGCTCCCTGCTTGGCAGGGAGTCTGCTTCTCCTGCTGACCTCTCTCCTCTCATGCTCTCTCTCTTTCTTATTCTCTCTCTCTCTCTCTCTCAAATAAATAAAATCTTAAAAAAAAAAAAAGAGTCTATAATTTCCTGCCTAAAATGTTTTTTAAGGAATGCACTATAATTACCTAGAAACATATATATGTAATGGAACATACTTCTGAGAATGCTATATAAATTTTTCTTGACTTGGTTATCAGCTACATGCTTCTTTGCACAGTTAATAGCCTCTATTAAATATTTTCTTATAGGTATTAAAAGTCATCTCTCTTTAGGCATAAATTCACCAGGTTTTTCAATTATCTTTTCAATTATATTTTATCAATGATATCTGATTGACACACGGTGGCAATCAGGGATTTCTCTGGCTATCTAGTACATATCCAGTCTCACTTTTTTTTTTTTTTTTAAGATTTTATTTATTTATTTGACAGAGATCACAAGCAGGCAGAGAGGCAGGCAGAGAGTGAGGAAAGGAAGCAGGCTCCCTGCTGAGCAGAGAGACCGACACGGGGCTCGATCCCATGACCCTGGGATCATGACCTGAACTGAAGGCAGAGGCCTTACCCACTGAGCCACCTAGGCGCCCTTCCAGTCTCACTTTTTAACATAGGAAAAAAAGATATCTTGTTAATACAATACTGACATTTTAATATTATTTTTAAAGATTTTATTTATTTATTTGACAGAGAGAACGACACAGCAAGCGAGGGAACACAAGCTGGGGAGTGGGAGAGGGAGAAGCAGGCTTCCTGCTGAGCAGGGAGCCCAACTCGGGGCTTGATCCCAGGACCCTGGGATCATGATCTGAGCTGAAGGCAGTTGCCCAACCAACAAGCCACCCAGGCACCCCTGGGACATTTTAATATTAAAATATGAGTTTATTTTACAGAAACTACTTACAAACTAAATGTTTTCTATGGAATATCTTATGTATTCCCTTTCTAGTATGTATAATCAAGATATTTTGGGCTTTTTCTTTGGACAAGCTAACTAATGGTATGTTTTCAGTTTTATATCAGCTGTAGAGGCAATTTTAAGTAAGGTAACATAAAGAAATTAGGCAGTGGAATACTTTGACGTTAGCACTGTTATGAATAAATTAAAAATGGAAGGCCAACAGAAATATAGTTCTTCTAAGTTCGTACATTTCAATTGAGTTAACTTTGGTTATGTTTTATTTTCTTGGATAATATTTCTTTATACTTCTTCGAGAATGGGAATAGAATCAAGGCAGATATTTCTTATATGTCCAAGTATAATTATGTTGCGTTTAAGAAAATTAATGAGGCAATTCATTTCGCATGCTTCTTTTTTTAAAGAGATAATTAATAGGCAAAAAGATATTTGTAAAGGATAAATTACAGTAAAAATCTTACTTTCTGTATTGTTTGTTTAATTTTTTTTTTTTTTTCTAAGGCAGTAGATATAACTTCTTGTGGAAACTTTGCTGTAATTGGTCTCTCATCAGGAGCTGTAGATGTATTTAACATGCAGTCTGGTATACATCGAGGAAGTTTTGGTGAGGATCAAGGTATTGAATTTTTTTCCTTTTTCTTATTTAAAAAATAATAATGTAGAAAGATACAAGGCTAATAACTGTCTCAGGCATTTATTAAATTCTTGAGTGCCAGGCCATTTGCTAAAGTTGTGGGTGGGTTATTGCCACCCCTATCTGGCAGTTACTGCCATTACACCTACTATAAACAACATGTTGAAATACTTAAAGAGAATGAAATCATTGATAGGTTAGGGGAAAGTGGATATTATACAAATTATAATTTTTGTTTTCTTTCCCTTGCATTAAACAAAAAATCTTAACCTTTGTAGCATCAACCTGATGGGTTTGTTTTAGCTAGAGCAATATAATAATCTCCCTTTTCCCTGGAATCCAGCTTAATTTCAAGATTTTAAGGGAACTTAGATATTTAAATGATGGAATTACTTTGTGTAGTGTTCAGAGAGACAATGCCAATTCTTACTTCTTTTTTCTTTTAACATGTGCTTTAAAGCTCATAAAGGATCTGTCAGAGGTGTTGCAGTGGATGGATTAAACCAGCTGACGATTACAACTGGTAGTGAAGGATTACTCAAGTTCTGGAACTTTAAAAACAAAATTTTAATCCATTCTATGAGCCTTGATTCATCTCCAAATATGATGCTGCTACATAGAGACAGGTAAAGTTTTTCCTTTAATGATTATGGATTTTCTTCTTGATGATTTTAGTGAAAGTCTTAATATGAGTACATAATTTACGAAGTGAGAAAATTAGACATTTAATGTAAAAGAACAGAATTCTGCTTAATTTCCCCACGGGTATACTTGATTATTAGCAAGATAAAAATGACTGAGATTTTAGTTAAAGGTTTGTTGGTTTTTTATTAAAACTTGTGTATTTATCTTACTAGTGGCATTCTGGGACTTGCTTTGGATGACTTTTCCATTAGTGTTCTGGACATTGAAACTAGGAAGATTGTCAGAGAGTTTTCTGGACACCAAGGCCAAATAAATGACCTGGTAAAATGAACTTTTGATGTTTAAATAGAAATTGGCTAAATTCTGTTTCTTTTTAGGGTAAAAATAACTATTATCTTTTAGTAGCATTAAATTTATCATATGAGATACTCAAGATAAATAATTTGGAAACTAATTTTCAAAGAATAGATTTTTAAAGAAAATTTAGAAGATAAAGTTTAATATTTCTCAGGGAGTTAATCCCATCAGGGTAGATGGGTAAAGTATAAATCCCAGAGTTCATCTTTTTCTCTTAAACTCTAAATAAGACTAAAGAATACTTTGGAGAATGAATGACCTATTGAAACCTAAGTATATCATTTTTAACTTAATACTAAACTAGGCCGAGAGAACTCATTTCTGATTTTCTGCATGTGTAACAAATTAATAGTAGGGACCTGAAGTATATGGTATCTGGTTTATTCTAGTTCAGTGTTATTTCTAGTTTATATTTCTTAGCTCTGGAATAGTTTAATCAATAAAAATGTATTTTAGCTTACTATTACATTCTCATAATAGGATATGTGATATGATGTATAATTTAATATTATGTTCTTATAGTGGATATGTGATATGATATAATGGAATATGATAATTTGAAAAGTGTATACTGAGGACTATATTAAATATATATTGCTCTTTTTCATCAATTACAGACCCCTTAATTTACTTGAAAACAGGAAGAAACTAAAACAATATCTGAACTATTCACTGGCAATTCCAACAGCTACGTTTATTTATCCGTTCTCACACCAAAAATCAGAATTTGTAATGGTTACCCGTTTCCTTAAAATAGGGGGGAAAAGTCAGGAAATTGTGTTGTTCTGCAGATAGGAGATTGGCAGAACTACCCATTGACAGAATTTGTTGTGATAGCATCTCTAGAAATGAGGGCAGGAGTGGAGTAATTTTGATGAAATTTTTGGATGCATTTTTGAAAGCAGTCAGTGTCAGCTTGGTCTTTGTATTTCTTTCCTTTGCAGACGTTACTTTGACCTTGTGTGTCTAGATTATTTCCTCCTTGGTAATAAGCTACTCCTGTTCAATTAAATCTATGAGGATTTATGATGTGACTTTGCCTTTGAGAGTCATTTTTCCCCATCCTTTGTTAATGTGCACTATTCTGTAAATTGGGTTCACGGTATCTTAAGATTTGAGTTTCCACTATATCATTGCAACCAAGTGAACAGATTGGAATCTCCTTATCCCATTATCATCTGTTAATATGGATGGTCATAATCCCTGTGGTGTGTTTAGAATCCTAGATAAATAATCTACCATTATAAAAATTTAAGTGTTTTGTTTTGGGGTCTTCTTTCACATACGAGCTGATCTAAGCCTCATATGTGCTACAGGAAAATGAGAGCTATTTTTCATTTTTTTATATTGTCATTATATCATATCATAAATATTATTTACATTTATATCAAGAGAACAAATACAGCTACTTTAAGGTAGCATAAGTAGTTTATTATTTAAATTTATTTTGAAATTCTGATTACTGTAGTTTTTAAATTATATTTTGGAAATGAGACATCATTTTAAAAGTTTTTTAACTGAAGCTACAAGTAAAAGTAGAAGTTATTCTTTAGTGACTTTAATATTTTAAGAGAATTTATATTTTTCAAAACCATTTTGGATTCTTAGAAAGTCAGTCTAATATATAGACTCTTTAGTGGAACTTTTGTTTCATAGAACTTTATAAATGAAATTAGGCTAACAAAATATTTCTAATTAAATGTCTTCAGAATAGCATTTTTATACTAAAAATGTTTTGTAGTCAGTTTGTTAACTCTCTCCTAAGTATGAAAGATTATAGAGTAATCTTTTCCTCTGGAAAATTGGATGATACTGTTAACTTTTAAAGCTTTTTGTAATTCGTATAAAAACTTAACTCTTACCTATATCCAAACAGTGGTATATAAGAAATAGTACCTTCTTTTTTATAAAATAAGGTGGTCTAAATTTTACTCATGAAAATTATTTTTCATGAAGCCTGCATCTTACTTTCATTACTTACATTCTTTAAGCTGTTAAATACAGACATTAAGCACTTACACATTATATATGTTTTTTTTTTCTTTTTAATTTGAAGACTTTCAGTCCTGATGGTCGTTGGTTAATAAGTGCTTCAATGGATTGTTCTGTTAGAACTTGGGACCTTCCATCTGGGTGGTGAGTTTATTTTTAAATCCCTAACCTCTGTCAGAAGATTTCTCAGTCATTGTCTTTACTTGTAACTTTTACCTATAGTTAATGGTTGTGTCCCTTTTGAATGAGAATGTATTTGGGGATTTTTCTTACCTTACTATATTTTGTCCTTGGAGGGTTTTTGATCTTTTAAACAGCAGAGAGTAGTGCTATAAAAGATAGTAGTAAGGAAAATGCAATCTCTCCTGCAAAATTGAAATATAGAAGTAAGTTGCATAAACTTTAAGAAAGCTCATTTGACCTTTTTGGTACTCCAAAATAGAGATCGACTTTAGAACTGCAAACTCTTTTGAGTGTGTTTTTGTCATTGTTTATATTGAATTTAGTTTAAAAGGCTGAAAACCCTAACTTTAATTTGTGTATATTGTTTATTTTCTGTCTCTAACATAATTCTCGAAAGAAGATGGTTTAGATACCTTAAAGTAATGAAAATGTGTTTCTTAAAGATTTGGGTAAAACCCAGCAATGTTCAGAAATCTGTTTCATAGTCAAACTTGTTACATAAACAGCATTTAAAGAGAAAAATTTCCTACTTCTGATAAATAATTTGAACAGTGGAGACCTACAGAGAGAGAGCAAGGGAGCTAACTTTGTTGTTGAAAATTATATAGGAATAGACACAGTTTAAAATCATATCACTTAACAGAATTTCCTAGGTGAGTGTTAAAGTAGTGATGGAACAGTGAAGTGTCCATTTTGACAGGAACATACCATAAAGAAAGGTGGGGAAGGTGAGAAGGAAGATGGTACTTTTTAAGCCTCTGAAATACTCCTAAATAAAGCTCTGTCCAATTGTACTTCCTCTTTTCTCAGGAATTGATAAGTTCATTCCTGAAAGCAGTTTGACCTTTAGAAAGGAAAAACCCTAATGTACTCATTTCCCTTTAAGTTTCACACAGGAATGAGGACAGCTGTCTATCCAGTATACATACAAGATTTGGAATATGCACAGCAACAGTGTCTAATGGGTCCAGCTCTAATAACTAGGGACCCTTGTCCACAGGTGTGTCTCTTTTTCACTTAAAATACAGTAAAACAAAATCTAATTAGTTGGCTGTGTCTTCTGGCTTTAATTAGTTCACATAAAGCTTGTATTTCCTAAATTTTTTAAAACCCCTTTTTTTGAAGGCTACCTGAGGAATATTGGTAGTCTGTTGTTCCTTGAACTTTCACTGTCTTCTAAAAATGAATATTATAATTGAATTTCTTTATAGTAGGAAAGTTGTACAAGTAACAGAGTTGGCATAATGCCTTTTTCACTTACCTTTTTAGTTTCAGTTCACATTAGGTGGAAGAGATGGGTTATTGTTCACTAGTACTAAATTGGCAAAATATTTTTTAAAAGTGGTAAAAGTTTATCTTTGGAATGGAAGAATTAGGATCTGAAAGTAGCATTCAAAGCCACCAGTCTTTGATTCAACCTTGGCCTTTTTGCTGAATTTCTTACTTCAGTAAAAAACTGAACAGATTTAAATCTGACAGGTTTTCCATTCTCTGATATTTTATTTTTAGACAAGCACTGAGACAATATTAAGTGAATACAGAGGGACATTGGGAGACACACAAGCAAGAAATGAGTCACATAGGGATTGTTAAAAGAAAATTAATAATTTATACACCAATTGATTGAACCAAAATATATTTTAAAAAAGAAAAACACAAGTGCTTATTTGGTTCAGCTATGAGCATGGAAAGCAGTATCACAACTGATGCTGCCTAATTGCAACTAAGCTAACACTTAGCAGGAGTGCCAGGTACTTTATATGCTTTTATTTTTATCTTCCCTCATATCCTAATAGCTGCAGGTATTAGTACTGTTATTAGTCCCATTTTACAAATGAGGAAATGGAGACTCAGAGATATCATTTACCCAAGGTGGCATAGTTTTTAAGTGACATTTTGCTATGATAAGCATAGGAGAAAGAAACAGATTTCCCAATAGTTGCAGTAATCAACTTTTCTTGGTTGTGTCATGTTCTAAGGGTGAATTGATTTTGTTGATGTAGAAGGTAATAAGGAAGTGAAGATCAGTATTTCGTCATATGGCCATAGGGAACTGTTGGGTTTTTTGATTACCCCTCTTTTTTTAAATTTATTTATTTATTTATTTGACAGAGAGAGACACAGCTAGAGAAGGAATACAGCAGAGGGAGTGGGAGAGGGAGAAGCAGGCCCCGCGTGGAGCAGGGAGCCTGATGTGGGGCTTGATCCCAGGACCCTGGGATCATGACCTGAACCGAAGGCAGACGCTTAACAACTGAGCCACCCAGGCGCCCCAGATTCCCCCTCTTTTCAAAAACACAGTTACCAGGGCGGTCTTTGGATATTCCTAGTTCTTTCCTCAATAAGCAGTTTCATCATTTTTATAACATGTTAAATATTTAAAGAGTGAATTTACTTATTATATGGTCTGAAAAGTCAGACTATCTTTGAGCAAACCTTTGAGTGTGGCAACATACGGGTATATCCATCTGTTGTAGTAACTATCTAAAACAAATTGCATAGATTCTGAACAGTTTCCTGAACGTGTTTGAAATGCTAAAAATATTCTTGTGTTTGTAGGATTCTCTGAGAAGCAGAATTGAAATTTTTATCTCTGAAATTATCTGCCATCCCCTACCGTTACCACCTCTTATTTCTGGTTGTTTTTAATATATTAGAAGTTCAGATTGAACCCCTTTGGGATAGGAAAATAATAAAAGTAAATAGTTTAATAAAATTTTGCATTTTGTTATTCCTTGCCCTCTGACCCCTGCTTTCTGTGTACCATTACATGAAAATAGTTGGAATAGAATATTGTTTTGGACTTTTTCACTGAGGCAAAACCATCTCTCTTATTCTGTTCATTAAAGATACCTTTGTAAGGTAATTCTCTCATTTTGAAGATTGAACATGTAGACACTGTCTACGTTTGTTTAGAATATAGTCAGAAATTACTTAGTGGTATGTGGGTGAGGCTGTCAGTTAAGCATCTGACTCTTGGTTTTGGATCAGGTCATGATCTCAGCGTCGTGAGATTGAGCTCCAAAGTGGGTTCTGTGCTCAGTGCAGAGTCTGCTTAAGACTCTTTCACCTTGTTTCTCTCCCACCCTGCACTTAACGGGTGTGTGCTGTCTTGCTCTCTCTCTCTAAAAATAAATCTTTAACCACAATTATCGTATGATCTCTCAGATATGAGGAATTCAAGAGACAGGGCAGGGAGGGAAAAAATGAAACAAGATGGGATCAAGAGGGGGACAAACCATAAGAGACTCTTAATCTCGTGAAAGAAACTGAGAGTTGCTGGGAGAGGGTGGTTGGGTTATGGACATTGGGGAGGGTATTGTGCTATGGTGAGTGCCATGAAGTGTGTAAGAATGATGATTCACAGACCTGTACCCCTAGGGCAAATAATACATTATATGTTAATTAAAAACATAAATCTTTAAAAAGAAAAGAAATTACTTAATGTTACCTGTATATGCAGTTCTCTGTGCTTGAAAATCAGATCCATTAGAATGGGAATTTTATTAATGTTCTTAAAAAAATACAATTTAGCCAGGACTTTTCATTTTGTGGGATAAGCAGAAGGCTCTATGGTAGTTAGGTCTGGGATTAAGCCTTTATTAAGCCGTAAACACTTTATGAATTAATGTGGCAGTGTAAAATACACTTTGTGTGTGGAAACCACCTTTCTCTGATGCTTTTACATAATGAACAGCCAATCCACCCACACACAACAGCTGTGGAAATTAAGTTGTACAAAGAATTTGACAAAATAATTACAGTATCAAGTAAAATAAATTTGTTTAAGCATTAGATTCTCTTTTTAACAGATTCTAAATGTATTAGGACATTTCAGCCCTCACATAACTTTTAATGAATATTAAACAAGGCACAAGAAATGGTAAAATCTGAAATTGTGTTTAGGTTCCATTTTCATCTATATACACTAAGATGATGTTTCTGCTTTGGTTGTTGGGATTAAGTGAATTAACATAATTTAACTGTCTCTGGCATATAAGTGTTTAGCAAATATTTCCTTTCTTCCCAAATCACTTAATCCCTAAGGGAAGCCATTACTGTGAGCCTCCAAAGTAGGTTTGAACAGAAATCAGACAGGTTATCACTCATCTTTTTCCCCAAACTAAGAATTAAACAGTAGTCATTGTCCTGAGCACACTTCACTGGGGATCTTCAGTGCTCCTTATTTTAGTCTTGTTTTCTTATTTTGCATTCATTATTTAAAGGTTACGTTTTAAATCACTCTGAACAAATTGAGAAAGAGATTTTATCATGAACAAGTCAGTGTTGCCACAGAACAGTCTTCATTTACATTTGAGCTGCTTAGAGTTGTGTTCCATGAATCACCAGCGTAAGCATCCTCTGGGTCTGTATATACTATTGAGTTGTTTATTGTATCTTTACTTTCAGTTTTACTGAATTTACAGTGATTAAGAGTTCAGACTGTTTGTGGCTCTGTTGCTTTCCACCTTGAACAGGTTTTTAAATCTTCTGGGCCTCATTTTTTTTATCTTGCACTAAGGACAGATCTGCCTCAGAGGGTTGTGAGGATTAAATTAAGTAGACTCAAGTGCTTAGGGTACTTCCTATCATGAAGCGCTAAAAAGTGTTAACTGCTGTTTTTTTTTTTCTTGAAATAATTTGTTTTATTTAATGTGGAATTTTTTTGAGGGGGGAGGAGAGATTGAGAGAAAGCGAACAGGAGGAGGGGCAGAAGGAGAGGGAGAGAGAGAATCTTAAGCTGGCTCCACGCCCAGCATGGAGCCTGACATGCAACTCCATCTTATGACCCTGAGCCAAAATCAAGAGTCAGGTGCTTAACCAACTGAGCCATGCAGGTGCCCCTTAATGTGGATTTTAAACTTCAGTCTTTTGCTGTGCTTTCCCATGGATAATGTATTGGCTTCAGTGAATAATGTAGTTTGCTGTGATTAAAACCCTTATGCTTATCTTAAAGTATACAAAGTACTCACACTCATCCTGTGTAAGAAGCCTCCTCTGCAAGATGCCAGTGGGTTAGACCTTTCTTTTTTTAAAGATTTGTATTTATTTATTTGAAAGACAGAGATCACAAGTAGGCAGAGAGGCAGGCAGAGAGAGAGAGGGAAGCAGGATCCCCACCGAGCAGAGAGCCTGACTCGGGGCTCGATCCCAGCACCCTGGGATCACGACCTGAGCCGAAGGCAGAGGCTTTAACCCACTGAGCCATCCAGTCGCCCCAGGTTAGACCTTTCTTTTTGCTATTTAAATCTACCTTGTTTCATTTCCTGCCACTACCATTCTAGTTCAGATCTTTATTGCTAGGTTAAATGACTGCTACCATAATCTCACTATACTTCCCATTCACATATATTCAACATTCTGATGGCAAATTTTCTTGTGAAAGTGAAGATTGCACCACTATCTGCTCAAAAGCCTTTAGTGACTTTTCCACTGATTAAAAGATAAAAACAAACTCAAGTGTTTGGTATTCAAGGTGCTATTTGCAGCCTTATGCTCATGTACCTATTATGTACCAAACCACTTCTCGCTTGTACCCAATTGCATTTCCTCTTATTTTACCTCCACATTTCCCTCAGCCAGGAAGTACTTTCTCTACTAGCAACATCCACTGAGATCCTGTTCATTTGTAAGGCTTATCTCAATCTTTTCGTTCTCTTGAGAATCCTCTTTTGTGTCTCCTACCTGGGTGTGATCACTCCTCCTCATTCCTCCCCAACTTTTTAACTCCTCCAAGCGTTTCAAAGTTGTGAGACTGGTTTCCATAAGCTGTTTTATAGTTATGCTCTCCAGACTGAATTTTCATGTTTCACATATAGTAGGTTACCTATTTGGAAAATAGGTAAAAGTGCTCAAAAGTTTTTTCCATTATTTTCTTTCTCTTATTTACAGCCATTTTATTTTATTCCTTCCCTTTCTTGCCTAAGCCTTTTTAAAATTTCACTGGAATAACAAAAATACAGGAGAGTACTGGTAATCAGATTTATTTTAAATGTGTTACATCTTCAGAATTTGACCCCAAGTCAGTCTGCCAAAATGGTGTTCCAGAAAAATAGAGCATTTCCTCTAGTATTTTCCCTATTGCTGAAGCTCTTTCTTCAGTTAATTGGTATATTTAATGTTCTCCGTCTTTCTTATTAAGAGAGATTATTTTTACATACTAATTTACTTGACAAAGCTCTTTATTAGTGATAGCTTTCTGGTATTGATTAGTGAAAATCAAAAATGAGTATTTTCTTCATCTCTCATCCCTTGTTCTTTTAGCAAAAATATATTTTGTGAGTTATGTCCTTTTTCGGTAGAGCTTAAATACTTTAACTTTGTAATTCATTTTATAGCCTTATAGACAGCTTTTTGTTGGACTCCGCTCCTCTCAACGTTACTATGTCTCCTACTGGAGACTTTCTGGCCACTTCCCACGTGGACCATCTTGGAATTTATCTTTGGTAAGTTATTTCATACATTTCTGTTGTGGGTAAGGAGGAGGATGATGATATTGTCAGAAAATCATAGTTGCTAACATTGCCATTTAGCTTTTCTTTTTTTAACTTATAAAATAGAAATTTCACATAGTTAGAGTTAATTCACCATAAATTTGTGACTGATTCAACATCTGCTTGATAATTTAGATTATCTTTGCTCAAGTGTGAAATTCTAAACCACATGACTGATTTTTATCTATCGCATTTGTCTTTTTTTTTTTAAGGCTTATTTATTTTAGAAAGAGAGAGAGAGAAAATGCAAGTTGGGGGAGGGGTAGAGAGAGAATTCTCAAGCCAACTCCCCAGTGAGTGCAGAGCTGGATGCAGAGCTTAATTCTGGGACCCCAAGATTATGACCTGAGTCAAAATCGAGAGCTGACCCGTTAACCAACTAAGCCACCCAAGTGCCCCTATCATATTCAGCTTTTATTTGCAGAAAGGTTAAGTGAATTTTGAAATGTTAGGGAAGCGGAGTCCCCAGTTAGACCCTGGCCTTCCTGTCACAGCTCCAGGACCACTTTATAACTTTGGCCAACATTTCAACTCAACTTACCTTATCTTCAAAATAAGCCATAAGTATGGTCAAAATCCTTTCTAAGATTCATTCTAGTTACATAACTCTACATAACCATGGAAAGATAATAATGGTGGTGATGATAAACATGTAAGAGTTCAAAATAAATGGTCCATCGTCTTGATCTAGAAAAATTTTACGTATTTTCTGAGTTCTCGTGTTTAATTCCTTTAACTCTTCTTATTAAAGAAGAGAAAGAAATTAATCCTTAAAATTTTATAATTAGATTTTTAGGATATGAAAATAAATATATGATGTATATTTAGAAATTGGACTCTGTCCACCTTAATATGCAAAATGGAGTATTTCCTGGCATTTAAGAAGCTTGAACAATCAAGACAAGAGAAGAGTATCTGTGGGACCTCAGCCAGGAGTTATATATATATATATATATATATATATATATATTATATATATATATATATATAAATGTAACTCAGAACCTGACATTCCCAATTATTATTTTACATTCCAGATTATAATGTATGTGAAAGACAATCTGATTACCCCTCTTTGGGAGCGGTATCTACATCTTGATGAGTCATCCAAGGCCATGCTACAGGGTCAAGTAGCAGAAACATAACTACTTTAGAAGACCATTCTAGAGAAGGGAAAGTCCATAACTTCAGCAACCTAAAGAATCTAATCAGCATATTCTCTCTGACTTAACTGTCTGACTCCATCTTTCCTTCAGTTATGATTTCTCTAAATGGAGATTGCCATTTGTCAAAAGGATATAAATATATGGAGGTTATGTTATCTTATAAAAGTGTTATCCACTACTGATCTCACAAATATTTTTTGTATTACATTAAAAATAAAGACTCCATTAATAAATAATATTTATGCACAACTTTCTTATGATGACATCTATGACATGAATCAAGGCATTTTCAAATTAATACTTTTAGATTTTTTTTAACTTTTGTGATTGGAATCTGAAGCCAAGTGTAAGATAGTAGTGATTATTACCAGTAATTGAAGTTTCTCTGAAAAAATCTGTTTTTATAAGTTTTAAAATATTGTTTGTATTTTTATTTCTCAGGTCCAATATTTCCCTGTATTCAGTTGTTTCACTACGGCCGCTTCCCACAGATTATGTTCCTTCAGTAGTGATGCTTCCTGGTACTTGTCAAACCCAAGGTAATCACAAAATAGTAGTTTTGAAGTGTAATAGCATAAACCTAACTTGAGGGATATCACTACTGAAGGTAGAGTTTAATGCATTCAATTAAGGTATTTTTCTAACTGATAGGAAATATTTTGAATGACTTCATTAATTAATGCAAAAATATAATTGATGTGGTATTGATAAGAAATTAAATAGTATACCAGTGGATCTGGTGATGGGAGTTGTAGATAATATGAGAAGATGAGGAAATAAAGTCAATAGAGTTTACAAGGCTCTGCTCAGTGTACATGTTAGGAAATACTAATGGATTTGGAATAAAGTAAGTTCCTTTTTATATGATAAAAATCTCATTCTGCATTAATTTGTTTTACCTGAAAATTTTTTATTTTAAGATGTGGAATTATTGGAAGAAACCATAGAACCAAGTGATGAAATGATAGAGTATGATTCCCCGGAACAGTTGAATGAGCAGTTGGTGACTCTCTCACTCCTCCCTGAATCACGGTGGAAAAACCTTCTTAATCTTGATGTTATTAAGGTAATGCTGTAGTACACTTAATACTGGTCCCTAAAGACACATTTGAGAAACATTTTCTTTAGTAGAGATAGCTTCCTCTGCTTGGAGGGTTTCAGAAGCAACAGTTAAAGCCTAAGGTAATAGAAAATATCATTTAGTTGAAGGTTGTTTGGTCCAGTGTGATTATAGGATTCTTTCTCTATAGTAATTGACTTTGAGGGCACTGAGCAAAAGTATAGCCTGCACCTGCAGAATCATTAAAAAATAGATGTTTTAAATCTAACCTAATAAACTTTTTTTTAACTTACAAAAGTGAGGGAAAAAAGTTGCTGCCATGATGTGTGATATTTCTATTGCTAGGTGTTTGGGGACCAGAAGACTTTTCTCTGGTCTTTAATTAAACTTTAGCT
The DNA here is from genome assembly GCF_002288905.1 of Enhydra lutris kenyoni. Classification (NCBI taxonomy): domain Eukaryota; kingdom Metazoa; phylum Chordata; class Mammalia; order Carnivora; family Mustelidae; genus Enhydra; species Enhydra lutris. Next base: position 33,293,563 of record NW_019154103.1, read on the forward strand.
ATCCTTTACCATTCCATACCTTACTCTGTCAACTCCAAGAAAATTTTTATAGCTTGCTGTGTTGAGTCCAGGCATATATAACAATATGCACTAATCACTAGGTTATGTCCCAAGGACAACAGCGGTGGGAAAAAAACCTAGCTCCTTTGTCTTTGAGGAATTTATAGTTTTACATGAAAAAAGGATAATTATGGCATAAATTAGTGTTTTTCAAAGTATATTTTATCCCCATTTGTGAGTAGCAAAAGTAATTGAAAGGAATAAACTAGAGTAGAAAACTTTAAAGCTTATCCTCTGATAGTAACAGGAAGTATTGTTTTATGAAACTTGATTGGATAGATAGATACATATTCATATTCACTAGAGGGTATGTGTGTGTTAAATCACATGCTAGGCCAGGCATAAATGTAAAGAATTAACATAGATAACTATGACAAGATTTGTTTTGTAGCTGATTACTTAGCACCAGAAAAGGTATGTGTGTCTCGGGTAAGGAAAAAGTTTTCCCGTGTTAATTTTCCTCTCAGAAGTTAAATATGCTTCTTTTTACTTGCTCACTTTTTGAGAGATTGGACATTAGCTTTAAAGTATGTTGTGTAGGAGCATAGTTGTAAAATCTCTCCATCATGTTGTCCAGTGTGTCAGCTATAAAGGCAGTACTTTATGGGATAGCTTTAAAAGCAATGCATTAAAAAGTCCAAGCAGATCAGTGTGAAATGGAGCAATCAAAATAATGCCCAATTAATTGAGCTAAGCTTTTGGACCACTCTGTTCCTTGCTTAGTACAGTTTTGTTCTGCATAAAAACTTATTTAGAAACCTGAGTGAATGATCTTTATGGAAGAAATATGCTAACATCTCCAATATTTTTATTTCTTACTGAATGATAAAAGTTAGAATTTCTGTATTTGTCCTGTGGGTAACTTTTCTCCTTTTGGTTTTCCTTGTGAGATTAGACCATTTCCAGAGCCCTATGGACCTGCAAAGGCCTTCTGTTCTTTTATTATTATTATTATTATTATTATTATTATTAACATATAATGTATTATTTGCCTCAGGGATATAGGTCTGTGAATCATCAGGCTTACACAATTCACAGCATTCACCATAGCACATATCTCCCCAATGTCCATAACCTAGCCACCCTCTCCCTACCCCTTCTCCCCCTGGCAACCCTCAGTTTGTTCCCTGACATTATGAGTCTCTTATGGTTTGTCTCCCTCCTGCTCTCATCTTGTTCATTTTTTCCTTCCCTACCCCTCACAAACCCCTGCCCTGCCTCTCAAATTCCTCATATCAGAGAGATCTTATGAAAACTGTCTTTCTCTGATTGACTTATTTCGCTCAGCATAATACCCTCTAGTTCCATTCACGTCATTGCAAATGGCAAGATTTCATTTCTTTTGATGGCTACATAATATTCCATTGTGCGTATGTGTGTATATCTATCTATCTATCTATCTATATATCTATATATCCCACATCTTCTTTATCCATTCACTTGTTGATGGACATCCGTTCATCTGTTGATGGATCTAGGTTCTTTCCATAGTTTGGCTATTGTAGACAGAAAACAGTATGAACGTTCCTCAAAAAGTTGAAAATAGAGCTACCCTACAACCCAGCAATCGCAGTACTGGGTATTTGCCCTAAAGATACAAATGTAGTGATCCAAAGGGGCATGTGCACCCGAATGTTTATAAAAGCCTTCTGTTCTTATCTACAACTCAGTGACTCTGTCCCTTCTAACTCAAGAACAGTGAGTTAGAAGCGTAACTGTGACTCATTCTGCAGTCTCCACCACCCCCAACAAGGGCCATGCTTACAGTACCTTGTCCTGCTTTCATGTAGTAACTTTCTTTTATGCTGTGGCTTCACAAGGCCATGAGTATCCTTGGTTTTCTTTCAAAAAACGAACCTTTCTTATATGATAGCTCCTAAAGAATGGAAGAGGAATAGTGTAAGGTAAAATTGTGAGACTCCTTTATTAGGCAGTTTACCATAGAAAGGCTCTTTCATCAGATACTCCTGAGGTAGTGAGTGACGTGTAGCATGTGGTCACCAAAACTAAATTCTGTCAGTAGGAATTCCAATGGAGGTTTTCCTGATAGAATTTTACTAACACTTAAAATATTTTATAAATGAGCAATAGTGTTCTTTTGCTTTTTAAAGACAAAAAGTACGAAGGAAAAATCAATAGAAATTCCAACGAACTAGAAGAATCAGGGCTATTCTTCATAAGAAAATTTCACCGAATTATTTCTAATAGCAAAGTCTACCTCTAGCTCCAAATTTCTTTTGGAGAAAAAAAAAAAAATGTAAGAAACTGTTGAGCATTTACGTAAGTTTTGTTTTCTAGTCCATTTTGTGAAAAAGATTGTAGAAGTTCAAAATTGCTTGTTACTTCTTTACCTAAATATTCATGTAAATCATGTTTGAGGAAAATGAGAGCTCTGAGAGCTTCTCCTGAACCTTGTTATTTTTCTTCTGCCTTATCAGCAAGGGTACTAGAGGTCTGCCTTGAGAATCCTAGTTTAAAGATACCTGTGATATTCATCAGTTGGCATTTTATTTTGGCATTCAAATTTGAGAAAGTTTCGTTCCTTCTTTTTACTTTTTGCACTTTGTTTTAAAATTGACTTGGAATTAAGTATTGGAAACTGTTGGCAAGGACTTAATAGTCTTTTTCGCTTTCTCATTTTCTCTTAATCAGAAAAAGAATAAACCAAAGGAACCACCCAAAGTACCCAAATCAGCACCATTTTTTATTCCAACGGTTCCTGGCCTTGTACCCAGATATGCTGCACCTGAACAAAATAATGATCCCCATCAGGTAAAAACCAAATTGGAGGATTTTAAGTATATAGGGTGTGTTTTGTGTTCTGCATTTGTAATTCTTTATCAAGACCTAGTATTAAGATACACAGTAAATTAATGACAGCTTTTAATTATAAGCTATAATTTTTTTTGTTACACTTGTATTCTTCCAATAATGTATATTTGTTTTTGTTTAAGTCTAAAGTGGTAAATCTTGGAATTTTGGCTCAAAAATCAGATTTCTGCTTGAAACTTGAAGAAGGACTAGTAAATAATAAATGTAAGTTAAGTTATAAAATCTTTTATCAAATATCATCAATATACTTTATATGAAGAGAAATTGAATTATATATTAGCAGATTTTTCAGTAGCTCAAAGAAAATAGTAAAATCTTTAAACGATTGAAATTTTGATTTTAATGTGAAATAATTTTAGCTTTTGTACTGTTACGTTAAACGAGTAAAACTAAACTTGGATGAGTATCAATATTATAATTACCTTTTGAGAACATTTCACACTCTCTATATGGAAAATTAGTGATTTCCCCACCCCCGTCTCTTTCTTTGTTTTTACTTACAAATACAGTTTATAATACAGCAGAGACTTGTCTTAGGTGATTTTTTAGATATTCCCAAGTTATCCCATTAAGGCAATTTTAAAATGTATTTATTGTTAATACATTTAAATTTTGAAAGCTACAACCTGTAGCTAATAATGATAAATAATAAGAACTATAAGCAACTAACAGAATCACAGTCACTCTCCTGTTTTATTTATCCTCTTATTTTTGGGATCCAAATGCTTTTGTTTTCATACCAGCATCACTTGAGTCCACCTTGGCAAAAGTCAAATAATGGTGCTGATGGGCCATTGTAGATAACTAAAGAATAGCAAGATCGTAAAGAAGTAACTTGTTATATTTCTGGAGCGGCAAAGAAGAAAAGCACTATTATTTAGTATAGACTGAAGGACAGAAAATAAAATTTGTTAGAGTTTTGTCATTGGTGTTACTTCTTTTCTAAAAGCTAAAAGCATAGTCATTGCCATTATAATATAAAATACCTGTTACAGGATAGTTGTAAGTGTATAGAATATGTATTCTTACGATGCATATAAATCAGAAATGGTTATTTCTAGAGAAAAGGAGTAAATTTGGGGTATCTAAGAATAAGATGGAATTGTTCCCCCTCTTAGATATTTCTGTATTGTTAGTATTTCTTAATAATCATCTGGTACTTTAAAAAATTTTATAACAATAAAAGGAAAGAAAAATAAATTCCCCCACCTCATCCTATACTCCATGCAACTACTCTAATAATTTGGTATGTACCTTACAGCCTTCTCATATTTGTATTTGTTCTGATTGTTGTGTGACCATCTGATTGATGTAAGACCATCTTGAAGTGTCTGTCAGTAGGCATTAATTAGATTTTCTTTAACAGCTTGAGCAGCAGGAAAAGAAAACTTAAATGCAAAAATTTTAGTGCTTTAAGTACTTCTTGTTATATTGCTCTCATCATTTGTACTGATTGTTACTTAATTTGGAGTTCATTTTACTACTTAACAGGAAAAAATAAAGCCATAGAAAGAATTTCCTGTGTAATTTAAATATATGTTGTTTGGGTATGAAATGAAACTATAGTTTCCTAAGTGAAGTGATTGTAGGTAATAACTGGATTCTTCTTAAAACTTAATGCAGATGAAGCTGCTCTTAACCTTCTGAAAGAATTAGGCCCATCAGGAATTGAAACAGAGCTGCGAAGCCTGTCTCCTGATTGTGGTGGATCTGTAGAAGTTATGCAGAGCTTCTTAAAAATGATCGGGATGATGTTGGACAGGAAGCGTGATTTTGAGTTAGCCCAGGCATATCTTGCACTGTTTCTAAAGGTAAGTCTAATGAAACGTGGTACTTCTCGGCTTGCCTTCCCTTAGGGTAATGTTCTCTGATAGAATTTTCTGCAGAGATGGCAGGGTTCTCTATCCACACTGTCCAGCGTGGCAGCCACTTGACACATTTGGCTCCTGAGCACTGAAAAATGTGCCTAATGTGACTAAGAAACTGGATTTCTTATTTTATAGAAATTTAATTAATTTAAATGTAAATGGTCATCTTTACCTAGTGGTTATTATATTGGATAGCTAAATAGCACAGCTTTGTAGTCTTTTCTTTTACTTAGCACAATTTGACTCATCCCCCTGACTTTTCTGTGTTACCCATTTGATTCAGTATACTGAACTATTAACTTTTTTAAGTCATTGTATTTTGGCAGTTTTTCTATGATCATGAAGAGAAAATTAGATTTCATGTTTATTTTTTGTTTTTGTTTTTTTCTGCTGGTGGAATCAAAATACTTCTATCCTGGCTGAAGGGGTTTCAGGTGATTTGTCAAGAACAATTGTTTTTATGACTAACATAATGGGAGAACTCATGTTTATTTCAGTGGTATATTATATTGAAGGAAGTGGATGATGTTGACGTTTAGTGTTAACGGATACGATACTTCCTCTATCCCATTAATATATAAAATGAGTTTTCACTTATTCAAAATTATTTTAGACGTAGATATTTAGATGGTAGCATATAGGATGAAAAAAATAGAAATGCTGCTTATTTTTTCTATATCCTTTCCCACACGAACTATAGTTCCTGCGTATAAATTTATTTTAATCCTTAGGAGTTAAAGTAGAGAACCATCAATCATTAATTACCAGTGGGTTCCAGTGAAAGGAGAAACCTAAAGAAGCACAGAAATAGGGAGTTAGTGTTAGAACTGGGACCTTGTTTCTAGATTTGTATCAAGGGATTCATTAGGTGGAGGAGAGTGATGATAACTTCAGTTCTACTAAGGGAGAGACAGTACCATAAAGGAACTCATAATAAAGTTTGATAGAAGAGAGGGAAATGGGAACTGGTAATAAGCCAGCATCTAAGGAAAAAATATTCAGAGTAGTATCTTACGATGTTCTTGGTAAGAAGGTTGAATCTAGAAAAAACAAAATTTTAACTTTCTTAAATATTATAATATTTTTTTATTTCAGTTACACCTTAAAATGCTTCCTTCAGAGCCAGTACTTCTAGAAGAAATGACGAAGTTGTCATCACAGGTGGAAGAAAACTGGATCCATTTACAGTCACTCTTCAATCAAAGCATGTGTATTTTGAATTATATAAAAAGTGCTTTGTTATAAAGATAAATTTAAGTAACTAAGACTTTTATATTAAATGGGTTCAGTTTAACTCATACCTTGTTTTCCAAGTTTCACCGTGAAAAGAAAATAAATGCCAGCACTACTAACTAGTAGTCATTCTTCACTTTAAATGCTAAATATTTTCTTGAAATAAAATTATACTTGCCTTTTGTTTTAAAGATTTATAGAATCTACTCAAATGACTTATTTTCTGAGTCACTTCATGTCAGTTACTTGTATATGACTGAAATGTTGTCATCAGCTCCTATTTTTTGAATACCTATAATGTAAGAGATGTTAGGTGTTTCTTGTAAAATATTGCTGAATTGAAGACAAAACTGATACGTGATACAGTTATTAGAGGGCCTTCATGATATGAAATAAAAAGGTATGTTTCCTTCCTTGGTGGCCTCTGATGAAAACATGGTCATTGAGCATTGACTCAGACATTAGTGTAGCCCTCTTATAATGCGGAAGAGGAATTAGCTAAAGTCATTTTGGGATTTCAGTGACAGACGAGGTTTACAACTCCACCCTGGTGTTCTCTCCATTGGAGCCTTTCTAAAGGAACTTGCTATTTTATAAGGAACGTGAATTGCTGTAGGAGACTGGGTACCTAGGATAGGGGAGGGAAGTTCTAAATTCCATTGAAGATACCCTTCAGAGTGTTTCTTCCTTACTGATGCCTTTTTATTTGGAAGAAACTACTGCCTGTATACTTTTCTTTCCTAAGCATTGTGGAACCAGATAGCTCTGGCGGTTTCTCTGAGTGTTTTCATGATTTGAGACTTGAGCAAATATGAATTAAAAATAAACAATTCCTCTACCTGGAAAAGTGTTGGGAGGTCATCATGGAAGCTGCTTTGCCTCCTGTGTATGTCCCCTTTCCTTGCTACTAAAAAAAGGCTTTCAAGGATATAGCTAAGGTCACAAATGAGTGAATAAACTTCCAGTCTTTATACCTGTTAACTGAAGCCCCCTCAATATGAGAGGTTGATAGAGGACTTTGTGGTGGGATTATGATATCACAAATGCAAACAGTTTCCTAAATAGGAGCAGAAAAAAGCAAGGGACAATTGCTACTTACGTGTTAGGTCTTTAAGATACAATGTGATATGACTGCTTTGGTGTTCTCTTTACTCTGTTCTTGTAGAGGTGAGAAACCATACTGCTACAGGCAATTTATATAATAATTGAAAGCCAAATTGATAATGGATGTGGTAATATTTTTAAAGTTTAATGTACATTATAAAAAGTAATTCTAAGAACAGTCCTCTAAAAACAATTTTTAGTTTATACGTTCAAAAGTAATGTTATTCATAAAATGTAGCTGATTGTATATGAATGCCAATATCATTCTCATTAGAATTAAGCTTTTACTGCATAATCTCCAGAAAGAACAGTCCTTACAAGGAGTTGATCATTGATAACTTTAGGGCGCCTGGGTTGCTTAGTTGGTTGGGCAACTGTCTTCAGCTCGGGTCATGATCCTGGAGACCCGTGTTCGAATCCCACATTGGGCTCCTTGCTAAGTGGGGAGTCTGCTTCTCCCTCTGGCCCTCCCACGTCTCATGCTCTCTCTCTCCCTTACGTTCTCTCTCTCTCAAATAAATAAATAAAATTTTTTTTTTTAAGTGTATAACCTTAACTATTGACTGAAATGTTAATGCCTTAAGTCTAACTTTAAAAATTGTATTCCTCTCTGCCCCAAATACTAAATTCTAAAGATATGGCAAAATTTTAGTATATACTCATGTACCATGTGAATGTTAATAAATAACTAAACAAAATAATAAGAGCTCTAAACTGATATTGTATTGCTTTTACAAATCTTAAACTGAATTTACCTCTTTCAAATGAGAATATAAGAGTTGAATGTATTGTTTCTGTTGGACTTATCTTTGTATAGTATTAGCATCATTTTGGCAGGTAATCTTCCAGAACCTCTCCTTTATGTTTACATCAAGGAAAGAAGGAAGAAAGAAAGAAATACAAAGAATAATTTTGAGTGTATATTTTTTCTTAAAATGTGTCATTTTTTAAGATTTTATTTATTTATTTGACAGAGAGAGACGCAGCGAGAGAGGGAAATAAGCAGGGTGAGTGGGAGAGGGAGAAACAGGCCTCCCACTGAACTGGATGCTCAGTGTGGGGCTCAATCCCAGGACCCTGGGATCATGACTTGAGCTGAAGGCAGACGCTTAACCATCTGAGCCGCCCAGGCACCCCAAAATGTATCATTTTCTGCATACTGCTTTTTCTTTACATTTAAAATTACAAATTTATTATTTGTAATTTGACTACATCTGAGATAAATATTTTTGGCAGTCACCTTCAATGCTAATATCCTCCCTATAAGTACCAATTGTTAACTTTCCACCTAGACCTTTGTCTATGAATGTATATACATGGCATATATAAGCACAGGAAATAAAAGGTATAGTTTTAATTTTTACATAAATATATGCATATCATTCCACAACTTTTCTATTTGGCTTATTTCAGTATAATCACACCTAATCTCTGTACTTTTGTAAAAAAAAAAAAAAATAGATCATTCCATAATCTATTTATCCTAAAATGGACACTTAAGAGAGTTTCCTTCCCCACTCCCTAATTATAAATAATGCTGAAAGAACATCATCCTGTGTGACTCTATGTGCATAAAAGTATTTCTCTGTAGTACATACTTAGGTTTTAAATTGCTGGACCAGAGTTATGCAGTTTTAAAAAGATACTTCAGTTGGCTTCCAAAATGGCTATTACCAACTTACAGTTTCTCAGCAATGAATGAATACCCGTTCCCCATATCATTAAGGACATTTGATACTAGATTTTTAAAATTTTTAATGAATGAAAAATGTTTTTTTTTTGTTTTAATTAAAAACTCTGGCACTAGTAATAATGGGCATCTTTTCATATGTTTATTTTAGACCTTTTTTATATTTGTGAATTGCCTTTTCCCAGTATGGCTCATTTTTCTGTTGAATGATTTGTCTTTATTAATTTTTGTTAGTTTTTCATATAGTACAGGTATTAGGCTTTTATATCTGTTACCAGTGTTTACTCAGTCACTTGTATTTGACATACATGGTATCTCTTCTTAATAAATGTTTTATATTTCTATATATTCAAATTGATAAATTTTTATGACTTATTTCAAAATAGTAAGTATATTCTCTATTCTAAGACATTTATTATGTATGCGTCCAGCGAGATCTTCATCAAGAATTTATTTTTGTGGGGCTACCGGGTGGCTCAGTGTGTGAAAGCCTCTGCCTTTGGCTCAGGTCATGATCCCAGGGTCCTGGGATCAAGCCCCGCATCGGGCTTTCTGCTCAACAGGAAACCTGCTTCCTCCTCTCTCTCTGCCTGCTTGTGATCTCTGTCTGTCAAATAAATAAAATCTTTAAAGAATAAAAAGAATTGATTTTTGTGAAGAGTAAGGTATAGAGCTACTTTTATTTAGAAGTTCGAAAGCCATTTATTGAAGTCCACTCTTCTCACTGATTTGAAATGCTGTTTTATTATGTGCTAAATTCTTTAATTGAGGTATTTGATATCCCAAATAATATATTCATTTGATTCTATTTTTGTGGTGTTTGGATCAGTTTGGTAGAGGTAACACCATCCTAATGTTTTTCCCAAAAATTTCTTGACTGTTGGTGAATGTATCTTGAAGTTATGTTTTTGGTTGTGCTAAATTCATAGGATTTGGAGAGATTTAAAATGGTATTTCTCTTTAAGAACAATCTAGGTCTTCATTAAACCAAAGCTTTTGTAGGCTTGGTTTCATAAGATATCTTTATATCATCATACTTTTTTTGACATTTATTTCTGAGCATTTAGTTTTTGTTGCTATAGTAAAATACACCTTTTTTCTAATGTATTTTATAATTGGTCATTGCTGTCATGGTAAAAGCAATTTGGTTTTTATATGCTAATCTGTTAATGCAGTCGAATTCTTAAAAGTTTGTTGACATATCCTTACCTAAAAAATCCAAAAGAAGTCCATCTTTGGCAGTTGGTGGGTCTTTTATTTCCTATACAATATTCATGTTTTATTTGATTGTATTTAGGATTGGTTTAGCTATGGTCTGGCCCAGAAGGTTGAATACTAGCAATGTGTAACAAATATTTGCTTTGTTACACATTTTAGTGAAAATGCTTTTAATGTTCCACCATTAAGGATAATATATGCTCTGAATTTCTGGTAGATATCCTTTGTTAAATTCTATTTTATTAATTTTCTGCTTAAAAAAATTAGGAAGTATAAAATTTTATCAAGTGATTTTTCAGCATATATTGGAGGATCAGTATGTGCTTTAATGGGTGTAATTTGAATTTTGTTCAAAGATTTCTAACATTGGGAAGTTATTTTTATTCTTGGGATAGAACTGTTTATAAGTAAGATGAAACAGATGCATTTTTTTTCTGTTTCATAGAGTTATTTATCCTTGTATTTCGTTTTTTTGGTTTTTCTTTTTTCTTTTTTGGTAATCTTTACACCCATCAGTCTTAAACTCATGACCCTGAGATCAAATCACATGCTCTACTGACTGAGCCAGGCAGGTGCCCCTATCTATCCTAGATATTTTTTTAAAACTTGTTTAATCAGGGGGCACCTGGGTGGCTCAGTGGGTTAAGCCTCTGCCTTTGGCTCAGGTCATGATCTCAGGGTCCTGGGATCAAGCCCCCCATTGGGCTCTCTGCTAGGCAGGGAGCCTGCTTCCTCCCCTCTCTGCCTGCTGCTCTGCCTACTTGTAATCTCTCTCTCTCTCTGTTAAATAAATAAATTAAATCTTAAAAAAAAAAAAAAAACTTGTTTAATCAGAGACGCCTGGGTGGCTCAGTCAGTTAAGCATCTGTTTTCGGCTCAGGTCATGATCCTAGGGTCCTGGGATCAAGTGCTGCATTGGGCTCCTTGCTTAGCGAAGAGCCTGCTTTTTCCTCTGCCTGCTGCTCCCCCTACTTGTGCTCTCTCTCTCACACACACACAAATAAATAAATAAAATCTTAAAAAAACAAAAACTTGCTTAACCAAAGGTAAAAAAAGTCTTGCACAAAGTCTTTATTGAGATTTTTCCTATTTAGTTTTTTTCTGTGGTTATTGAACTAATTCGTCTCACCTCAAGCCAATATTGGTAAATTATATTTACCTTACAAATCATGACTTTAATCTAGATTTTGAAATTTATTAGTGTAAGTTATGTAAGGGTTATGCTTTTTTTATTAATTATTTTTATTCACATATAATGTATTATTTGCCCCAGGGGTACAGGTCTGTGAATTGTCAGGCTTACATACTCACAGCACTCACCATATCACATACCCTGCCCAATGTCCATAACCCAACCACCCTCTCCACAGGGTTATGCTTTTTTATTAATTGTTTGGTTGCAAGTGACAGAAATCCAACTCATACATAGGACTCTACAAAGTCCAGGGATAATACTGGCTTTACCTACTCCCAGATCCACAGATTTCTCAAGAACTGGTCAGTCTCTAGAGCTCTGTTTTGTTGTCATTGTCTAACTGTATAGTCAAGATCTCTACTCATCCCCCTGACTTATCAGATAATTTACTGAGGATCTACTATGTGCTAGAATTTTATTTGTGCTAGGAATGTAAGTGATCAAAACTTGAGGTAATACAGCTCTGAATTTACATGTTTTCCCCTTAAACTAATTAGAAAGTGATTATATGAATCCTGATATATGAGCCCATTTAAACTTTGAACCATAGTCAAGGGGTGACTGTATAGTGACATAGGCTGAGGGAGAGGCCTGTGAAAGCTCATACAGGTTTCCGTGACTGGGTGACTTCTGTAGAGTCTGGAAGTTTCCATCTGCTTTCTGAGGGGAAATAAGGCACAGAGTTGAGAGTATGGTGCCAACTGGCTAGCTATAGAGTCACTGTGGCAGAGTGAGCTGTGACCCCGAGCAGAGTACGGCAGCACCATCCTAGCTGAGGGCACAGTTGGAAGGCTGGCTGAGATTGAGGGCACAGGCTAAGTAGGGTAAGGATGGTGGGAGGAGGGAAGGGGAGGGGAGGATCTGACAACATAGATGGCTTTCCCTCTACCCACATGTCACCTTGGGCTGAAGTACTGAGAGGAAACAGAAAATTTGAATAAAATTTCACTATTCGGAAAAGCCTAAAATAATGTGAAAGAGAGACTTGTTATTTGGTAATTTTGTACCCCCTACCCCTACCCCAAGTCCAGTAGTATGAAGGCTTATGGATGATAATTTAATGTTACGTAAAGAATTCTGTGGGGATTTTTTCAGTGTCTGTACTGTATGCTGAATTCCCCAATTCCAATTATCCAACTGAATTCTACTAAATGCCTGTGAAGTGATACACTCAATGCTCAATACTTCATTTTCATCTCCATTTTTTAAAAAGATTTATTTGGCAGCAAGATATGTAGATAACGATATATTGTTCACTGGGGAAAAAATAAGTAGCATAAATACTAGACAATAATTTTTAGGAATATCATTTATTTGCCTTAGGGCCAGGAATGGGTATTTCAAATTAGGGTTGTTTTTGTTTGGTTAGTTGTTTTTTGTTTTGTTTTGCTACCATTTAAGTTTTTCCCATTATCTCTGACTCAATTCCAGTATTTACAACCCATTTATTTTGGCTCTTTGTCCCCATCTGAACTTTACAAATCTGACATCTTGTCTTAGAATTTTGGCCCAAGTTTCCTCACTCCTGGTCACACCCTGTTCTCCAGTGTAAATATTGTGCAAGCCCATTGGGCGAATGAGTGGTAGGCGAATGGTTGCCCAGCCTGAATTTCCTTAAAAAGTATATTATACCAAAAGGTGATGGCTTCCCTATCCAGAACAATGTTGCACTCCTAACTTCATTAATTTATTCCTTCTGTCTCATCAGATACTTAGCACATAGTCTAGCTCAGGTGCTATCTTATGCTCTTGAAATGCTTAAAACAAAACACACAAGGACCCTGGTCCTTAATTTTAGCTCATTTGTTTACATTATTTTGCAAGTCCTTTTGCCTCCGCTCTCTTTTAGAGCAAAGATGAAAGAGAAACTTTCTAAGCCATCAACCTGCAAAACGGGTTGCCAGGAGTTCCTGTTTCAAAGTGAGGAACGTGCGTGCGTGTGCTTCCGTGTGTGCGCGTGCGTGCATGCCTGCGCGTGCGCATGTGCACGAGGGCGCATGCGGACCGAAGCTCTCAGGTGCTTTTGGACGTCCCTGTATGCTTGCATGGCGGGGAGGAAGTACCCTATGACAGAACGCCAGCATTCTTTTTGCTGCCGTTCTCGCTTTAAAGGTTTTGTAACTTCGAAAAACAATGGATATGAAGAGATAAAATAATTAGGGAGGAAAAAAACCTGCCTTTTCTTCTTGGAAGACATCGCCTCTTTATTGTGGAGGAAACTGGTTGGTACTAGTTGGCCAGAATCAGGAAAACGAAGACTAGGACTCAGTCTTGCCCTGCTTGTTAACCACCGGTCATGGATCCAAGAGCAGTTCCCCAATGGGCTGAATGCCAGTGTTCTCTCTTGGCAAACTGGACACAGTCTGACCCGATGGGAATGTGGAGGCAGGGGACAGAATGAGTTGTTCATGCCTATTGCTACAAGAACAAGGAGATGAGGTAAGTAAGGTAAAGGGCACTGGGCACTGCACAAGCCAGGACTATAAGGAGTGAGGAAATAGATGCATGTTTCTCTCTCAAACATCTCACTCCCCCTCCTCACTGTTTCATCCAGTAATTCTGTGTGGAGTTCAGCGAGATGTTGGAGATACCATTGCAAATGAGACGAGGTTCCTGACCCCCAACTCCCGGAGATGAGCCATGGAGGAGGAAAGGCTGCACAGCATCTGCCTTTCTGGAGCCAGGGGAGGCTGCATGGAGAAGAGGACAACTGCCATGGATCTTGAAAGAAAGGTGAGTGGTAGGTGGGTGGTGGTGCAGAGAGAGACAAAATTCAGAGACCAAGGGGAAAAGAAAAAGGCAGTGGAAAATCAGGGGCGACTGAATGCATGCTAGTTATTACCTTTGGGAATGTGTGGAAGCTTGGCCCTTGAACTTTTTCTGCGTTCTATCCTGTGTTTTATTTATAATTAGACAGAACAGGATAAAATGTTAACAACTGTTGATTCTGAGTTTTGTTATACATAGATTTCAGTACTCTTGGTAGTTTCTTTTTTTACTCTATTTTTTCTCTTCATTTAATTTTTCAAATAAAATTTACAAATATCTTAACATCCTTCCATCCATCCATGCATACATACTATTATGTACATATATCCTGTGTGTCTGGCAAGAATTTCACTTCCTTCTGGAAAGTGACCCCTGGAAACTACAGTTGTATTTGCTGCCTGAACAAAGTTTGACCTTTCCACAAACCTCCAGGTACCACTTGACCTGATCACACTTACTGGGATGTGGGTCCCTTGCATTGGCTTTTTGAGGGGAGCAGATAGTCTCCAGGTCCCAACTTCTTTTCTCACATGGCTGACGTGAGCTTGAGTTAGGAGACCCGTGGAAATGGCACTGACTCATTTCGTGCTTGGCTTAGCCTGGAGCTCCTCCAGGAAGTCGTGGGAAGGGCAGCACTTGGCAGAAGAAATCCTCACCTGAATAGTTTGGGGTTTCCCAGAAAGCATGAGGAATACTGGGGTGGAAAGTTTCACTTTCCTTCAGCAATAAACAGAAATAATCTACTTGATTCCAGATGAACTAAATGTCAAAGAGAGAGATATTCCCAATTAGCTTATCTCTTTACCCTTTACCAGAGCTCAAAGAAGGAAATTACCCATTCCCCTTCTTGCTGGGAAATGACAATCACTCAACAAATATACCACACCTTGTATTGCTTGAAACCAATTTCAGCCTTAAAAAAATACTAATTTGTAAAAAAATTATTCTTTTTTTTTGGAAACAAAAGTTCTTTTTTTTTGTTTTTTAAATAGTTCTTATGTAGCAAAACCCCAAGACAAATAGCACTGTCTGGAGGCACTTAGGATAAATTTAAATCATACGGGAAAATATCTCTGTTTTTTTCCTCATCTTCCAAGTGGCTGGTTTCCTCCTCTTTTGCCAATATGGCAGTTACATTCTCGTGGCTCTGCCTTTGCTTGTGCTTTCAGATGAACTTCCAAATTTGCTACAGAGTCCATTTCAACGCTGGGCAAACAACAGGTGTTCAATAAATATCCAATTCTGTGGTTTTCATAGAGTGGGCCAGTGTTCCCTGAGGGTTCCTGAAATCCTTTCAGAGGATTAGCAAAGTATTATGAAAAAATATTTCATAATAATACTAAAATTATTTGACTCTTTTTGATCTCAGTATTTCAAATACAGAAAATATCAATAGATATAATGTGTATAACCAAAGCTTGGTGAAGTCCTCAGTAATTTTTAAGAGTGAAGGAGTGCTGACACCAAAAATATTGAGAATTATTGCCCTAATTGATTGGTAAACAAAACACGTAACTTCACCAAAAGGTGCTACTATGTCGTATAATGTATGCAATACCCAATGCCCATCTCTGAGAATGCCTCAAAACTTGATGTTCCAAATATGGAATATGAGTTATTACTACTCTCAGATCCTCCCAGAAGGCCTCCCATATGGGGTCAGGGCAACTCTCGGGTTTTGGGATCCTATTCAGCTGCAGGTTAGTTGGGATCAGTGGTCTGTTGAGTTCATTTAGTGCTAGGTAGATGGCTGACTTTGGGCTAAGACAATGAAATGATAAATCAAGAACATTTAAATTGGTAATATAATGAAATGTATCACTCTGGGTGTTTAGAATCAGTTTCACCTATTTTCAACAGAAGATAAATTTATTAAAGAACATTAGGAATCTTTCCAAAATTTTTATGGCCTTTGTGGCTGAGAACAATGTCCAGATCATCCTAAAGCACTTTTGTGGCCAACACTGGCCCTGGATGCTGGGTGTCCCTGGTGCCTCTGAAGGCTGGGGTTCTTGGCTATCACCTCACTGGAACAGGTTACATACAGCACCTCCTCCATAGCAAAGACTTAAAATTCATATTGTCACGAGGGCACATCCAGTTGGGAAAAATCTAAGGCTCATACCCATACCCAAGTCACAAAGGAAGCTGAGAGAGAAAGTTTCTCAGTTCTATGTTGGGGTTGCAGGGATTTTAAGTGGGAAATCCTCCAAGCATAGAAAGAGTGTATACAAGGTATTTGGTGTCAAAATTTGGTCTTCCCATAGTTTTCTGCTTGGCTGCTCAACACATACCCTTATTCCACACATTAAATTCCCAGCAACAATAACAATAGCAATGATAATACAATATTTACCTCCATATGCATAAAAGCACACTTACCCTCTCCCCCGAAAGGAGAAACAATTTATCAGTTAAAAACAATTTCAGGATTAAGTAACAGAAAATCACAGTTAACCATGATTTTAACAAATGGGGGGGCCTTATCTTTTTTATACATCAAGAATTATTCAGTAATACTATAAAGGATGTAGTGTTTTTTCCCTGCTTTCTTTATTTCATTTTTATGAAATTTTATAAAAATTATGAAATGAAAGAAAGTTCCTCATGTCTTAGTTTGTGGTCTCAAGATGGCTACCAACAACTGTAGACATCAGACCTCATCAAAACTTCCCAAACAGGAAAAGCTGGAGAGTGGCAAAATTATTATTCCATATGAAGCTTTGTTCTTTTAATTGGAAAAGCCTCCAACTACCAGCCAAGGACCTGGCTCACATTGCTACAAGTTGGCTAGTCACTGATAAAGAGGAATGATTAACTTAGACCGGATATGGTTTAGCCCCTAGGGCTGGGGAAAGAAAGCAATGGATACTATCTAAACATGAAACTGGGATGCTGTTAGAAGGAAAGAAATGGCAGGCATTGCTGTTACACTAGCAGTGGACATTGTCTTTTGTTTCATAATACCAAAAAACCCTCTTCTTACACTATTGATTATTTTTTAAAAGATTTTATTTATTTATTTGACAAAGAGTGAGAGATCACAAGTAGGCAGAGAAAGAAGGGGAAGCAGGCTCCCTGCTGAGCAGAGATCCTGGATCCAGGACCCTGGGATCATGACCTGAGCCAAAGGCAGAGGCTTACCCACTGAGACACCCAGGTGCCCACACTATGTTAAGGAATTAAAATTGTCCAAATAGTCCAATTTTTTTCTGCCTTATGAGCCTGGTTCACCATCTCTGAGTAGCTCTGAGTGATGAACACAATACTTCTTGAATTGGTAGCAGTATGGCTCTTAGAAAAGAATCTAGAAGATAGGTTTAAAGCCATCGATGACATTTGTGGCAAAATCTCCTATGAATGTGACCCTGCTGTCCTACATAAATTTGCCTTCTTTTTTTTAAGTAGGCTCCATGCCTAGCGTGGAGCCCAATGCTAGACTTGAAGTCATGACCCTGAGATGAAGACCTGAGCTGAGATGAAAAGTCAGATGCTTAACTGAGCCACCCAGCTTCCCCTATAAACTTGCTTTTTTAATAGCCTCCTAAATTGCAGGCTTTCTCCATTTTAAGGGCTGGTACCACATGGTCTCATTGCTCTCGCCTGCCATGTTCCCCTCAGGTTCTCATTCAACTGATTAAGTCATTATGAGCATAGTAGTTACTTGGATAATTGGAGCTTTTTAAAGCTTTATTAAGGTATAATTGCACACATATAATTTATATATATATATATATCTTGATGAGTTTGGACACATGCCATAATACCCATGATAGCATCGCCACAACCATGGCTGGGTCAGAGTGCCCTCTGTTGATTCCTCGAGCACCCTGCTTATTCAGCATGAGGAAATAAAGTCACTCAGATGTAGTCCAGGATGTGTGGGCAAAGTGCTGATGAGTCCTTTTCAATACTTTATCTGTCAGTAGCAACACCCTGTGAAGTTAAGGATTCAAAGAATGTTTCAATCAACAGATGGCAAGCACAGCAATAATATATCTCTCATCTAAAAATGTTTAAGTGCCCTAATATTAGAAGAAATGTTTTAGGGAAGGCTAGAATATTTTCAAGGGTTTTATATTGAATTAAAAACTATCTCAAAATATCATCTACATGAAAATATCTACATTCAGAAAAAAGAAGATTTACTTTTAAAAATAAAGGCATATGTATAAATTTTACTTTCCATTAAGAAGTGACAGAAAAGGAAATGCCATATTTGAAGGAGAGAAGATATGTTACCTCACTTTCTGGGAACAATTAATGTTACTTTTTATTTTTTTTAAAGATTTTATTTATTTATTTGGCAGACAGAGATCACAAGTAGGCAGAGAGGCAGGCAGAGAGAGAGGAAGGGAAGCAGGCTCCCTTCCGAACAGAGAGCCCGATGCGCGGCTTGATTCCAGGACCCTGGAACCATGACCTGAGCCAAAGGCAGAGGCTTTAACTCACTGAGCCACCCAGGCGCCCCTTAATGTTGCATTTTTAAGTGAATCGTGAAGAAATCAAATGTAAATAACAGAGAATGTAGAGTACTTTATGTTTTTTCTCATTAAACTTACAGCAACTTAAAAATATATCTCTTCCTTCTCCCTCCTTCAAAAATAATAACCACCAAACTCCTTAAAAACCCATATTGTTTGGCACCTTTTCAGTGACCAGAAAGTTATTGGCCGTGGAAAACTGAATCGCCAGTAAGAGTCCTATAAGATGTCTGTACTCCAGACTTTTCTCAAGCCAAGGGTTTGTACTATACAGGAATGAGTGGCTTTAAACTATTTCATACCTATCTCCTTAACTATAATCTCTTTGACCATTTATAAGGTGTATCTAAAGTGATGAAGTGAAGGGGTATCAGGAAAACAGGAAGACTGTGGAGAAAAATACAGCAGTTTGAGAGGTTCTCCTCCTCACTGCTCTGGCTGCACACCCTCACCTCTCAGGTCTGAGTGTATCTGTAATCCCTGGCTCTGTCTTGTCCACATTCCAGTCCCTTGGTTGCCAGTGGATTGAGTACTGCCCCATTCTGCCATGCAAGTCCAGAATACAACACAATACTGGGCCTATTCCTTTGTATTCCACAATACAACCACACTCAACCCATTCCTTTCCTGAATACATGGTAATCTTTAGGCACTTAACACTGCTTACTTGAAATTTTCCAATGTGGTTTTCCTATTCCCATGTTCTTGATGCCCACTCTGCCAATATCCAAGTATAAAGGAGAAAACATTGCTTCTAGATTAAGCCTCACCTGACAGCAATCCTGATGGAAGCTTTGGAGTCTTTTCAGCTTTGAAGTGTTGGTTTTAAAAATGCAGTGTTCACTGGGGCCCTTGGAAAATGCCATATCCACAACAAAGCCCTTTTTTATCATCCATGTGGGATTGCATGTCTCTTGGGCACCTCCCTGTGCTGTATGTTTGAGGGGGTTTGTTTGACTCCCATTCTTAGATGGTGTTCTGCTGAAGTAACCTCATGGTTAAGAATAAGTCTGTGTCTGCGGGTCATAGGTTTGAAATAATTTGGCCAACTTTTTTGGAAACCACATTTTTTACACTTCATAGTATACGTGTTTGTTTTCATGTAAAATGATGCATAGCTTTTCAGTTGGTGTGTGCCTGGACCCACTGGTAATTCAGCAAATGGTCTCCAGGTGTGTGTTGAGATCTGGAATGCTCCTAGGCAGGTTGTCTCCAGCTTTAAATGGACCTGTCACTATACCTGAGTGCATGCACGTATATCAGCACTTTCTGTTTGCCACTGTGTGACAGACATTAAAAAACACTTCATAGTTGGTTCCTTGCACATGTCTTATCTCCTGTTGTCTTGCATGTGAGAAGCATGTCCCTGCCATGTCACTTGGGGACAGACAAAGCTGGGCTGTTACTCATCTATGAATCCGCAGTATTGATGTGTATGATGGCTTGAATACCTCCTCAGTAGGTATCTGCTCCAGCCAGTTGAATTGAATGAAAGAGAGAGGAAAGTGAATCACCAAATCAGACCCCTCATTGCAAAGCTGCAAAGATCCTGGAGTTTTCATTACACCTGCTAGGATGTTAGTCTCACTCCAGAAGCAATGCCTTCTCCTTCACCTCATTTTCTTCTTTTCTCTAGATGGGCCTCCATACTCAACTTTGACATCAATATTTATTTAAATGAATATAAGCCCAGAAGAAATTATGAAAGTAAAAGGAAAAAACATGTTATCCCAAGAAGCAGGGAAGAGAGGCAAGCACCCTGTCTAGCATCCCATTCTGCCATAGCCCCCAAAGATCTGGAATTCAGAGCTCTGAGCACAGTGGTGCTACCTGGCTGGTGCATGTGCCTCAGGAACTTGGAGCAGTGCCACACTGAGGTAGAATCAAATCTTATATCAGCAGTTGGCAGCGTTGGCCAATTAGTGCTGGTGCCTCTAAGTGAATGCTGTGTGGTCCTAGTCTGAAACATATGCAAATAAGAGCCAACCATTGCTTATGGAATGAATTA
Organism: Enhydra lutris kenyoni; assembly: GCF_002288905.1. Classification (NCBI taxonomy): domain Eukaryota; kingdom Metazoa; phylum Chordata; class Mammalia; order Carnivora; family Mustelidae; genus Enhydra; species Enhydra lutris. The sequence continues at coordinate 33,314,024 of NW_019154103.1, forward strand.
CTGGTCTAGATTAAAGAAGTGCAGCTGGAGGGCTGCTGTCTAGAACAGGAAGCAAACAAGAAAAGTAATGTTGTCTTCCCACACTAGCTTTGCAGTCTCCCTCTTGCAACCTCTTACCAGTGAAGTCTGACAGGACACTGAAGAGAATCCCAGTCTTCCCACCCCTAGGGAAGTAGCAACACAATTTCCCTGTGGTAAACAGGAGAAATGACCCAGATATTAGAGCATCTTTCTTCTTCCTCTCCTTTTGTCTATTTCTTCAGTGGCACAAGGAACCTAAAAGATAAGTAGAGTCTCAACTTCCAAGTCCATGGAAGCTTTGATTTGTTCTCCGGTGAAGGTATTATTTCTCCTTTAGGAACCAAGACTTGCAAACAAGAACAGCTCAAACTAGAGGAGAAGGGAAGCAGGAACTCTGAGAAAGAATTATTAAATGTGATAGATTAGTCACACCCCCTTCTACCACTTAAGTTTCAGATTCAGACATTCTGGTTATGGGAGAAACAGTACCACGTATTGGCTGTTGAATCAAAACATATACTGCCTTCCATAAGATAATACTCATCCTTTCAGCATGTTGTTTCTTAACTAACATCATAATTGAGACTTCAATAAGCTGTTCCACCAGACTATCAAGTCTGTTTCAGGGTCCTTTTTTTTTCTATAGGGTTTTTTTGGGGGGGGTTGTTTTTTGTTTTTTTGTTTTTTGTTTTGTAGTTTCAGGGTCATGTACAACCAGTGAATTCCATAAGCATAAGCCCATTAATATACTTTGTCATAACACGAGTTTCTTGATTCACAGTGATATTGTGGTGAATACCATGAATGATGAATGGTGAATACCATGGTGGTGAATAAGGCACTCCATAAGTTTACACATGGTGATGCTGACAGAAGTATTAAAGGCAAGGAACACAAATGCATATCCAGAATATGAGTCTATCCTTCAGAGGACAAAATGCTGTCCCCCCTGTGATAAAAGAGGTCCAGTGTAATCAATCTGTCATCAGGTTGTCTACCTGGCATATGGAAGCTCAGCAGTAGTCTCTGCTGTGCCCAAGCAAAGCACTCAGCAGTAACAGTAGATCAGCCTGGGTATTTTTTTAAGCCTATGTATTGCCTTTATCCCTGCTACCATGACTCTTTTGCACATGGGGCACTTAAAGAAGCACCAGTGTGACTGAGGAGGGAGGCTGACTGACATCCACAGAAGGTGTCTTCTTGTCCATTTGATTAGTGAAAGCTTCCTCTGCCATGGATGCTTTTTAGTGATACTCACAAGTCCTTGATTAATGACACAGATACTTCCATCTTTATCCATTCTGAGAATCATTGCTCTTGAGTTGTGAAACTAATCAAAATTCACATATGTCATCTAGATAAAATGCCCAGCATACTCATTAGCCAAAATAGATTAAGCCCGGGGGAGTTTCTGCCTTGGTGTAGATGCAATAGCCCATGAGCATTTCTTTAGCTATTTAATTCATACAGAGTGATGCATACATAATGTGCATGGCTTTGATATCAGACTGGAAGGTCATCACATTCAGAGACCTCAAGCTCTTACATGTAAAAAGCTGAGACAGGAGCTGGTAGATAATTCAGTCTAGGAATCTATCATTTTAACAGTGTCTCAAGTCTGCTTAACATGTCCCATTTTCTCTTCTGACAGTCACCTAATACATTTCTCTGCCCTTGCTGTAGCACCAAGGACACACTAGGTAAGCAACCCCACCTCTCTCCACTCCAACCCTATGCTTCTCCCCTTCCATAATTCAAAAGGGCCACATATCAATGCTGCCATTTAATCGAGTCATAAAGTTCTAAAGTTAAAGGGAAAGGAAAAAAATTCTAAGTAATTAAGAATCATCCAAATGATTGGCTCTCTTCCCTAATGCTTATAAGATTTTGCTATTTTCTATGGTAATTATGATACCACAGAAGTAAGTAGCCTGATAGAATGGTGGAATAGCTTACTGAAGACTCAGTTATGTGTCTGAGAAAGTGTTTTCTTCAAAACGAAATCAAAGTCGTTTTTCTGCATATGTGTTGGGCGTGCAGATTTCTGAGAGAAAACCTGAGAGGGAATCACATCTCAGGATTTTTACCTATTCACATCCCTTGACTATCCCAAATAAATCGTTTTACTTAATTTTCCTTTTACCTCCAGGAAGTGAAGTCATTTGAGGAAGTTTGGCCAAGAACACTCTTTAGTTGATGGTAGACAGTCTTTTTCTCTCCAAGGCCTATTTTACTTAAAGAAACTGGCACAGTCTCATTAGTATTGAACAGGAGTATTTTTGTACATCCCATAAATTCTGGGGTATCCTGGCTGGGATTAATTAGTTACTGGAAAGCTCCTTTTCGCTACCTTGGGGATTGATCTGTACCTGTACAAATAAATATAAGGTGACCTGTTAATTTTTTCTTATCAACTGGAGAATCTTCTCACTGATCTAGTACTTTGATAGGAATAGCTGTGAAAAGTTCACATCCAATTGCCCTCTAGACCTGTTTGGGAAGTATATGTCTTTCACTCAACATAATGTCTTGAGATTCATCCATGTTTTTGTGTATATCACACAATTCTTCATTGCTATTTAGTATTCCTTGGTATGAATCTACTACAATTTATTTCTCTGTTTATAGACATTTTGGTTGTTTCTAGTTTTGGATTGTTTAAATTTCCTTTTTAATTTTTTAGATTTTATTTATTTGACAGAGAGATGCAATGAGAAAGGGAACACAGGCAGGGGAAATGGGAGAGGAAGAAGCAGGCCTCTTGCCGAGCAGGGAGCCTGACATGGGGCTTGATTCTAAGACCCTTGAGATCATGACCTGAGCCAAAGGCAGGTGCTTAACAACTGAGCCACCCAGGTGCCCCTTAAATTTCCTTTTTAAAGAGATTCAGATTCTTGGGGCTTTTGAGTAGTCCATTTGGTTAATTGTCTGCCTTTGGCACAGGTCATGATCTCAGGGGTCTAGGATCCCACCCCACATTGGGCTCCCTTCCCATGGGGAGTTTACTTCTCCCTCTGCCCCTCTACTTGCTTGTGCTCTCTCTCTTTCTCTCTCTCTTAAATAAGCAAAATCTTTTTAAAAAGGTTCAGATTCTTTAACTGAAATGGACTTCATGTAAAATTGTGAATGGAGAGCATATATTTTGCAAAGAGGAGGTTTAACAAACCTCCTTAACAAAGATTCATTTCTTTTCTGAACAAAAAATGGGATTGGGTTTGTTTTGGACCAAAGAGGATTTCAAACAGCCTCCCTGAAAAATCAACTGTAAGCTTTAAGGGACATGGAATTCTTTTTCAAGAGAACATGTGGCATCTCTTTTATTGAAGGATCTCTCTCTCTCTCTCTCTCTCTCTCTCTTTTAAGATTTATTTATTTATTTGAGGGAGATTGAGAACACAAGTAGGCAGAGTGGCAGGCAGAGGGAGAGGGAGAAATAGAATCCATGCTGAGCAGGGAGCCCAATGCTGGACTTGATCCCAGGACCCTGGGATCATGACCTGAGCCAAAGGCAGCCACTTAATGATTGAGCCACCCAGGCGTCCTTACTGAAGGATCTTAAATGATACTCATTCTGATTGATTTGGGATAATTTAGATGAAATTCAGAGGCAAAAGAAAAGACCAAATGAGTATACTCCAGATGTTATTTTTACACTATTCTTTTAAGAAACTACTCCATTAGCTGCCTTAGTACAGAGACATGCTAGGCTTTCTGATTAAATTCTCTACTTTATTGTACAAAAACTTCAACTTCCTTACCCTAATATGCTGAAATTGCTTCCTGTACTTAATTCTTGTGTTCAGCCATTTGTTCATTTAACACATATTTGAGTACTGCCTCTGAGTTTTGATAGAGGTTAGGGTTGAATAAAATGTACTTTTTTTGACATTATATAAATTTATTGAGGCCACTTGTGAGGGCACGGTATAAAATTATTTCACGTTATTGCTTGGTATACACTTAAGATAATAAACATGTAGATAGCAATCATTACATTTCATATGGTAAAAACCTCACTTGTCTTTTCTTCAGACTGGAAGGTCACTCCATGTACACCCAAGGGTAGGATAATCAGATATGCTGAGCTGTGGATACAGTGACCTAACATTTAATCTTTATTCCTAGCATTTTTCCTTCTACTCAGGAGTAGAAGGAAAGGATGGGTGACTTAATTTCCAGTCAAATTTTCCAGTGAAGAAAGTAGATATTTTGAATATATTATCTGTAAGTATACTATCCTTCCTAAATTTTCATCTTTTTCCTAACTTAATTTGCATTAGGGTAGGAAAGTGGGGTGTGATAAAATATAATTTTAAAAATGGAAAGTATAGCTCTCATACAAATATGTGATGACACATGTGAAAGATATATTATTCACTCATTAATGATAGAACTATTAGGAAAATAAAGCTGGTTCAAAGAGAATATGAGAGATTGAAAGAAAGTAAAAGACTGCTAAAATCAATTCCTAAATTAGATATAAAAGTAGTTAATATTTTATGGAGCCATAAACTTAAAGCTTTGGGATATCTTTTCTTCTGAAAAGAAATTATTTTCATCTCTGCTGGATGAAAAAAAGTTGCAATTTACCAATCTCTTCCAAGTAAACAACTTTACAGAATCGAGGCCTTAATGAAAAGTAAATAGTAAGTCAAGGTACTTTCCCTTATATCATCTGATGACCCTTGTTGACAGTGTAGCTTCTTAGACGGCGTTCTAGTATGGCTTTCAAAAGTGATGAAGTAATATTATTGTCTTATTTCTATGTCTGGATACTTTTTCTTCCTTAACAGTTATTTTTTTTTCTTCAAATTAACATATAACGTATTATTTGTTTTAGGGGTACAGGCCAGTGATTCATCAATCTTACACAATTCACAGCACTCACCATAGCACATACTCTCCCCAATGTCCATCACTCAGCCACCCCATCCTCCCCGCCTCTGCCCTGCCCAGCAACCCTCAGTTTGTTTCCTGAGATTAAGAGTCTCTTACAGTTTGTCTCCCTCCCTGTTTCCTCTTTTTTTTCCCTCCCTTCCCCTATGATCCCCTGTCTTGTTTCTCAAATTCCTCTTATTATTGAGATCATATGATAATTGTCTTTCTCTGATTGACTTATTTGGCTTAGATATAGCCTCTAGTTCCATCCATGTAGTGGCAAATGGCAAGATTTGGGGGTTTTTTGGTGGCCACATAATATTCCATTGTATAGATGCACCACATATTCTTTATCCATTCATCTGTTGATGGACATCAAGGCTCTTTCCATAGTTTGGCTGTTGTGGCCATTGATGCTGTAAACATTGGGTTGCACATGTGCATTTGGATCATTACATTTGTATCTTTAGGATAAACACCCAGTAGTGCAATTGTTGGGTCATAGTGTAGCTCTATTTTCAACTCCTTGAGGAACCTCCATACTGTTTTCCAGAGTGACTATACCAGCTTGCATTCCGACCAACAGTGTAGGAGGGTTCCCCTTTTCTCTGCATCCTTGCACCTCTGTCATTTCTTTCAGCCATTCTGACTGGGGTGAGGTTATATCTCACTGTGAGTTTGATTTATATTTCCCTGATGCTGAGTGATGTTGAGCACTTTTTCATGTGTCTGTTGGCCATTTGGCTGTCTTCTTTGCAGAAAATTCTTCATGTCTTCTGCCCATTTCTTGATTAGATTATTTGTTCTGTGGGTGTTGAGTTTGATAAGTTCTTTATAGATTTTGGATACTAGCCCTTCATCTGATATGTCATTTGCAAATACCTTCTCCCATTCTGTTGGTTGCCTTTTGGTTTTGTTGAGTATTTCCTTTGCTGTGCAAATCTTTTGATCTTGATGAAGTCCCAATAGTTCATTTTTGCCCTTGCTTCCCTTGCCTTTGGTGATGTTTCTAGAAAGAAGTTCCCGTGGCTGCGGTTGAAGAGGTTGCTGCCTGTATTCTCCTCAAGGATTTGGATGGATTCTCTATTCTGTTTCATTGATCTATATGTCTGTTTTTGTGCCAGTACCATACTGTCTTGATGATAACAGCTTTGTAGTAGAGCTTAGAATTCTGGAATTGTGATGCCATCAACTTTGGTTTTCTTTTTCAACAATCCTCTGCCTATTCGGGGTCTTTTCTGCTTCCATTAAATTTTAGGATTATTTGTTCCATTTCTTTGAAAAAAGTTGGTGGTATTTTGATAGGGCTTGCATTAAATGTGTAGATTGCTCTACACATTTTCTAATGTCTAAATTTAGACATTTAGTAATGTCTAAATGCTCTAGACATTTTCACAATATTTGTTCTAATAATCCATGAGCGTGGAACGTTTTTCCATTTCTTTGTGTTTTCCTCAACGTTTTTCATGAGTGTTCTATAGTTTTCTGAGTACAGATTCTTTGCCTCTTTGGTTAGGTTTATTCCTAGGTATTTTATTTTATGGTTTTGGGTGCAATTGTAAATGGGATCGACTCCTTAATTTCTTTCTTTTGTCTTGTTTTTGGTGTATAGAGATGCAACTGATTTCTGTGCATTGATTTTATATCCTGACACTTTACTGAATTCCTGTATGAGTTCTAGCAATTTTGGAGTGGAGCCTTTGGGTTTTCCACATAAAGTATCATATCATCTGCAAAGAGTGAGAGTATGACTTCTTTGCCGATTTGGATGCCTTTAATTTCTTTTTGTTGTCTGATTGCCGAGGCTAGGACTTCTAGTACCATGTTGAATAGCAGTGGTGATAGTGGACAGCCCTGCTATGTTCCTGAGCTTTTCCCATTGAGAATGATATTCACTGTGAGTTTTTCATAGATGGCTTGTATGATATTGAGGTATGTACCCTCTATAGCTACACTGTGAAGAGTTTTGATCAAGAATGTATGTTGTACTTTGTCCAATGCTTTTTCTGCATCTATTGAGAGTATCACATGATTCTTGTTCTTTCTTTTATTAATGTATTGTATCACATTGATTGGTTTGCAGATTCTTAACTGTTATTCTTTATCAGGATACCACAAATCCTAAAAGACAGTATTCTTTCAATAAAAAGTTGAAGAAAACACCCTGGCCTGGAATGTGGCCAACTGAAGGCAGTTGTCACTAAGTGGGCAACTTAGTACTTAAACACTACTTAAACTAACCCATATTCGGCAGCATCTGTTATGGACTGAATGTTCGTGTCCCCCTGAATTCATATGTTAAAATCACAGCCCCCAGTGTGATGGTATTAGGAAGTGGAATCTTTTGGAGATAATTGGGATAAGTGGATCCCTTATGATGACATCAGTGCCCTTATTAGAAAGACATGAAAGCTTGCTTCCCCTTTCTCTGCTCTCTGCCAGGTGAGGATGAAAGATAACAGCCATTTGCAAAATACAAAGAGGTCCTTCATCAAATACCAGATCTACTTTTGCCTTGGTCTTGAACTTCCTCCACCTCCAGAACTATGAGAAATAAATGTCTGCTGTTTAAGCCACCTAGTCTATGGTATTCTCTTATAGCAGCCTGAATCGACAAAGACAGCGTGTGTATCGTGATTGATTTTGGACAGAAATCTTTACCTTTTAGATAAGTATGTTGCAAAATGTGCCTTCAGACTGTTAAATTGATTGACCTATTTTATGGAGTTATTTACTGCCTGGACCATAGCATGTGTTTATGTAGGTGTTAGGCTCTGCTGTTATGGTCCATATGAATACTAAGAAGTATCTAATATAAATTATGGCTTTATTGTCAATCATTAATAATTAGATCTTCTAACAAAAATTGACCGGAAAGTTCCTGTTTCTTTTTGAAACCACACTGTGTTTTTCTGCCATAAACATAGAACAGAGCTTTTGTCTACCTCTTAGCCATGGCCAGAGGCCATGGAGCTGTTCGTCTAAAAATGTATCCAGTCATTTTGACTAAAGATATGTGGAACTGGGACATAAAACCATTTTATGCCATTTTGTAATGGGACTTGTTCTGTCAACTGCCTATTCCTAGTAACTCAGAGAATCACAATTATTTTTAGGAAAAAGATTCTGAGGGAGCAGTAATAGCCTGGTATCTATTTAAAGATGAAATAGTTTGGCTCTTTGATTGTTTCTTTTTATAGTATCAGGAATTGATATCAGGAATATAATCAGAAATTGTATTATGATTCAAATCGTGAAGAAAGTCCTAATTCTTTGCAATTTATTAAATTATAATAGTTCAGTAATATGATATTTTGTCTGAGATCTTTTTGTACCTTTCATCGAATACTCAGTTGCAAAAGTTGGACTAGTATAGTGTGTATAAAATTGGTATGGATTTATAAGAAAAGACCTAAAGAGATTCAATGATGCCCTTTGGAAAATAGGAGAATGACTGGATAATGGAATATGTCTGAGAAGCCAACTTAAGATATATGTAGATATTAATATATAGCCTGTGTGCTTGGCTTGGGTTAAAATTGTTTTATATACTTATTTTACTGAGGTGCATTAAGATAAATTCAAAGCTTGACATTTCCCTTTTCCTATGTAAGACTGTAGAAAGGAACATTGTCAAAGTGAAAGATGCCAGGTGTATATGAGTTTTCCTCGTATTGGCAGTTGGTGAGTTACACTGTGGCCGCAGGCATTTGTCCCTAGAACAGCTTGTCTGGTAGTCTACTTACAGGCAACCATTGCATCAAGGTAATTCCCTGTGTGACATCAGGAATTGAGAGTAAGGATATTTCAAAATGTTGGAACTGTTTTCATATACCTCAGGCAATGAGTTTTATGTTTGTATCCCTTTATAGTTTCTCCTGTCTTTTATCATTCTTTTCCAATAAGCCACATTACTAATGCTTATAGTGAGTCACTGATGGTAATGGCATTTATAATCCCCTTCATAGTTTTGCATTTGCAAAGTTCCCCATCACCTAATTGTAGGTTTTATGTCCCTTTTCCCTGCCTCCATCCCTTCTCTTCTCTGTACCCTCTTTCTTCCTTCCTTCATTCCTTCCTTCTTCCCTTCTTTCCTTCTCTTTTTTTTTTTTCCCCTCTCTCCCTGCCTCTCTCTTTTTTCCATTTTCCTCTCTTCTTCTTCTGTTTCTTTTGACCTCCTTGCTGCTGCTTCTACATGGTTTATTTTAGAGATTTCTTAAGGTTGTTTAATGGGATAAATAAGTGCAGCAAAACAGAACTTAGGTAAATAGACGAAAAGGAAACATAAAAGTCTCAGGTGGAGATACAGCATGAAACTAGAAATACTGCATACCACAGAGCCTTCTTTGTCCAAGATGAGCCACAGACTTGGTTCTAAACCTTCTGGAATTTCATGTGATAGGAGAAATTGATCAGTCACAGCATTCTCCAACTCTGGGGCATGATGCTGGTTTGAACAAAATGGATGCTGTTAGGAAGGAAAAAAAGGTCACTGGGTAGAAAACTAGAAGTTTCTACCACATGCTACCCCCTTGGCTTTGTAACATTCCTGTACACACTTCCTCCTGTAAATTGAATACCTTCCCAGCCCCTTCCCAAGTTAATCAGCCATGCAGTATGTGATGTTTCTTTAGAAATACAGTTCCCTCTAAAACTTATTAGGACTTTCAGTCTCTTCCAGTTAATTCTATTTGTGAACACCCACTGCCAAAGATTTTATGAGTTACAATGCTAAGGCCTGAAATATTGGTTCCTAGTGACAGATCTTTGTTTTCTATGTATCTTCCCTTCCTCTCTCCATTCTTCCCTCTTCCTTCCTTCCTTCCTTCCTCTCCTCTCCCTTTCTCTTCTCTTTTCTTTCTTTCTTTCTCTTATTTATTTATTTATTTGACAGAGAGAGAGAGAGAGAGAGAGAGACAGTGAAATAGCACAAGCAGGGGGAGTAGCAGAGGGAGTCTTCCTCTCCTTTTAACTTAATTGCCATTAGCAATGTGAAATAATAAATTTGGAGGCAAAGAAATGCCTTTTGTCCCTTTTTAAAGGAGCAGGTTTACTTCCTTTGTCTAGCAGAGAACATAAACAAAACTGAGAATCCAGTACCAGCCCTGGTAAGACTGCTGCTTCAACTCTGGTAGAAAAGTAGTACTTGTTCCTCTCACAGCTGGAAGACTCACATCATAGGCTTCTCAGACAACTTAAGACTGCAGGCTGCAGGCAGAGACCTGCTCTCTTAGCTGTCCCCTACTAAACAGTTCTTGTCTGAATTAATCTTTTTCAGGTAGGACTTTGCAAAAATCATCTATAAATAACACACACATTTTGCATTTTCCTATCACCTCCTCTGATACTGGAGCTGCAGTAAACTCAAAGTCTGTGCATGAGATCAAATGTTTAATCACCATATAAGAAAGATCATCACATTTCCAGATTGAAATAGGAGGGACCTAGTTATCTTTCTCTCTACTTTCTTTACTTGGAAAACTCACATTTTTTGTTTCTTCTGTGTGCAAGATTCCACCTCTAGGTCTTGCAATTTGCATCAGTGAAGAATGCATATGCAAGTAACAGAAAACTTAATAAAATGGCCTAATCAGATCGGCATTTGTATTACTAGGCTCAGACTGCCATAGCAAAATTACCATAGACTGAGTGACTTAAACAACAGAAATATTTTTTCTCATAGTTCTAGAGGCTGGGAAGTCTGAGATTAAGGTGCTGGTTGATGAGGTTTCCCATAAGAGTTCTCTTCCTGGCTTGTTGATAGCTGCCTTCTCACTATGTCTTCACATAGAGGGCTAGGGAGATATCTTTCTCTCTCTCTGTAAGTTCAATTAAACATTCGATTTGATGCACAGAGAAAGATCTCTCTTTCTCCCCTAAAGTCACTAATCCTATCTGGTTAGGGCCCCACCCTTATTACCTCATTTAATCTTAATTATCTCCTAAAAGCCCCATTCCCACTGGGAATTAGGGCTTCAACAACATGTGGATTTGGTCCATAGTTAGGGGTTTTTTTCCCCCCTTTTTTTCCTATAAAATTCTAGAGGAAAGGATTTAAGGACTGGTATCATAGATCCATGATGTCACCACTGCCTTAGCCTCCATCTGTTTCCCTACCTTAGCTTGTAACTTCTGTTCCAATGGTCACAAGATGCATACTTCACATCTGCTTACCTGGCTGGCAGACAGATGAAAAAGGGTTGTATGTTTATTATAAAGCAAGAGTTTTACTTATATCCCATTGCTGGGAATTGTAAGAGACCCCTAACTGAGGGGTGGAGTAGTAATACACATTGAGTTTTGTGGCTTGGGATAATTTTGCATGAAACAAAATTGGAATTCTGTTAGTGAGGAAGAAGTGGCAAATGGATGTGGAGAAGGCAACTCTCCATGTTTGTTATGGTGCCCCTCCAGACAGGCTGATAATAACACCCAAAACATAATTCATTTAAAAAAAAAAATCAGGAGGGGATCTTATTATATAACATATTCTGTATCTGTAGCTTTTGATGTATTGATTTAATCCACAGAAATATTGTACGGTTTTCTCTGTAAATAACCTTATAAACATTTTTGTGTATAGTTTGATCTACCACCAACTTTCAGATTTAGGTCTAGCATCGGATTTTTAGTTTCTAGTACTAGTCTCTGCTTAAAAGAACCAAGACTGCCTGAAGGGTGGATGAATATATGTACTTGGAGCCAGAAAAACAACATGTCTTCCCACAAATAAATCATGATTATCTCTGAGAGGAGGCATTCTTACGCTGCATTACTTCTCTGTGGTAGAGTCCCCTCCTGATCCAAGGACTGAGCTGCAATATCACATTTTGCCATTAGGTGGCAACACCATCAAACACTTGAAGATTTCTGACTAGAAAGCCTGCATTTGAGGCACTGTTTAAGGTCATTGTGTCTATATAGATCTCTCATTTTCTCTACAAGACTCCAGTAGAATTGGGTTAACTTTCTGAGTGAGACGACAGCCTGTCGATGCAATGAGCTAAACTAAACACAGGGTCAAATGCAACACCCCTCCTAGGTAGGGAAGTTTTAACAAGAGATCTCAATATACAGTGCTTTGCTTCTCCCAAAGTAACCAAACGGGCTCCTAAAATGTTGGGGAGGTAGAAGTTGTAGAGTGAAGGGTGCCTAAAGGTATATTTTGGGGATTTCCTCCTGGAATGCCAAAGAATACATCTGTAGCAGCCCACCCCACCTACACACAGACTCTACATGAATAATCGTATCTGTGCCAGAAAAGTGACGTTGAGTTGCTTCATAAGTTTTTCCAGGGGAAGGGATGTGTGTGTGCGTGCTCGTGTGTTCCTGTTCATTTTGGAAAGGAGGAGAAAGGAGAAGTTTTGAAGCTTCTTATCCTTTACTCTGAAAATACTTGATTAAAAATTGGCCATTACATTGTTGGAAAAATAGAAAACATAGAACTTTGATTTTTGTAAATGTAATTCACATGTATGTAGCACCTACTGTAAGCTAGACGCTTCATACACAGCCTGCTTATAAGTCCAGATTTATTATTCACATTCTATAGGTAAGGAATCAATAGCTCACTGAGCTTAAATGACTTGGAACACTGTATTCTGAACTTATCAGCCCTGCCACTGTCCAACTAAATAGGGTGACTGTGGGGAAGTTGCTCAATTTGTTAGAGACTTCAGTTTTCTATAAATGAAAGCCTATGAAATTGCTATTTTTATAAATAAAAAAGATCAGAGATTGACAATTTAATGAGATTGTTGGATCAGTATGACCATATGACACAACATTGTTATTTTCCATAATTATAATTTGGTAACCAACATGATCTCCATGGTAAAAATTCAACCATGATCATTAGTGATAAAGCTGCAGGATCAGAGGCTACATACTATTTACATAGATGATCCCACCCAACCAGAAGAAAAATAAGAGGATTTTCTCTTGTTTCTATGTGCTAGGTCAGAGCCTTTAAACTTATATACCAAAAGCAAGGAGACAGTGGATCTTAGAATAGTGTACTAAAGTATGGACATGTGAAAAACTTAAAGTATAAGGGCAGAGAACCCGGGGGAATTGATCTGAATTTTATTTTCCTCTTGTCATGTATCCCAATTACAATACAGTTTCTAGGAGTGGCTGTCTCACGGCAAGCCCACAGATCTCTTTGTTATGATCAGGACAGGAAGCCTGATGCTTTCGGATTCTGTAATTATCTTTCCATCAGCATTTTCCCTGGGGACTGACTTCAGTATTCGGAAAACTGTCCTGAAGGAAATGGAGTTGTTCTGATTTAAAAGTCATGGTTTCTACTGGAACTTGTATGGTCCCTAGTTTCAGAGTTTTAGGCCAAGAATCAAGGGGAAGAATCAAGTGGGACTTCTAGCCCCCAGAGCTGTGAGAAAATCAAATTCTGTTGTTTAAGCCACTCACTATGTGGTACTTTGTTATAGTAGCCTGAGCAGACTAATATAACAGTGAACTCACATCAGGAGAGAAAACATGAGAACCCAGACTGAGGTAAAGCTTTGGGTTTAGAGAAAGAGATAGACAAGTGAAGAATAGAAAATAGGATTTAGTGATCTATTGCATTTGGGGAGTAAGAGAGGAGGAGGAGTCTAGGCCAACCCAAAGATTTTTAACATTGGTACTTGGATAGATACCGATTTCTTTAGAAGAGCTGGTGAGCTTGTGAGTGTGTGTGCATATACACATGTGTATGTGTGTATTAGTTAGCATAAGGCTAAGAAGCTAAAAGAGAAGACAATAATCATTCTGGTGTTTACAAAGATGTACCTTTATTTGTCTCTCATATAGTAGTACGAGTTCTGCATTCCTGGTTGGTGGGCACCTCTGCTTCTCAATGACCCAGGTTCCTAGGTTGTTTCTTTTTACTTTATTTTATTTTTTATTTTTTTTATTAACATACAATGTATTATTTGCCCCAGGGATACAGGTCTATGAATCATCAGGCTTACACATTTCACAGCACTCACCTTAGCACATACCCTCCCCAATGTCAATAACCCAGCCACCCTCAGTTTGTTTCATGAGATTAAGAATATCTTATGGTTTGTCTCCTTCCTGATCCCTCAAAGCCTTGTCATCATATACATGGTTGAGGTAGGGTTGCCACAGGTTCCATCTGTTGCAAAGGGAAGAGAAAATGAAATATGGAGGAAACAGATCTGGACATCATAAGTCTCAGAGCTGGAAGTGGCATACATTACATCTGTTCACATTGTTTGAATGTGGTCACAACTAACTTCAAGAAAAGCTAGGAAATTTTCTATGTCTGGGAAGCTCTGTGCCAAGCTAAAATTCTGTACCTATTAGAAGAAAAGGTAATGGATTTTGGTGGACATTGAATAGTCTCTGCTATAGTAAAAATGTGAAGTGGCTAAAGATGTGTATTTAGGAGCCATTGAACCATGAGATTGGAGGAGATCTATAGGGAGTTTGAGCAGATGAGAAAATAATGCACCAAAGGAAACACTAAAATTTGGACGAGGAGCCCATAAAGGAGATCAAGAAGAACTGGACACTTCCTTATCTTTTTAGGTAGATATTTATCATTCTTTTAGCCTACCTAGCATCTAAGCCCTCTTCATGTGTTTGAGGAATTTCTGACCTCATGAATTTTGGTAGGAGGAGAACCACCTCCAAATACGGATGCGTCCTGTCAGTCTCTAAGTTGCAAGCTAACGAGATAGAGCATGGGAACGTGGGGAATCCTGTGGCAGCAGTGGTGGATGCAGTGGGTTGGAGTGTCCAGGGCAGCACCGCAGTGGTGCTAGGGCAGTGTCCACATCCAGTGCTGGTGATGCTCCCAGTACAAGCTGAAGTGCTTGGTGCTTGTGGCAGTCGTAGTAGCAGTGCTGTCTCAAGTGCGTTACTTCTGCTGGATTATTTGAAGTATTGCTCCTGTCTGTATTCTGTGAGCCGCTTTCTCTTTCTAAGATACCTTAGATCAATGCAATATTATTATAATAAATTCCCCCCTTTTTCTCCTTAAAAAAAAAAAAAAAGCAAAGAATCTCTCTTTTTAAAAAATCTTTCTGCAAATGCAAATTTGTGGCTTGTCCTTTCATTTTTCGGAAGTCTAGTGAGTATGTTTCAGAATATTATCTAAGAAGGAAAGCATTTTCCCTAGAAAATTTTGAGGATCCAAATGTGTCTAAAATAATATGCATGTGCATAATGTAGGTCATGAGTTGTATGCTGAAGTTGGTTACTAAAACCCTTGCCATGTTCAGGCAGGCAAACCCACAAATCATTTATGATTTTAAAAATGTTCTAGGTTTTGTTTTTAGTAATAGAGGCTGGAGGTTATTTTAGATTGCACAAACATTGATTTAGATCACAAGAGAACCCGGGCATGTACTTTCAGCAGTGGTTAAATAATGGGAAGTGTAGAAGAAATGCTAAGCTGTTCATGATTCAATTTATCTAATGATGCAAATTTCAGATATGATTTAAAATTTATTTTCCCAAGTCAGCTGATGGTTTCATAAGTTAACCTATTCCCATGAGAGTAAGTATATATTTAATAATCACAGATTTAGTAATTCTTTATCCATCTCTGGGCTTAGCTATTAGGATTAAATTCTTTCCGATTTAAAGGACACATTTAAATATAGAAGATAGCTGATTATTCCATCAAAACCAGAACTCTTACAGTTCGATTGTGGTATCATGATTACTTTTTAAAAACTTATTATGTGCCCTACTCTTAATCTTCTTCTAACTCTTTTTTCTACCTTTTTTCTCTTCTTTTCTACTCTTTTTTCTCTTCTTTTACCAAGAACTTTTAAAATGGGCATTGACTTCTCTATTTCTCATTCCTATCATTAGTCCTTTGTAAATTATCCAACCATCCTCTTCTTTTTTCACTTGAAGAAACAATGATTTGGGGGTTTCGTGAATATGCTTATTTATTCAACAAGGCAGTCTTAGCTGTGAAGATAGATACCCTTGATATGTTTGGGTTTTGAATGAATAAAAGACTGAATGAAGCAATAAACCATAGGACATGGATGAGGTCCAACAAGAGAGTATTGAAAAAAAAAAATTTACTTTCAACTGTTGCTACCCTGTGTCTGTGAATTTCTAGGCTGAAATTTACCCAATCACTGTTTCTCTTAAATGAAATTGAAAATACTACTTTTAGGACATAATGCTTAAGAATGGAGCTGGGCTTATGCCCCAAGGAACTTAGTTCATATCCATTATCATAATTTAAGCTGTTCCCTGTCATATCAATGAGGTAGGGGTGGGACTTCAGTCCACAGAACAATCTTGGGGAGAGTTCTTGCTGCACACCTGTCACATAGTTTTTGATGCTTTCCACCTCCATCCCACCCTACCCCACTGGTTTTGTTTTCTAAGACTTGAAGTGGAGTGAAACCATGTGGCAGCCTTCATGGATGGCACCTAGAACATTATCCCTGTTTTGTCTCTTCAGTGCGTACTTCAGTTCTTTTTGCCTGAGTATTTCTATGTCTTGAGGCTTTTCTGAAAACTTGTTTCTTATCCTTGATTCTCCCTAAAAATCCATTGGCTTCCCAGTTATTTCTATGTTATTTTTATTATATAAAGACAGTTGGAAAGGGTTTTTAAAAATAGGAACAGTCTCCCAGGAATTTGTTTCTATCCTGCTAAAGACTTTATTAAGTTTATGTAGTAAATTTGCTGGTGAGAATGAATGCTTAGACTCTATAACTTACTAATACAACAAGCAAAAGAAAAAAAAATCTTATAATAATGGAAACCTCTTAACACTGGTAGATAACCTTGGGAAATAAGTTGATATCAACAGGGATATCAACAGGGACTTTAAGCCTCCCTCTTGCCTCAGTGCCAGAATCTTGAGACATCCTGGGTTTTTTGCTCTCGATTGGGTTGTTGCAGATGATACTGCTGGTGACATTCAGGATTGTAATTCAGTGTTATTGAAATAGCATACAGTATAATTATTTTTCATAGGAATTA
Source organism: Enhydra lutris kenyoni (assembly GCF_002288905.1). Taxonomy (NCBI): domain Eukaryota; kingdom Metazoa; phylum Chordata; class Mammalia; order Carnivora; family Mustelidae; genus Enhydra; species Enhydra lutris. The sequence continues at coordinate 33,330,911 of NW_019154103.1, forward strand.
GGGGGAGAAAGATAAATAGAAAGAAGGAAAAGATGAAGAAAAGGGAGAGAAGCTGAGAAGAGGAAAAGTACTGAGAAGGAAAGGAGATCTGGGAGAAAGATGCAGAAGTAGGGGACAAGAGACAGGGAAGAGCAAGAAGGAAAAATGTTGGAAAGATGAGTACTATATTTTTAAAGAATTCCAGATGCAGATTGATCTTCTCATTAGCCTAGGCTGCCTTGCATTATCTCCAACACTGAAAGAACTGGCCTCTCTTATGATAAAATCTCAGCTTGCTTTTTTGGCTTTAAGCAAATGAGGGAAAATTGGCATAATATTTTAGGGTCTTTGTCGTTCCTCATAGGAAAGCCTGCTTTGCAGGCTTGCTGGGGTCCAAACAGTTTAATTCAGGTAAAAGTAATTTTATGTCTGGATTTTGGTTGTGTGGTGGGTGAGAACAGGTTTGGGTAATATATCTGATTAATTGGGAGGATCTGCCTCATTCAGACAAGAAAAGCTGTGTCTCCCAAATGTTAGATTATTGTTTTGAAAGTAGTTTTTTGAGAAATATCTTAAACTTACTAGGAATCAGGGTATAGGGCTTATACTTTCAAACCTAGGGCTTAGTAACTCTTAGTAACTTGGTTTTGGGCAATTCACCAAAACCAGCTGGTTCAATTGAGCATCCATATCATGATCAAGTTGAGTTAGTTCTCTTCACTATGAACATTACACAGTTGAGTGATTTCAGACATTTCTTGAGATTCCCTACATGTCTAGTTTGAGGAGACAAAGGTCATGTAGATATGAACACAGCAACCTTACAGCATCCTAGAATGTACAGTGGTAAAGAGCACAGTTGCCAGAAGACCGGATTTAAATCCCAGCACTGTCAGTTAAACTTAGGCAACCTTAATCCTTATTTCAACATTAATCTTTGTGTATTAAGAGAAAGAAATGATTATATAACTAACCCTAGTTCAGGATCAATCATCAAATGTCAGAGTAATGTGGCTTTCCTGTGACCTGTGTTTAGCTCGGTAAAGAGTGCGTACCCCCCTCCCCAGCTGCTTTCTTCCTGTTCCCTATGACACAGACACTCCACCTCCCGTGCTGCAAGGTTGCCACTGCCTTCACCAAAGCCATCATTTATTTTGTTAGTGTGAAATTCAGGAGACTTTCTGTCCTTGTCTGATTTTTTGTGGCATCTGCCACAGTCTGCTTTCTTGAAAATACTCTCTTGATTTCTGAAACACGACTCTTTCCAGGTCATCCTCCAACCTCTCTGGTCATTCCTTCCCTCTGAGTCTTCGTCTCTTTTCTATAAATTTCCCCAGTAAATGGAGTGCTTTTGGGTTTTTTCCTAGAAATTCTTATCACTCTCTGTACTCTCCTTAGAGGATGTCACTTGACCTAAGACTCCAAAAACTACATCTCCTAAAGAATCCTGTGTTTAGGGGCACTTGGGTGGCTCAGAGGGTTAAGCCTCTGCCTTCAGCTCAGGTCATGATCTCAGGGTCCTGGGGTCGAGCCCTGCATCAAGCCCTGTGTCGGGGCTCTATGCTCAGCAGGGAGCCTGTTTCCCCCCTCTCTCTGCCTGCTGCTCTGCCTACTTGTGCTCTCTCTCTCTGTTAAATAAATAAATAAAATCTTATTAAAAAAACCCACTTATTAAAAAAAAAGAATCCTGTGTTTATCTATTTTTTTCTTTTTCTTTTTCTTTTTAAATAACCCTTGTGTTGGGAGCTGACTTTCAATAGATTGCAAGTGAGGAAGCTGCTCTGCTACCAACAAAACCCTGACCTTCTTTGTTTTTTTAATGTTTATCTCTTTTTCATGGAATTTCTCAGAAACTGTATTTATTATTTAAATTTTTAAAAATTTTATCAAGGTTATACATGTATATAACTTAAACAGTTGTGCAAGCTTTTTATGAAAAATAATATCCTACTGTCCAAACTCAACTACTTTCAACTCTGGTGGTATCCTCACATAGTTCTAACTGCATAGCTCCAAATGATGAGCTTTTACTGCTTATACTGATATTTCCTAATTCTTCAGTCTTTCTGTGGAAAATTTAATGTTTATGTGGAATTTAATGTGGAATTTAATGTTTTTCTCCCACTTCCTCCACAGACTACCAAGTACACACACACACTCACACACACATGGTTCTTCCACAGTCCTTCTGATACAGATATAACACAATGGTACTGTATGGCTCATAGTTGAGCAATATAAAATACTATGATTACATTTCTTACATAACTTTAAAAAAAGATTTTTAAATTTATTTTGAGAGAGAGAATGCACTAGCGAGAGCACAAGCAGGGGGACGGTTCAGAAGGAGAGGAAGAAGCAGACTCCCCACTGAGCAGGGAGCCTGACACAAGACTCCATCCCAGGACCTGGGATCATGACCTGCACCGAAGGCAGATGCTTAATCAACTGAGCCTCCCAGGCATCCCTCTTCTCTTGTAAAACATTTTGGTTCCCTTAGAGAAAATAATAAATGTCTTTTCTTCTATTTTCCCTTTGTTTTCTATGTAGCTATCAGTAAATCATCTGCACACTCTTTAACTTGAGAATTTCTGGGGCTCCTGGGTGACTCTGTTGGTTAAGCACCTGACTCTTGATTTTGGCTTAGGTCAAGATCTCAGAGGCTCATAAGATTGAGCCTTGTGTGGAGCTCCATGCTGGGTTTGGAGCCTGTTTAAGATTTTCTCCCTCTCCCTCTGTCCCCTACCACCCCCCCCAACATGCATGCACTCTAACTCTAAAAAATTTTTTTTTAATTCTGTCAAAAATTCAAACTTAATAGAAATTTCCCTGGTTTTAATCTCCTTTTATTTCCCTCTCTTGGAGCCCACTATTCTCTTGCCAAATTTTGAAGCGATGTCTCTCTAAACCTGTAGCTCAGCTGTCATTCTAGGTTCACTCTCATCCAGTGGATTCCTTTTGCCTCTCATTGTATTGAATTCTCCATTTTATGTATCCCATGTTTCCTGCTTTCTTAGTTTATTGTCTTTCAATGGAATATCTCTTTTTGAAGCTTCCTAAGAAAGGGTCAGTATGGAGACAAACATGTGAGACTTTTAAAGTCTGAAAACATCTTTATTCCATTTTGATATTGTTGTGTTGCTTCATTTAGTTGATGTAGTTGATAATGTTTTTCAAATATTCTATATTTTTGTTGATGCTTTCTTCTTGCCCTATAAATTATTGAGAAGAGGGTGTTAAAGTCTCTAACTGTTGTGAGTATGTCTGTTTCCCTTTTCAGTTCCATCTGTTTTTGCTTCTTGTATTTACAATCTCTGTTGTTAGGTACATACGTTTAGGATCATCATGGTCTCTTGGTAAACTGGTGCATTTTAATTGTTCTTTAATTCTTCAGTGTTTAATCTGCTTTCAACCTTATCCAGTGCAATTTTCATTTCAGTTATTTTATTATTCACTTCTGGTAGTTTGGTTAGGGACATTTTTATGTCTTCCATTTCTTTTTTTTTATGGCACCACACTTACTGATAAATATATTACAGAGAGAAAGTTGCATAGGTTATATAAATGAATAAAGAATAATAGTAAAACAAACACCCATGTCCTCATCACCCAACTTCAGAAATAGAACATCATAATTCCTTTGTGTGTCTTAACTGTATAACATTCCCTTGCTTTCATTAGAGATTTTTACATGCATGTGTATTCCTAAATGATACATTGACTTTTCCTTATTTGACCTTTTATATAAATAGAATCATATAGTGGTCCTTTGTGATATAATTTTTATTTTGTGTTAGATATTGGTTTCAAAGATACATCCATGTTGGGACACCTGGGGGCACAGTGAGTTAAATGCCTGACTCTTGGTTTTGGCTCAAGTCATGATCTCATGGTACTGAGGTTGAGTCCCATGTCAGGCTCCATGCTCAGCTTGGAATCTGCTTGAGATTCTCTCTCCCTCCCTCTCTGCCTCTCCTGGTCATGCTTTCTCTCTCAAATAAATAAATAAATAAATATTAAAAAAAACAAAGATACATCCATGTTGACATATGCAATTGATTTATTTTTACTCTTCACTAGCTCATAATTTAAATATAACCAATTTATCCAGTCATTTTATTTTTTTATTATTTTTTATTTATTTTTTTTTAAAGATTTTATTATTTATTTGACAGAGAGAGAGATCACAAGTAGGCAGAGAGGCAGGCAGAGAGAGAGAGGGGGAAGCAGACTCCCCACCAAGCGGAGAGCCGGATGTGGGGCTCGATCCCAGGACCCTGGGATCATGACCTGAGCTGAAGGCAGAGGATTTAACCCACTGAGCCACCCAGGCGCCCCTTATTTTTTTATTATGTTAGTCACCATACAGTACATCATTACTTTTTGATGTAGTGTTCCATGATTCATTGTTTGTGTATAACACCCAGTGCGCCATGCAATCTGTGCCCTCCTTAATACCCAAACCAGGCTCACCCATCCCCCACCCCCTCCTTTCTAAAGCCCTCGCTTGTTTCCTAGAGTCCATAGTCTCTCATGATTTATCTCCCACCCAGATTTCCCCCCTTCATTTTTCCCTACCTTCTCTTAATGTTCTTCATGCTATTCCTTATGTTCCACAAATAAGTGAAACCATATGATAATTGACTTTCTCTGCTTGACTTATTTCACTTAGCATAATCCCCTTAAGTCCCACCCATATTAATGCAAAAGTTGGGTATTCATCCTTCCTGATGGCCAAATAATATTCCGTTGTGTATATGCACCACATCTTCTTTATCCATTCATCTTTTGAAGGACATCCTGGCTCTTTCCACAGTTTGGCTATTGTGGCCATTGCTGCTGTGAACATTGGGGTACAGATGGTCCTTCTTTTCACTACATCCGTACCTTTGGGGTAAATACCCAGTAGTGCAATTGCTGGGTCATAGAGTAGCTCTATTTTTAATTTTTTGAGGAAACTCCACACTGTTTTCCAAAGTGGCTGCACCAACTTGCATTCCCACCAACAGTGTAAGAGGGTTCCT
>NW_019154103.1:33336013-33346349 GCF_002288905.1 Enhydra lutris kenyoni
CTTCTCCAACACTTGTTGTTTCTTGCCTTGTCAATTTTTGCCATTCTGACTGGGGTAAGGTGGTATCTCAATGTGGTTTTGATTTGGATTTCCCTGATGGCTAATGATGATGAACACTTTTTCATATGTCTGTTAGCCATTTGCATGTCTTCTTTGGAGAATTGTCTGTTCATGTCTTCTGCCCGTTTTTTGACTTGATTATTTGTTTTTTGGGTGTTGAGTTTAAGTTCTTTATAGATCTTGGATATCAGCCCTTTGTAGTGTCATTTGCAAATATCTTCTCCCATTTTGAGGGTTGCATCTTTGTTTTGTTGACTGTTTCCTTCGCTGTGCAGAAGCTTTTTTAGCTTGATGAAGTCCCAAAAGTTCATTTTTGCTTTTGTTTCCTTTGCCTTTGGAGACATGTCTTGAAAGAAATTGCTGTGGCTGATGTTGAAGAGGTTACCGCCTATGTTCTCCTCTAGGATTTTGATGGATTCCTGTTTCACGGTGAAGTCTTTCATACATTTTGAGTTTATTTTTGTGTATGGTGTAAGAGAATGGTTTTCATTCTTTTGTATATATACACATCTGGATATCTACGAGAGCAGAGGATCATCCGTTGAGAAATGTTTAATACAACATATTCCATAGTATTTTTTTTAAGATTTTTATTTATCTATTTGACACAGAGAGAGAGATCACAAGTAGGCAGAGAGGTAGGCAGAAGAGAGGAGGAAGCAGGCTCCCTGGTGAGCAGAGAGCCCGATGCGGGGCTTGATCCCAGGACCCTGAGATCATGACCTGAGCCGAAGGCAGAGGCTTTAACCCACTGAGCTAGCCAGGCACCCTCCACAGTAACTTTTTAACTTGACCTTTTTCATACATATACTTTTTTCTTTCCTTTTTCTATATCTATATATATATATAGATAGATAGATAGATAGATAGATAGAAGCTTCAATGTAGTCCTTCTTTCCCTATTCAATACTACCTTTATATATACCAATTTTAATTTCCCTGTATCTCTGGGAAGTAGAGTTCTCTAACAAAGAGAACAAAATACCCCCAGGAAGAACTGAAATAACCTTACTTGTCCACATCAAGAGATTATAACTACCTTCCTATCACCACCTCATCCCCTTTTATTTTGGGTTTTTTGTTTTTTTTGTTTTGTTTTGTTTTTTTTGGTCAGTCTTTTTGTTTGTTTGTTTTTATTTTTGTACTTTATAAATCTTACTCTTGGGTCTCATTTTGCCTGGTTTTTGTTTGTTTGTATGTTTTTGTTTTTGTTTTGGTGGTGACTTCTGATTGCCCCAAACCTTCCCAGGGTGCACCTTGCCTGGATTGTGGTTGACATTTTTGGCTGTACATCCCCTCAACCACAACTCAACAGATTGACTAGGAGGAGGAACTCCCAACAAAGAAAAGACCCGGAGACATTGGTCTCTTCTGTAGATCTAATAGATAATGGATCTAAGCAAGATGTTAGAAATAGATTTCAGGGTAGCAGTTATGAAGGCAGTAGTCAGGCTGGAGAAAACTATTAATAACAGCACAGATTCTCTAAGGGAAGAAATGAGAGTGGATCTGGCAGAACTTAAAAATGTTATCAGTGAGATATAATCTAATCTAGATACTCTACAGTTAAGGTAAATGAAGCAAAAGAACGAATTAGTGATCTTGAAGACAAACTGATAGAAAAGAAGGAGCAGGAGGAGGCCTGGAACAAACAGCTTAAAATCCATGAAAACAGAATTAGAGAAATAAATGATGCCATGAAACATTCCAATGTAAGCTATATCCAGTCATTTTAATGACTGAATATTTTAGGCTTTTGCTATTATGGAGATACTTCACTTATAACTGCTGTATGCCTTGAATAAGAGTTAATGAAATAGGGAATGTTCTTGTCCAGATGTACAGTGTAATGACAGTTGATGTTTCCATTGACAGGCATGATGGGTGCCTCATTTTGCCAGCTTTTTCATTGTCATTCTTAACTGTCTGCCCAGCTGTGTGGTGTAAAAATGTGTTTCATTGTGAGTTTAATTTGCACTTAATTAATAACTAAGGACACTGGACATTTTTTAAATCTTCATTGGACATCCATATTTCACCGCCTATGAAATACCTGTTTATGGGGTTTTTTTTGGTTTTTGCCATCTTTTAACATCTATTTGTGCCACTTTATGTCTTTTCCTGATGTCTTTTTTTAGGTTTTTATTTTAATTCCAGTTAATATACAGTGTAATAATAGTTTCAGGTGTACAATATAGTGATTCAACACTTCCATATGGTGCTCATCACAACAAGTACATTCCTTAATGCTCACCTATTTCCCCCACCCACCGCTCCTCTAGTAATATCCATTTGTTCTTTGTAATTAAGAATCTGTTTAGTTTTCCCCCCTCTCTTTCTCTCTCTTTTTTCCCTTTGCTCGATTGTTCTGTTTCTTAAATTCCACATAGGAGTGAAATCATATGGTACTTGTCTTTTTCTGACTTATTTCACTTAGCAATTCTCTCTAGCTCCATCTGTGTTGCTGAAAATGGTAAGATTTCATTCTTTTTATGGTTGAATAATATTCCATTGTGTATATTTTACCACATCTTCTTTATCCATTCATCTGTTAATGGACACTTGGGTTTCTCCCATAACTTGGCTCTTAACAGATAATGTTGCTGTAAACATTGGAGTATGTGTATCCCTTTGAATTGATGTTTTTGTATCCTTTGAGTAAATACCCAGTAGCGTTATTGCTGGATTATAGGATAGTTTTATATGTTTTTTTAAAGATTTTATTTATTTATTTGTCAGAGAGATAGAGAGTACACACGTGCGTGCAAGCACATGATCAGGGAGGGGCAGAGGGAGAAGCTGGCTCCCTGCTGAGGAAGGAGCTCAGTGTGGGACTTGATCCCAGAACCCTGGGATCATGACCAAAATTGAAGGCAGACACTGAACGACTGAGCCACCCAGGTGTCCCAGGGATTGTTCTACTTTTAACTTTTGAGGAACCTCCATACTGTTTTCCAGAGTGACTGCACCACTTTGCATTCCCACCAATAGTGCAAGAGGGTTCCTTTTTCTCCACATGCTCAGGAATATTTCTTGTGTTTTTGATTTTGGCCATTCTGATAGGTGTGAAGAAATATCTCATTGTTGATTTGATTTGCATTTCCCTTTATATCTTACATTTCTTAATCATCATGTTCATGTTTCCTTATATCTTCTGAATATATAAATACATATATTTATAAACATATATATATATGTTTATATATATATTTTATTATCCCCATGTTATACATATTATATATTTTATATATATATAAATATATATATAAATATTTATATATATATAAATATTTATATATATATAAATATTTATATATTTTATATATATCCCTATATATATTTTATTATCCCCATGTTATACATATTATATATAATCCCTATATATTATCTATCTATATATATAAATATACACACACACATACACCATATATATATATATATATGCTGTTTTAATATACTTTCCTCCTCATTGTATCATATTTAGCATTTCTGTGCCTGTTTCTATTAACTAAGCTTATTTTTTGTTATGGGATGTATTTCCCTCCCTTTTTCATGTCTGACTCTTTTAGATAAGATGCTAAACATTTTAGGGTAGGTTAGTGGGCGCATGGGGTAACTGGGTAAAAGGTATTAAGGAGGGCATGGGATATGATGAGCACTGGATGTTATATGCAGCTGATGAATTACTGATCAACTCTACCTCTGAAACTGCTGTATGTTGGCTAATTGAATTGAAATTTTAAAAAGATGCTAGACATTTTTGATTTTACATTGTTTGTTGATGGCTTTTCAAAAACTTACTTTTTTTAAAGATTTTATTTATTTGAGAGAGAGGGAGTTACTGAGAGAGAGCATGAACAGAGGGGAGAGGGAGAATTAGGCTCAATCTCAGGACCCCGGGATTGTGGCCTGAGCCGAAGGCAGAGACTTAACTCACCAAGCCATCCAGGAACCCCTCAAAAAAATTATTTCTTTAAATATTTTTGAAGTTTGTTCTGGGTCAGTTAAGTTACTTACAACGCGTAAGCTTCTTTCAGTACTTGCTTTAGAGCTTTATTAGACTGGGCCTGGAGTAGGATTAGTCTAGGACTAATTTAGCCTCACTAATAAATCAATACATTTTTGATGACTTCACCCAGTGATCCATGTAATAGGAAGTTTTTCCATTCTGACTAGTGAGAACAAGCACTATTATAGCCCCTTTTTAGCAATAGAAATTGTTTTGCGTACTCTATTCCAATGGTTCTTTCCCCAGACTTGGGGAGTTTGATTACATATATGCCTAGATCACTATTTGGCCAAAGACATAAGTGAACTCCTCTGGAGAACTTAGAAATCTCTATGAAACTCATTGCTCTCCAGTCTCCACCGCCCCCCACCCCCCACCCTCCGCCCCACCTCCCTGCCCACCACACACAAATTCTGGCTACCTTAACTTCTGAATTTCCAACCCTATCTCACCAACTCGGCAAGATTACTGAGGTCTCTTTGAAGTCCCCCTCTCTGAATGGCACACTGGAGATGCTCTCTAGCATAAGACTCCTTACTTTTTACTCTTCAGGTTTATTTTTCAGAATCTTCTTAAACGCCATATACAGTATGCACTGTTTGCTTATAATTCAGGTGAGAAGGCTTCTGGTAAACTTCCTTAAGGTTACAGCTCATGAAACATTTATATGTATTTTCATCCTAAATGAATAAATTACTATGCCCCCAAATCAATAAAATATATAATTTTTATTCCTGAATTCCCTAAAAGGCTATCAGTCCATGTAAATAGGTCCCAGCCTTCACATGGATATAATTTGGCAATATTTTATTTCCTTTTGTATATAGCTTGATACATCAGTGGTAAATTCTGATTTTTCAGGTATATAAGCATAACAATCTTTGTCATTGAGAATGTAAACTCTTACTAGAAATTCCCATGCAGTTTTTAGGAACTTAGTTCTAATGGCCATTGTCTCAGCTTTGAGCAGTTTTGAGAAAACAGTCATGTTCTAAAAGGTTAAGATTCTTATTCTGTCTCAAAGAGTTCCCAGCCCCATATGAAAGCGTCATTGCATTCCCAGTTTTAATGTGCTTCAGTTATGAATATGGTGGACTTTTCATTCAGGGAAGATGACACAACCTCGGGCAAGATGATTTATCCAGCATAAGCCAGCTAGCCTCATGGCATTCATGGGTAAGTAGGGGATCTGCAAGTATAATAAGTGCCTCTGAGAGTATCTTCTTTTCTAAAACTACAAGTTTTCCCAGAATCAAAGGAGCATTAGAATCTATAAAGGTCACAGCTTTTCATGGACCAAGATATAGCTACTAAATGCTTATTCTAGGAACACAGTGCCATTATTAACGCACAGCAGTCATTCAAGTATGTTAGGCAGATACCTCCATTTTGTGTTACTGACGTAAGAAGGGGGGGAAATGTCAATCATGTGGGACTTAACCAGCAAGAACATCCACCTTTTCTAAGTATTTTCTCAGGTGGGATGCTCACATATCATAGGGGCTTTTCGTCCATGTTCTGAGATGTATGTTGTTAGATCCAGTGCTGGAAATGGAAACATTCTGCGTATTTTTGTGACAGCTCAGAAAATGTATTGTTACATTTTTATTATGGTATGGATCACTAATAATAAAGGGTATAGTAATAGCCCTAGGTACAAACTCATAGTTTTGTGTATTTTTATTGGTTTTTAAAAAATATTTATTTATTTGTTTTAAATAGGAAGAGAGAGAGAGAGAGAGAACGTGGGCAGGATAGGCAGAGGGAGAGGGAAAGAGAATCTCAAGTAGACTCCACCCTGAGCACAGAGCTCATCTTGAGGCTTGATCTCACGATCCCGAGATCATGACTCAAGCTGAAACCAAGAGTCAAAACACTCAACTGACTGTGCCCCTAGTTTTCTGTACTTTTAAAACACTGAATAAGCTTTAGATATTTAGATGGCTCAAAAATCAAAACAATACAAACAAGTATACACTGAAGATGATTTTTCCCCTCCCAGCCCCCATTCACTTTAACACTCCTGTCTTTCCTCCATCTTACTAGTTTCTTGTGTTATCTTTCCAGTGTTTTTTTTTAAATGCAAACACAAGCAAAATAAATACGTATATTTTTATATCCCTCTTTTAAAAAATATTTTATTTATTTATTTGACAGAAACACAGTGAGAGAGGGAACACAAGCAGGGGGAGTGGGAGAGGGAGAAGCAGGCTTCCCACTGAGCAGGGAGCCTGATGCTGGGTTCGATCCCAGGACCCAGGTACCCCATATATCCCTCTATTTAATATAAATGTTAGCATAATATGTTGACTCCTATGAATTTTGCTTTTTTAAGCCTACTAACATAGCCTTGAGATCTTTTCACCTGCTTATTAATATACTATTGAGTAGTACTTCTTTATATGAATGTATCATAGTTTCTTTAACCAGTCCCCTTCTGATGGATACTTGGGTTACTCCCAATAGTTTGTTATTTTAACAGTACTGTAATGAAGAACGTTATACATACTTTCTTTGGTATATGTACTATTTTAGCTGCAGGAGTAATTCCTTGACATATAGCTTAAGTCAAGGGGTAAATGCATTTATAATCTTAACAAATATGGCCAGATTTCTTTTTTTTCTTTTTAATTTTACTTTATTTTTTCAGTGTTCCAAGATTCCTTGTTTATGCACCACACCCAGGGGTCCATAGGTTGTACTCCTAAGAATAGAGTAACTCGCCCATAGCTTTGCCACCAGATGTATTGCCAAATTTGGGTAATGTAATAAATGAGGAATTATGTAATAATTTAATTAATAAATGAGAAATTATATTTTAGTGTGATTTCAATGTATGTTTCTCCATTTATGAATCAGGTTAAGCAACTTGATATGTATAATAATTTTTTTTTTCTGTGAAGTCTCTATGTTGCCTTTAACTTATTTTCTACAAATTTCTTTGCCATTTTCCATTTGTATTTAAGAAATATCTATTATCGGGACACCTGGGTGGCTGAGTCATTAAGCATCTGCCTTTAGCTCGGGTCATGATCCTAGGGTCATTGGGCTCCCTGGGGAAGCCTGCTTCTCCCTCTCCCACTCCCTCTCCCACTCTGCCTGCTTGTATTCCCTCTCTCGCCATCTCTCTCTCTGTCAAATAAATAAATAAAATCTAAAAAAAAAAAAAAAAAAAGGAATATCTATTATCAGAGAGATTGGCTTTTGCAATATGAATTTCAGATATTTATTTCCAGTGTGTCATTTGTTTGGAGTTTTATCTGTGGTATATGTTTGTCAGTTAGTAGGTTGTTTATTTTTATTTATTTATTTTATAAAGATTATTTATTAGAGAGAGAGAGAGAGAGAGAGAGCAGGGGGTGGGGCAGAAGGAGAAGCCTGCTGAGCACAGAGACAGGTGTGGGACTCAGCTTCACCACCCTGAGATCATGACCTGACCAAAAATCAAGTCAGACACTTAACTGAGTCACCCACATGCCCCTTTTTAAAATTTAGTTGTTCTTTTATGACTTTCAAATGTTGAGTCCTTGAAAGACCTTTCCAAGTCCAAGGTTATAAAGGAATTCTTCCATATACTTTTATTTTTATGTTTTACATTTATATATTTGGCTCATTTGGAATTTACTCAGGTGTTTAGTTAAGGTGTATAATTTTATCCTTTTCTCTAGGGCTCCCAATTACCCAAATATCATGTATTAAAAAGTCTGACTTTTTTGGCTTTTTGATATCCAGGTTTTAAGACGTATTAAATCTAAGTGTCAATTTAGTGCTACTTTCAGACATTTTATTTTGTTCTTTCAACAGAGTAGAATGTGGGAAGTAGGAAGAGATCACCACAAATATACCTGAAACTAAGTTAAATGTAGTTCTTGTTAAAGAAGATAGAAATATGTTTTTAGGACACAGTCTTTCTGAACAAAACAAAGAACCAAAAACAACAACAACAACAACAACAAAAACCAGCCTTACAGTGGGGAAACATGAAGGGTACAGATTGGCGAACTTTCAGAGTGGGGATAGGGACCAGGATTGTGTTGTTTGATTGATTACAGCTTGTTTAAACCAGTTTTGTGGTTACTTATTTACAGCTCAGAATATGGGCAAGAAAGAGTAAAATTTAGGATATAGGAACTTTTCTTCTCTGTTCCATTTCCTGTCTACCTGTTCATTTCCTATGCTAATTCCAGCCTATCATTTTATATAACCAGAAGGCCTATTCATGAACATTTTGTGAGGGAGACAGTTTCATACTCATATAAGCCATAGGTCTGGTTTCTGTATAAACCTTGGTGAGTTTATTTTCACAATTCCATTTTGACCTTTAATTTTCCCCAATTGGTTCTGAGTGACATGGGCAGAAGAGGTATTATTTAATCTTTAGGGTTTTGCAAATTTCATTCGAAATACAGTTTGTAAAATAATATGCCTTGATTCTGTTAATAGGCAAGGATGTTATGAACCTAGGAATAAGTCCTATAAACATTCATGCTGCCAATTATTGTTAGTCTTCACACATTAATATGTATCTATCCATCCTGAAAAGATATATACAACCATTAAGGTATTTAAATGGAATCGGTACTACACAGTTGAAAAAAAATCAAGCTAAATGTCAAAAAGAATTCTATCTAAGGTGGAATATAAGTTGCCTGTATCTTTCAACTTTGTAGTCCTGACAGATTGAACAGGGAGTTCTGGCAGTGTTGAGCAACCTGGGGACCTTTGGAATAATCTTAGAGTTATGATATTTTGGGTTTGCAAAGTTACTAATTACTTATCCATCTGGGTTTCATCTTTATAAATTTCACTGCCATAATCTCTTCTCTTCTTCCATGTGGGTTTATTAAACCTTTAAATTTTTATTTTTATTTTTTATAAAGATTTTATTTATTTATTTGAGAGGAAGAGAGAGAGGGAAGATAGAGGGGGAGGGAGAAGGACAAGCAGAATCTGTGCTGAGCATGGAACCCAACATGGGGCTTGATCTCACCACCCTGAGATCACGACCTTAGCCAAAACCAGGAATGAGACATGTTTAACCAACTGAGCCACTCAGACACCCCTAACCTTTAAATATTTAAATTAAATTTTACTTTATCTTTTACTGTTGTTTCAGTGGGATTATGATTGAAAGTGAAGATAAATGCACATATCCAGATGTCTTCTTCAACTAGAAACCTAGTTGTAAGTCTTATTCTAGTCTTCTAACTCTTTGACTAATTTGAATATGCCCTGAGAGAATACTAATAGTCAGAGCTCTACTTATGGTAAACCATCACAGGTTTTTTTCTAGATTATTTTTTAAGTAATTTGTATATTGTGAAATACAGACATAACTGAGAGAAGGAACTCTTTTAAGGCAATATTGATAGAGAATTTTCCATCATACTGTACTGTGCTCTAATAGATTAGTTTGGATCCAACAGGAGGTGCAAGTTTTTCTATTTGGTTCTCATTATCTATTTTAATCCACTTATTCTCAATATAAGCAACTTGCTTAGCTTTGAAATAAGATTAAATCTTACCCAGAAAAAAAAAAAAAACAGAACATGGCAACAGAGCAAATTGCTGTCATTTTATGTCAAGGAAAAGAAATCTCATTTCATGATGATATATGGCACACTACAACAAATTCTCAGCACGCTCACTGCCTGTTTTTTTCCAGACCAAAAAAAAGTAAACTTTCCATTCCAGGAACTACTTTCTACTCAGAAAAAAATGTTTGTGAAATGATTAGTTTTTCCTTTTCTCAAAATCACTGAACTGATTTACTTTCTATATGAAAGTCCTATGTCTGTTCATAACAATGGACTGTACATTGCTCTCCATTCAACACAGAAAACCCAAAAGAACCAAATTAATCATAACCAGAGCATTCTTACATACTTTTGCATTTACATTTATAGACACATAGAAGAAAGTCCCATTTGACTTTAAGGAAAAAGAACTGACCATATTTCAATTTTACCACTCAATCCAAAAATGATACAGTGAGCAATGCCAGAAGAGTGAATATTTCAGCTGACAGAAAAATTTAAAAATCTTAATGTTGACTCTTTTTTTTTTTAAGAGATTTTGTTTATTTATTTGACAGAGAGAGAGACATCACAAGTAGGCAGAGAGGGAGGGGAAAGCAGGCTCCCTGCTGAGCAGAGAGCACGATGCGGGGCTCCATCCCAGGACCCTGAGGTCACAACCTGAGCTGAAGGCAGAGGCTTAACCCACTGAGTCACCCAGGCGCCCCTTAATGTTGACTTTTTTTTTTTT
>NW_019154103.1:33346449-33437283 GCF_002288905.1 Enhydra lutris kenyoni
AACCAAATCAGAAGAGATCCCAAATCGTGAGGGGGGAGAAAGGGGATAAAAAGAGGTTCAGAAAGAAAAAAAAAAAAATGAAACAATTAAAAGAAGAAAACGAATAAAGAAAAAATATAAAAAGGAAAAAATATATATATATTAGATAAACTAGTTTAAAAATATTAAAAAAGATAAGGGTAAAAGTTAAAAAAATTTAGCAGAAGAAGAGAAAAAAAAATTAACTGCAAGGCTAAAGAATCATGGGGAGAAAGCCATGAGCTCCGTGCTTTGCTTTCTCCTCCTCCGGAATTCCGCTGTTCTCCTTGGTATTGAAACTGCACTCCTTGGTAGGTGAACTTGGTCCTGGCTGGATTTCTTGTTGATCTTCTCGGGAAGGGCCTGTTGTAGTGATTCTCAAGTGTCTTTGCCCCGGGCGGAGTTGCACCGCCCTTACCAGGGGCCGGGCTGAGTAATCCGCTTGGTTTGCTTTCGGGAGCTTTTGTTCCCTGAGCGCTTTCCGTAGAGTTCCGGAGGATGGGAGTTAAGATGGCAGCCTCCCAGTCTCTGGCCTGGAGGAGCCGAGAGCCCGGGGCCCCACTCCTCAGTGCGCCCTCAGAGAACAGCGCCCAATTATTCCCGTCACCCTGCCTCCGGCCGCGCTCCGTGCTGACCGAGCCTGCGACCAGTTTAAGGTAACCCCGAGTTTAGAGCTCACTCCTCGCCTCTGTCTCTGTAGCCAGCTTCCCCGTTCTAATACCTGTAAGCTCTGCGACACTCAGACACCCCCAGTCCTTCCATGACCCTGTGGGATCTGAGGCCACGCTGACCCCACGTGGGCTTCACCCCAGTTAAGCCTCTGGAGCGATGTCCCTCAGCGGAACAGACTTTTAAAAGTCCTGATTTTGTGCTCCGTTGTTCCGCCGCTTGCCGGGAGCCGGCCCCTCCCCCCGCGGTCTATCTTCCCGTCACTTTGGATTCACTTCTCCGCCAGTCCTACCTTTCAGAAAGTGGTTGATTTTCTGTTTCTAGAATTGCTGTTCTTCTTCTCTTCTATCTCCCGTTGGATTTGTAGTTGTTTGCAATCTTTAGATAAGCTATCTAGCTGATCTCCCGCTACCCGAAGTAGTCTCCGGGCTACTTCTCCGCCATCTTGACTCCTCCCCCCCCTTAATGTTGACTTTTGATAAAACTAAAATAACACGTCTCCCATCCCTTTGTCTTTTTCTTCCTTTTTATTTTCCCCTTCCTGACTCCTTCGAAGGAGTAATAAATAAGATACAATAAAAAAAAATTGAGAGTATGGAGGTACACAGGAAAAGTAAGTCTATGCCTTTGACCAGCCTCTTTCTGTTCCCAGAAGCAACCACTGTAGCATAGCTAATTTATTGTGAATCATTTCAAATATGTTCTATTGTATACCAGTGTATATAAGCAGATACTAAATTTTTAATTTTCCTCAAATGTTTGAACATCATAGATCTTTTTGATATTTATTTTTCACCTAATTATGTACACAGGAGAGCCCATTTTTAGGAATACTCACAGTATTTAATAGCTGTGACTACTGTTGTATGACTGTACTAGCATTTAACATACATCCCATTGATGAAAGTTTAGGTGGTTTTCACTTTTATGTTACTACAAACAATATGATAATGTATATTCTGGTACATAATTCTTTGTACATATATACTGTGTATTTATAGAAAAAATCCCCAAATATGTACTGGCTGGGACATAAAGTATGCATACTTAATATTTTGTTAGATATTTCCAGTTTGCCAGTATATGGTCCCTTTGGCAATGTATGGATACTCTGGTTCCACCCCCCCATACACAATTCATGTGTTACAAATCTTAAAGTATTTTCCAACCTGATTAAAAATTCAAATCTCATTTAGTTTTATTTTGTATTTTTCTTATTATAAATAATTTCCAGTATCTTTTCACATGTTGTTTGAGTTTTATTTCCTATGCTTTGTCTTCTCATAATCTTTGGTCATTTTTCTTTTCGATAATTGATTCATACAAGTATACTATATTAACGGCATTAGTTCTTGTCATCTTTTGTATTGCAGAAACTTTTTCCTAATTTTAATTTGTCATTTGAACCTGTTTATACAAAACTTTTTATTTTGGGGGATCAAAATACATCTTATTTTCATTGCTTCTGGGTTTTTGATTGCTGAGAGGGAAAGAGTAAGAGAAAATTTAAAATGTTTTTCATATTTTCTTTTGGTGTCCTCATCTGCCTTATCTTCTGTTAAAAAGAATGCTTTCCTTAGGATGTATTTTGGTGTAGAGTGACACATGCATCCAGCCATCACAATGTCTAAAATTTACTTTGAAAATGCGTTAGCATTTATATTGTAGTATTATGTGTGTTACTTACATTGAGCTATAATGCAAGCCAACTAGCATTGTATCAGAAAGTCCTTACTCCTACGACGCAACTATAAGCTCTTCTATTAAGACCCATCTCCATCAAGCCTTATTGTTCTAATCAGCATATTAAATATCATAAATTTTTTTAAGTTTTCTGTTGAAAATTTTTACCTGTTTATTAATTTGATGAAAATGAAAAATAGAATATCACTGGTAAAATTAAAGGTATTTACGATATATGGATGGATCAAAAGGTTTTAGAAACACTCAAATCATGTATGAACAGGGTTTAAGAATCCATTGAAGTTCTAACCTGGACCCTTGGGATAGAGGTCGAGCCTTTTTTTAAATTTTTATTTATTTTTATTTTTTTAAGATTTTATTTATTTATTTGACAGAGAGATTACAAGCAGGCAGAGAGGCAGGCAGAGAGAGAGGAGGAAGCAGGCTCCCCTAGAGAGCAGAGAGCCCGATGCGGGGCTCGATCCCAGGACTCTGAGATCATGACCTGAGCCGAAGGCAGCGGCTTAACCCACTGAGCCACCCAGGTGCCCCCTTTTTTTTTATTTTTATGATTTTACTTATTTGATAGAGATCATGAGCCAGGAGAGAGGTGTAGAGGGAGAAGACTCCTCGTTGAGCAAGAAGCCCAATGTGGGACTGGATCCCAGGACCCTGGTATCATGACCTGAGCTGAAGGCAGATGCTTAACTGACTGAGCCACCGAGGTGTCCTAGAGCTTGAGTCTTGAATCTCTAAGTAGTTCTGAATCCAGACATTAGTTTAAAAGTTTGGTTGGTTGTATGATGTTGATTATACTTTCTCAGGAATGCTCTGGTTTGGCTTATGTGAATCTTCTGTGGTTAGAGCATCTTGGACATTTATTTAACATGTGTGATGTGTATGTGTATATGTGTGTAAGCTTGCTTTCATTCTGATTAAAGGAATATCTAACTACATTCATCTTCTCAAAGCTTGTCAGTGGCTACTATTGTTTACTGAAACTTAGCTTCACATACCTCAATTACCTAGGTCGGCTTACAACAACTTAATTCATTTCTGATGGTCATTCTTACGTTACACTCTTATCTCTTAAGTAATCCATATTTCCTCATTGGAAATTGCACATCTATCGCATACTAAATTCCCATGGACATTTTAGTCTATTTCTGGATTCTTCTCTTATTCATTCAACCTATGCTAACATCAAACTTTTAATTAATTATAACTTATTTTTCAGGATTTTCTTGACTTGTTTTTTCATATAAATTAAGAAATTTTTCTCTCCCTACCCCATCATAAAAAAAAAAAAAAATCCATCCGTCTTTTTTTTTTTTTAATAGATTTTACTTATTTATTTGACAGAGAAAGATCACAAGTAGGCAGGGAGGCAGGCAGGGTGGGAGGGGGAAGCAGGCTCCCCCGCAGAGCAGAGAGCCTGATGTGGGGCTTGATCCCAGGACTCTGAGATCATGACCCGAGCTGAAGGCAGAGGCTTAATCCACTGAGCTACCCAGGTGCCCCCAAATCCATCAATCTTTATTTAATCTTTCAATCTGTCTGGCACTTACATAATTCTTACTGGGTACCAGACACTGTTGTGAACATGTTAAATTTACAAGCTAATTTAAGAAGACACTTTTATATTTTTTTACTTTTCTTAATCAGGAACAAGTATGTCTTTCCATTTATTAAAGTTTCATTTATATTTTTTTTCAGTAGGCTTTATAGTTTTCTTCCTATAGATTTTATACAGCTTTAATTTTTTCTAAATTTTAACTAGAATTTTTTTCCATTCATTATATTTTATAACGGACTGTTGCTTGTATATGAAAATGCTGGTGGTTTTCAGTATTAGTTTTGTAGCAACCCAGAGTATTAGATTCCCTTATTTCCAATTCTAAAAATACAACTTCATTATCAACAAATAATATATTTCCTTTTCCTTTCCATTTCTTATATCTTGCCTTTCTTGTATCTGGCCAGCACTTCCAGAACTATATCAAATGTTCTCTTAATGGATATTCTCACTGCATGATTTTAGGTTGACCCCTAGTCAAAAAGAAGACTATTAGATATTTGGAGGTCTTTTTACTACAGTCTGTAGAACCCAGTTGCATGGTTTGATTTGGTTTTGTTTCATTTTTAGGATCATAACTTCAGTACCTAGTTTAGTTCCTGGGACTTAACAAATGCTTATCAATTAGTTATTGTATGTATTAGTCAGTGAATAAGTGAATGCATAGCAGTGGTATCTGAGGAAAGTATGTATTGTTTTTTCCTTAAACTTTCTGGATGTACTTTTCTCATTAAGCTTCTTTCTTTTGTGTCATATTTCTTACCCTCAGTATCCTTTTGTTTTCCTAACATTTATGTTTTTTTCATGCTGTCTAGAATCCTAACTGCCTATTTTCCAATGTCTTCTGGGATCTGATCCCACTCTACCTATCCAAACCTAATTCTTCTGTTTCCCCATATTTACTTTTTTTTCTCCATAGGTTAGTCTCTACCATTTCATATGAACACACTAGGCTTGTTCCCATCGTCTGGGTTACCTTTCTGACTTCCTAATACTTTTCACATTGCTTTTGGTCTATCCAAACTGTACCCATTCTTCATACTCTAGATGAAGGGCTATCTCTCCCATAAACATTCCCAGCTCTTCTAGCCTGTATTCTCATCCATGTTTGAAAACACCTACAATATTTATGGTCAATAATAGATACCTTAATAGATAATTCTATACTGTTTTGTGTTGCTGACCATAATTTATGAGTGTTTATCTTACCATCCAGAACAAATTATAATCTTTTTGAAGATAGTAGCCATGCTTGAGCTGTCCAATATACTCCATAGCATATCACACAATGCTTAGCGCAGAGGAAACTGAGGGTTGTAAATTGATGGCTATAAATAAAGCCCATAAACAGGATTTATTTGGCCTGAAAATAGCTCTTTTAAAATTAAACATTAATGCCTTAGGCTATGCATGTTTTCTTCTGCTTATCACAGACTTCATCCTACTGTACTTAGGCTGGATTTATACATTTATGTTACCTGTCTAGTCTGGTAGACAAGTCTGTTTGTGATATTACAGGGTTTCAGTATGGGTTGGCTACTTCCTGTTCAAGAGGTAAGATGAAGTGATAACCAGATGAACATGAAACATGGCTGATTTCAATTTCCAATCAGGAAATTAATTCCTTTAGGGAATAGTAATGGTTCTGGCTTTGTTGCTTAAATGTCAGTACAAAAGGGTTTCTGTATTTATAACTGAGTGACTAGAAGAGTTAGCACTTACCCATCTGCAAGGGAGACTGAGAGACTGAGTATTTTTCACTGGACACATTGATGCTTTGAACAAAGATAGGATTGGGGACGCCTGGGTGGCTCAGTTGGTTAAGCAGCTGCCTTCGGCTCAGGTCATGATCCCAGCGTCCTGGGATCGAGTCCCACATCGGGCTCCTTGCTCATCAGGGAGCCTGCTTCTCCCTCTGCCTCTGCCTGCCATTCTGTCTGCCTATGCTTGCTCTCTCTCCCTCTCTCTCTCTGACAAATAAATAAATAAAATCTTTAAAAAAAAAAAGATAGGATTATTCAATTAAGAAAGGGGAAATGGATATTGGTTAGCTAATGGCAGTCAGCCATAATATAACCTTTTAGAAGTTAAAGTTGTTTTAAAAATTTACCGGATTTAGTTTTATATTTTCAGAATCATTAAAATTTGCCTGGCTAAGTACCTGTAGAGTAACTTATATGTTTAGAGAATGTGTTTAAGAATGGACCCTAGACAGTCAGGACCAATGCAAGGATGTCCACTCTCTCCACTGTTATTTAACATCATACTGAAAGTCCTAGCCACAGCAGTCAGACAACAAAAAGAAATAAAAAGCATCTAAATTAGCAAGGAAAAAGTCCAACTTTCACTATTTGCAGATGACATATTACTCTATGTAGAAAACCCAAAATACTCCAAAAAAATTGCTAAAACTGGCACAAGAATTCAGTAAAGTTGCAAGATACAAAGTCAATACATAGAAATCTGTTGCATTTTTGTACACCAATAATGAAGTGAGAAATCAAGGAATCAATCCCATTTAAAATTGCACCCAGGGGCGCCTGGGTGGCTCAGTGGGTTAAAACCTCTGCCTTCGGCTCAGGTCATGATCCCACTGTCCTGGGATCGAGCCCCACATCAGGCTCTCTGCTCAGTGGGGAGCCTGTTTCCCTCTCTCTCTGCCTGTCAAATAAATAAATAAAATCTTTTAAAAAAAATTGCACCCAAACCCGTAAGATACCTAGGAATAAACCTAGCCAAAGAGGTAAAAAATAAGACACTGATGATAGAAAATTGACAGACACAGAGAAATGGGAAAACACCCCATGCTTGTGGATTGGAAGAACAAATATTGTTAAAACAATCCTAAAATTTGTGTGGCACCACAAAAGACTCTGAATAGCCAAAGTAATCTTGAGGAGAAAAAGCAAAGCTAGAGGCATCACAATCCCAGACTTCAAGTTACATTACAAAGCTGTAGTGATCAAGACAATATAGTACTGACACAAAAACAGATACCTAGATAGAAAACCTAGAAATGAACCTACATCTATGTGGTCAACTAATCTTTGACAAAGCAATAAAGAGTATCCAATGGAAAAAAGATAGTCTCTTCAACAAATGGTCTTGGGAAAACTGGACAGCAAGATGCAGAAAAATGAAACTGGATCATCTTCTTACACCATACAGAAAAATAAATTCAAAATGGAGGAAAGACCTAAATGTGAGACAAGAAACCATTAAAATCCTGGAGGAGAGTGCAGATAGCTACCTCTTTGACCCAGGCCACAGCAACTTCTTGCTAGACACGTCTTCCTGAGACAAGGGAAACAAAAGCAAAAATGAACTTTTGGGACTTCGTCGGGATAAAAAGCTTCTGCATGGTAAAGCAAACAGTCACCAAAACTAAAAGGCAACCTATGGAATGGGAGAAGGTATTTGCAAATGATTTATAAGATAAAGGGCTAGTATGCAAAAATCTAATAAAGAACTTATCAAACTCAACACCCAAAAACACAAAAATCTAGTCAAGAAATGGGCAGAAGACATGAACTGACATTTCTCCAAAGAAGACATGCAAATGGGCAACAGATACATGAAAAAATGCTCAACATCACTCATCAGCAGGGAAATACAAATCAAAACCACAATGAGTTACCACCTCACATGGGTCTGACTAGCTGAAATTAACAACTCAGAAAATAACAAGTGTTGGTGAGGATGTAGAGAAAGGGGCGCCCTCTTACACTGTTGGTAGGAATGCAAACTGGTATTGCCACTGTGGAAAATAGTATGGAGCTTCCTCAGAAAATTAAAAATAGAACTGCTCTATGACCTAGCATTTGTACTACTAGGTGTTTATACAAAGAATAGAAACATAGTGATTCAAAAGGGCACATGTACCCCAGAGTTTATAGCAGCAATGTCCACAATAGCCAAAATATGGAAAGAGCCCAAATGTCCATTGACAAGTGAATGGATAAAGAAGATATGGTGTGTGTGTGTGTGTGTGTGTGTGTGTGTGTGTGTGTATTGGAATATTACTTAGCCATCAAAAAGAATGAAATCTTGCCATTAACAATGATGTGGCTGGAACTAGAATGTATTATGCTAAGCGAGATAAGTCAGCCAGAGAAAGACAAATACCATACAGTTTCACTGGAATTAAAGAAACAAAAGAGATGAAGGGGAAAGGAAGGAAAAATAAGATGAAAACAGAGAGGGAGGCAAACCATAAGAGACTCTTAACTCTAGGAAACAAACTGAGGGTTGTTGGAGGGATGGTGGGTGAGGGGATGAGAAAATTAGGTGATGAGCATTAAGGAGGACACTTGACCTAATAAGCCCTGGAAGTTATATACTACTGATGAATCACCAAATTTTATCCTTGAAACTAATAATACAGTATGTTTTTTTTAAAATATTTTATTTATTTATTTGACAGACAGAGATCACAAGTAGGCAGAGAGGCAGGCAGAGAGAGAGAGAGAGAGGAGGAAGCAGGCTCCCTGCAGAGCAGAGAGCCCGATGTGGGGCTCGATCCCAGGACCCTGGGATCATGACCTGAGCCGAAGGCAGAGGCTTTAACCCACTGAGCCACCCAGGCGCCCCTAATACAGTATATGTTAACTAAACTGAATTTAAATTAAAAATTTAAAAATAAAATAAAACAAAACTTAAAGTATAACATATATAGTGAAAATGTGAAAACATCATAAAGAAGTTGTTTATATTCCTGGATGTGAGTTGTTTTATATATGTTCTGTCTCCATTCTATAGCTTGTTTTTTTAATAGTATTTTGTTAGATTAAGAAGTTGTATTGTCATATAGTCCAATATATCCATTTTTTTCGTCTTTGTGTCCCCCTGTAAGAGATATTGGCTTCCTTGACAGCCTTAAAGATGATCACTATGTTTTTCTCTTAAACCTTTGTTTTGTTGCCTTTTACTTTTAAATGTAAAATCTAACTGAAATTTATTTTTGTGTATGGTGTGAGGTACAGTCAAAATAGATCTCTTTTTTGTTAATATGGGTATCCAGTTGACTATTATATACTGAAAGACTGCAGTGCCATTTTTGCCAGAAATTAAGTATGGTTTTGGGGGTACCTGGGTAGTCGTTTGAGCAGCCGAGTCTTGGTTTCCCCTCAGGTCATGATCTCAGAGTCTTAAGATTGAGCCCTGCTTCAGGCTCTGTGCTGAATATGGAATCTGCTTGAGACTCTCTCTCCCTCTCTCTCTGCCCCTCCTCCCACACCCTCTTAAATATATAAATAAATCTTTAAAAAAAGCCAAATCAAGTATGGGTTCTTTCTGCCACTCTGTATTATATTCTACTGGTTAATTTGTTTATCTTTTTGTAGCTACCACATTGTTTTAAGTAATACACCTTTTAATACATATTGATCTTTCTTGGTAATTTCTCCACCTTCATTCATTTTTTTTAAAGATTTTATTCATTTATTTATTTGAGAGAGAGAGAGAGAGAGAATGAGCAGGGGGAGGAGCATAGGGAAAGGGACAAGCAGATTCTGTGCTGTGCAGAATCCCATGTGGGGCTCGATCCCATAACCTCAATTCATGACCTGAGTTGAAATCAAGAGTTGGGTGTTTAACTGACATAGCCACCCAGGCACCCCTCCACCTTGAGTCTTTAAAATAGCTTTGACTATTTCTAGTTCTTTGTATTTTTTTAAAAAGATTTTATTTATTTATTTGACAGAGATCATAAGCAGGCAGAGAGGCAGGCAGAGAGGGGAGGAAACAGTTTCCCCACCGAGCAGAGAGCCTGATGCGGGGCTCGATCCCAGGACTCTGGGATCATGACCCAAGCTGAAGACAGAGGTTTTAACCCACTGAGCCACCCAGGCACCCTAGTTCTTTGTATTTTTGTATGGATTTTGAAATCAGCTTAATATCTTATAAAAACCAAAAAATGAAAAAGATAACCGTTGAGTTTTTGATAGGGATTGAACTGAACCTATAGGTTAATTTGAGGAAAATTTATATTGATGTCTTTTCAGTATGGAGTTTTCATATGCATGGCTTATCATTTCATTTTATATATTTATTCTTTAATTTCTTTTAATAGTGTTTTGTAGTTTTGTATAGAGATCTCACCCACTCTATCTTAAATCTATTCTTGGGTAGTTGGTGAGTTTTGATAATATTTTAAATGATGCTATTATTCTCTTTTGTTGTTGTTACTTATATGTAGAAATATAATTAAATTTTGTGCATTGATCTTGTATCCAGGACCTTTCTATATTCACTTATTCTATTGTGATAAAGGTTAAATGAGATAGTACCTGTAAGTCATATAGCATCATGCCTAAGAAGAACAAGTACTTAATACATTTCAGTGTATTATGAGAAGAGATTTCTTAATAGATTAGGTGCTGATTATTAAGCTTTCTTCTAACTCTGAGCCTCTATTATTACATCATTTATGGATAAGGCTATATTCCTTGTAAATTATACTTTCCCAGTAGTATACATCACAACTCACAACTAAAGACATAACTAAGTTATGAGTGGAGAGAGGTCGCCGATGAGTAGTAATCATAGTCTTACTCAAAAGAAGCATTGTGGCATTCTAGATAAAAGAATCAAGTTTGACTCTTACCAATAAGCTGTATAGGTAGCTAATATCAATTACACTGCAATTGATATAAATGGTATTATAACAAAGTTTATTATTATTAATCATAAATTAATTGTTTGACCTTAGTGAAATTATGCTTTTAAATTCTCGGTTCTTTTAGTTATAAAATTATATTATACCCCTCAAATATTTGGGATGAAGATAATTTATGTATTCATCATGACAGCATCTGGCACAAAGTAGGTATTCCACAAATTCTGTTACAATTGTTTATTCCAAAGTATAAAGCTTTACAGAAAAGATATGTGTATATTTTAGAGTAAAGTTGGAAATAAAACACTTACATATTTCTATTTATAAAGGCCATTTCCTAATAGGCCCCAAGTTACATTATTTCATGTTATAATTTTTATAATATTCTTTTATAACTAGTATGACTATATGAAGAAAAATCTTGGAGATTAGTTAATATGTAGAAATTGATTAGAAGGCTATAATTTAATCAAGGAATTCTAATATGGTGTCATAAACCAAAAGTATGAAATAGTTTGCCAGTATTTCAACTTGAATACAATTATGACGTAAGTAATCTGTTTGTTACAAGGCAAAGAAAAAGCGTCACATTTTATACATTCATTAATTTGATACTAATGGAAAAGTTTAATTATAATTCTAATCCTTTTGGGGGGTTGCATTTGGTATATTGTAATAAAAATGAAGAATTAAAACATTAAAAATGTGCATGTCCATTAAGATATATAAGTATAATTACTGATTTTCTGTTTATTAGCTTTTATCTTTTAGCCTTAAACCTACTCTTCTCTACTCTTCTCTGTGATCCTGAGGCTGCAGCTTTGCAAGCTGCATTTCTTCTTTGCCATCTGTCTCCCTGCCAAATTAGGGGACAAGAGGCAGAAGGCAAAACTAGAGGCAGGAAAGGGAACTTGCTCCTTCCAGTTTTGCTTCCTGCTCATGTCAGTGTTAGGGCAGCAATAGTTTTTTCATCCTGGCAGCTTATTTCCCAGCCTTGTAGAACCAGCCTCATTTGTCTCACAAGTATTGGCACCAGCATGTGGCTGCCCACTTTCTTGGATTTCTGAGTCCCAGCCATGCTGATCTCTCCTGAGCTCTTGGGCTACCAGCACCAGCTAGTCAGTTGTAATAACCTCAGTCTTTCTCTTTGTTCTTCCAGCCCTGAAGGTAGGAGTTGCTTTCTGTAATTCCTTTATCTGCGACTTTAGTGGTTCCTTTTACCTTTCAGTCATCCAATAACTCTAACCAATTCCTTAAATTAAATTAACGCTGTTAAAATAACTGTGTGGATTCTGTTTCCACAACTAGGCCCTGACTGATATATTCAATATGTGAATAAGGCAAGGAAAAGGTGTACAATTTTTTTTTAACTTTTTTTTTTAAAGATTTTATTTAAAAAAAAAAAGACAGAGATCACAAGTAGGCAGAGAGCAGGGAGAGAGAGAGGAGGAAGCAGGCTTCCCGCCAAGCAGAGAGCCTGATGCGGGGCTGGATCCCAGGACTCTGGGATCATGATCTGAGCCGAAGGCAGAGGCCTCAACCCACCGAGCCACCCAGGTGCCCTGGAAAAGGTGTACAAATTTTATAAGTGTATTAATGTAGGTGGCAGTAAAATATCCAAAATAGAAGAAAAAAAAAGCTGAATTCCAATCCTTATTTTTTGGGAGTAGGAGAGAAATTTAAATTATTTTAAATAATGTGTGCATAATAAAAAATTAAAGTATAAAATGACTAAGTTTTTTAAATGTTTTCCATTAAAAGTTTTGGTAACATTCTCTTGGTTATTAGTACTGATTATGCCTCACCTTGCAGAATCTGTGTTTGTTATTTCACGGTGGGTTTTACAAGACCCCAAACTGTCCCTTGAAGTGGCTACCCCTGGAGATTCCCCATTCACCATCTCTGTGGTTATACTCTCCCAAGGCTGGTCCACTATAAACTTGTGAGATTAACCTAAGGGTCTGATTTTAATTGCTTTTTCTCCTAATAAGTTATTTTTATTTTATGAGGCTCAGAAGTTCCAGACAAAGAGGAATTAGAAGTACACAAAATCATTGACATTCTGTGAAGAGAATTTGTTCAAATAGATGCCTCTGCATTCAAGGACAATTTGTTACAGCATTCTGCTAGAGAAAGAACAAGACTAGATGTTTCCACCTACCCATTAATCCAAATAAATCTTCCTTTGTGAAATATCCATTCTGCCTATTAACGATGTGATCTTTCCACAGTGATATTAATAGGACCAATCGCTTTTTTGTTATTGGAACCATCCTCCAGAAATTTGAACCATAATTAAGTTTCAATGGAAATGTTACCAGAAGACCTAATATTTGTACATGGAACATTTATATTTTCCCTCTCAATTTCATCTGAATCTTTGCATTGGAGATTTTATATAGTATACATATACATATAGTATACATATATATTATGTATGTCAAGTTTAAGCCCAATTAAATTTAAGGCTAGGTAAAATAACAGGTATTTAATGTCCACAGTGTCCAGGATTCTGGTTTCTGATGGATTATAGATTATTATTGGGTCAAGCAAAGCACATAGTGGAGGGATGATAAATTAAAGCATACATCTTGCCCTCAAAGATATAAGTACTATAAATAGCCATAATACAAAGTAAAAAGACTGACAAAGAGAAATATATTTGCTTTAAAATAGTGCTATGGAAATTTGGAGTCTAAGGAAAATTACTTCCAGTACAGGTGCTTAGGGAAGGCTTTATGTTAGTATGGCATTCAGCTTAATCTTGGAAAACTGACGTGGGGGTGAAGCACATTCCAGGCAGGATGACTAGCATCCAAGTAAAGTCAGGAGATGAGATTGGGAAGTATGAACATTTTAGAAGGGACCAGAGAGAAAATATATTGGCAGGGACAGTTAAAGAAAGAGGATGGAGAACATGAAATAAAAAGTAATTTCACAAAATTTTTTGCTCAAGCCTTGTGGATTAGTGCTTAGCTGGTATGGTTTAACTTTGGCATATAACCCTAAGATAATCATAACTATTGCCATAGCTGTTAAATACAACAGTAACCCCAATCGCAATCATAGCCACACCCATTTCCACCAGATCTTTGGGAAATCACATAGATTTGCGGCTCTCAATTCTATAAAATCAGATGCCTCATTCACTATTGTTTAATTACATTTAGAGGTAAGAAGACATAAAGATACATACTTTTGAAAACTCAATATAGTGACCCAACTCCATTAAAAATGGAAAAAAAGTTCATAAAACAATATATATTTCAATATAAAAATATTGGGTATGACTATAACAGAGAACATAATGAAGAAGCCAAATATTTGCATGTTACCATAATGACTACATTTAGACATAAGAGAAGTTGATCTAACACTTTAAATATAGGAACACAGGGAAATCATAGAGCAGAAAGGTACAGGGGACATAAAAACCTAGAATTAGAATAGGTAATAATAGACAAGACTTACATGTATACAATAAAAATGAACTAACTTCAGCTGATGCGGGGATAACATATCAGACAGTTACACGCAGTTACCTTCAGTCTCTGACACTAGAAGGCCAGGAATAGAAAGAAACAGAAACACCAGGAGCCACCAAAGGCTGTGTGGCAGACTCTGGGGAAAGCAAAAAGAGTTATCGGTAACTCCCAAAGAAATCGTTTTAATATTCAGTGTTATAACCTCGATTTACCCTGTGCTACAATTAGAAATTATGTAGGAGATATTAATATGAAAAATTTAAAAATCCTTTTATTGATAAACAGTAAGATTCCTACATGTCCTATGTCTTTGCTTATTTAAAAATATTCAACTCTAAGTCTGTTAGGGAGAGTGTTGATCTCTTTTGTTGCATGTTTGCATGTGAACTAGGAATAAGAATACAGGCCAATGGTGGCGTATTATATTGGCAACTGAAAACAACAAACAGCATTGCTTTCACTAAAGTGATATATTGAAATGATCAGCATTCTAGCTGCATTCTTGAAAAATACTAAAACCATGAGAAAACACTTTGTGATTATGCTTTAAATATTTTTTAATTAATTAATTAATTAATTTGACAGAGAGAGAGAGAGAGAGAGAGCACGCACAAGTAGGCAGAGCAGCAGGCAGAGGGAGAGGGAGAAGCAGGCTCTCTGCTGAACAGGGAGCCTGATGTGGGGCTCGATCCCGGGACCCTGGGATCATGACCTGAGACGAAGGCAGCTGCTTAACCGACCGAGCCACCCAGGTGCCCCTGCTTTAAGGATTTTAGATGTGTTTATATGTCAAATATTTTAAGCTCAGCTTATATGTCAAATATTTTAAGCTCAGCTAACTATAAATTGGTCTTTCAGTTGCATAAATATCTTGTGAGGTATTGGAAAATTGGACTCAAGCAAGGCAGCTCTTGAGTGTGAGTGACCCTTATTTGCAGAAGCCCTAACATTTCTTACCCTGTCCATTAAATGCAATTACCACTTCCCAGTCACTGCAGTGACCCAAAGTGGCCCCACAGGTCTATGAAATTCGTTCCAGGATGTGGTATAACTTTCACTGAAAATCACTGTTGTAGATGTTAAATATCAGCTTGCCAGGGTCAGACTCAAAGAATGAAAACTTCCAGCGATGATTTGAAAGACAGCCAAATGGTTTTTAAAGTTCAGTGTTCACTGAACTGCAAGAAGTAAGGCAGTCAGGAGGGAATAAATTAAAAAATGAAATTCAGAGATGAAATTGTAGCCTCATGTAATACAACACATCTTGTTTTTTAAAGTTTGTATCTAATTGCTGCACTCAGAGGCTTTTGTAAGTAATTTTGTGCGTATATTCCATAAGCTTCTTTCTGTGTTGGCATTTTACCAAGGAATTGTTTTTTTAAAAACTGGATTATGGTAATTCATAGGTCTTTTTTTCCTATAAAATTCAAGGTCTCAATATATTCTAGTAAAACTATTACGTATTTGAAACACAATTGAATGCACTTTAAAACTGTAACAGTAAATATATCAGAACAAGTTCAGAAAAAAATTTTTAAAGTGATTAAATTTGGAGGAGGAAAAGAGCATTAGAAATTGTCAAGTTTCTTGAGAGATAAAGGAACAGTGGATGACCTAAGTGATGAAGTCACAACCTTGGGAGTCTCTCAGAACCTCTGTTAGTCAAGCAGGTCATTTCAGCAGCAGATGTAATTTGTCCACACTCTCATCCTGCAACTGTGATTATTTTAACTACAACTACAGAGTGTTTTAAAGGACCTGTGATTGTTGGTTTTTTTTTAAGATTTTATTTATTTATTTGACAGAGATCACAAGTAGGCAGAGAGGCAGGCAGAGTGAGAGGGGGAGAAGCAGGCTCACAACCGAGCAGAGAGCCCAATGCGGGGCTCGATCCCAGGACCCTGGGATCATGACCTGAGCCAAAGGCAGAGGCTTTAACCCACTGAGCCACCCAGGCACCCCGGACCTGTGATTGTTTTAAAGGATGTATGAACACCTGTTCTTATACACTCATATGTAAATGAGAAAAATGATTAATTGTAGAATATTTTTGCTCAGACATTTCCTTCATTAATAATATTTAATGAAGAAAAAAGAAGAAACAATATTTAATGAAGGTATCATCAATGATCTATAAAAGAAGTCACGTTTTCTTTTTTTGAAAAAAATTTTCTATTTAGTAAGGTCATAGGTGTCACAGGTTATTTTGATGGTATACTCATTAATCTTAACTTTTAAACCAGGAAAGTCTTTAGAAACAGAAAGAGTTGACCTTAAAGTATATCCCAGAATGGAACCACTTGCCCTACTCATGAACTCCTACAAGTCAGAAGCCAGTCTTATTTAACCTACTTTGTGTAATGTAGCATCAGCCAGAAAAGGAACTGGATTAGGGACACCCTGCATTCATTTCTCTCATAGCAGTTATTTCCCTATGTTGTAATTGCCTGTTCCATTCCAGCATTCCCAATAACTACTAGAAAATCAGCCTTTTTAAGTGATATATCAAAATATCCTCCTGTATTTTTTTCAGTTTTATAATTATAACAGTTCTCACTATGTGTTTCTAGTTACCGTGTTGTTTAGTGCATACTAGTATATAGCTATTACATCATCGTGGCTGAGTAGTGATTCTATTTTTAAATTGTACCTTGTATATACTTCACTGTCTTTGTATTTACATTTGCCTAGTAATTATTTCTCTATCGACTTTTTAAAAAGATTTTATGTACTTATTTTTAGAGACAGAGTGCATGAACAGGAGGAGGGGCAGAAGGAGAGAGAGAATCTCAAGCAGACTCTGCATGGGGGTAGAGAGGGTTCCAACTCACAACCCTGAGATTATCATCTGAGTGGAAACCAAGAGTCAGATGCTTAACCTACTGAGCCATCTAAGCACCCCTTATTGTACTAAAGTCCTCCAGAGCTACCAAAGTTCCTCAGAGGCCAGAATCTCACCAGGAATCCCAGGGCTCAGATACTTGCTTGAGGCTTATCCACTGTTAGTTCTCAGACTCTGGTGGCCAAAGTAGGGAAACATCCTCTACCCTGTCACTCCTTCATAACCCAGGTAGGGCATAAGGCTTTGCATATACTCTTATAAACCTTCCCTCGCTGACAGCCATTATTGAGCTTAGAGGAAGCTACTGGTGGAAGCTGGAGCAGCTTGAACAGGCTGGTGTCATGGACATGCATCAATATTATACCATCCTCTGAATGTAACCTGCTTGAGGGTGGTGACTGTTTGCGTTGACCAGTACCTTATCAATATCCTGAATATTATAGGGAGCATAGTAGTAGCTCAATAAATACTTACTAGATGAAATTATAAGAGGCCTTAACCATCTGAAAGCCTTCTTCCTAAAGTAGTAGATTAGACCTAGAACTTCATCCCCAAACTCTAATTCCCAAGCCAATCATTTTCTCAGTCGTGGGAAAGCCATCTCTGACATGGCTATCCTCTTAGAAGAGGGAAGGGGAATCCTTTCTTCATTCTTTTGGTTGTGAGTTTGCAACAATAAAAAAAAATTAAGACTTTAATTTCTTGTAAAGCAAGTGAATGAATAAACACTATGACCATGGAAGAACTGTGTGTGTGGGTGTGTGTGTGTGTGTGTATCTATTTGTGGGTCTGTGAGGATTAGGATGAAAAGAAAGATCAAGCTGATGGAAAGTTAATATGGCTACCCAGCTCCACAAAGAAGGAAATGTTGCTTAGCAACTAGAAGTTTCAGGAAGAAAAATTCTAAATTCTAGTGGGGAAAGTGCAGAAGGTAGGTAAATATATTTCTAAAATGAAGGCTTTTGAGATGATTGTTGTGGTGAATAATTTACTTTGAGAAATATGCTGCTCCTTTTCCTCTGCATGCATTGAAAATTTGTTCCTGTCTCAAAGCATAACTAATAAATGGCCAAACCGAATGGAGTGACCAAACTGGGGTCAGCTTATTCATTACAAACAGATAGGGCCACGAACCAAAAAGAAAAATTATTTGCTACTTTACTGCTCTGATTGTTTTATCTTTTTAATTACCTCACCAATGCATGAATGTATTCTCATGGTAAAAAATCTTTTTTTTTTTTTTAAGATTTTATTTAATTATTTGTCAGAGAGAGAGAGGGAGAGAGAGCAAGCACAGGCAGACAGAATGGCAGGCAGAGGCAGAGGGAGAAGCAGGCTCCCTGATGAGCAAGGAGCCCGATGTGGGACTTGATCCCAGGACGCTGGGATCATGACCTGAGCTGAAGGCAGCTGCTTAACCAACTGAGCCACCCAGGCGTCCCTAAAAAATCTTTTAAATTCAGAAGTATTGAGAGCAAACCCTGAAATGACTCTTCTGGTATGCTTCTCTTACTTTCCTTTCCCAGTTGGTAACATTGTCAAGAGTCTGACAGGTATCCTTCTGTCCTTGCCCATGCATTTATGTATGTGTGTATATTTGATTTCTAATTTTTATATACAAAGGGAATCATTCTACTATTTGAACTTACATGTATTCATGTTTGTTACATATACGTGTGTGTATAAGTCATTCTTTTTATGTGCCATACACACCTTTCTTATAGATGGGCATTTCATTGTTTCCAGTTATACACTAGTACAGACAATAAAGTTATGGATAGCCTTGAATATATCATTGGACACTTGAGAAAGTATTTTTTGAAAATATATTTCTAGAAGCAGAATTGCTAGTCTATAGGGATTTAAGATTTAAAATATATATTTCCTAATTGCCTTCCCAAAAGACTTTAGAAAGACTTTTTTCTACTGCATATGAATGTGTCAGTTTCCCTATATCTTTCCTACACTTGACAGTTTAAGCCATCTGATAAGGGAAAAACCACACACACACACACACACACACACACACACACACACAGCATGATTGCCAGCAAGACTGAATACTCTCTATGTTTACTGGCCATTTTGTTTTCTTTTAGAGAATTGCCATCTGGCATCCTTTACTCATTTTAGTGTTGAATTGTTTGCCTTTTACTAAATTATTTATAACTGTCTTTATACATTCTGGTTATTAATACCTTGTCTGCTAAATGTGTTATAGTAATTTATTTCCACCATGTGTATTTTATCTTTTTTTATAATCTCCCCCCTCCCCCCGGTATATAGAGTTTTAAAGTTTTTTGAGAGAAATCTGTCATGTATACTTGATGGTTTCTGGGTTGAGGGTCTCACTTGATAGGAACTTTGCTACCCCAATGCTTTTAAAGTATTCTGTATTTTCCTCTAACACATATATATTTTTGCTTAATGTTTAGTGCTTTAAACTATCTGGAATTTATTTTAGTAGATGATATGAGGAATAAATAGTATCTTGCTTTACTTTTTTCATATGATAGCTACTTTACTACAAATTAGTAAATACACAATCTTTTCCCACTGCTTAAAAGACCAACCTAATCATAAAGTCTTACATATGTATGAGTCTACTTTTGTACCCTATTCAATTTTATTGACATATTTCCCTATTCTCAAACTCTCTTGTTTTAATTAGAATAGGGCTCATCACATGTATTCATATTTATTTAGATGTCCTGCTCATTGACAGCCTTTCAGATGTTTTTTTGCTCTGCTGGGGCATCTTCTCTTTCATATGAAAGAGGAGATTAGATAGATAAATAGATAGATGTATAATCTTTTGGATTTTATTTTCTAGGCATTTTATAATTATGAGCAAGATCTATTTTTTTCACTGGATATCGCTTATAGAAAGAAATATGCTAGCTTTATCTCTTTTTCTCATATTGATAGTTACTTCTCTCTCCTATGCCTTCCATTATACTCAGCATTACTGTAACAGCTATCCTTTTCGTGTGTCTTTAGCTAGAACGCTTCTCACATCTTGCCATAAACTATGATATTTTCCGTAGGTTTCATATAAGCACCCTTTATTAATTGGGGATATTTCCTTTTGGCTTCTGGTTGCTAATTTTTTGAATCATTAAAGAACACTGGATATAATTAAATGGATTTCTTCCTTAGTCTGCCAATACTGATCTATACATTTATTTTCTAATATTTAACCAGGTATTCTGGGAAACCCTTGTCAGAGTCTTCCTTAAAAGCATACATTTCAAGATGTTTCCTCTCCTGTTTCTACCAAAGAACAGAGAAAAATGACTCTTTAACCATTGTGAATATGGTAATGGAGTAAGAAATGGTTAGGCTTACTGCCAATCACAGCTGCACCAGAAGAGGCTCGGCAGAGATCTGTCTACTTCACATAAAGTACAGAGGAAAGAGGTCAATATTAGTTCAGATACATGAAAAAAAGAAACAAAATCTCATAGGCAAAAGATTGAAACAATATCTGAATTTTGTATAATATGGTATTTGTTATGCAATAAGTAGTCAGTGGAGTAATATTCTATTTTCTGAATCTCTTAATGTACTGAAATTCCTGTGTCTTTATCTCTCTCTCACACACATACGTACACACACACACACACACACACACACACACACACACACTCTCACATCCTCACATCCAGGGAAGCAACTTTTCTCTGATTTTCACAAGTGTCTAAGACAGAGATAACTTCTACTTGATTATGATGTATTCTTTAGCTTTCTGGTGGGTTTAGAATGTTAATATTTACTTCAGGATTATGATATCCATGCTTATGAGAAGAGGTTGGATTATATTTCTCTTTTTTTGTATAATTTTGTCCTTTGTTGATAGTAGAGTATTGCTATTCCCATAAAATGATTTACGAATGTTTTCGTATTTTTTTCCTGCTTTGAAATAGTTTATGTTTAATGTAGAAAATTTCTGCTATTTAAAGTTTGATAGTTTCTTCTACTGAATTACCTGGACCTGAAGTACTTCAAAGAGTAGATTTTTTTTTTTTTTTTTTTTTTTAGAGAGAGAGAGAGAGACAGTGAGAGAGAGCATGAGCGAGGAGAAGGTCAGAGGGAGAAGCAGACTCCCCGTGGAGCTGGGAGCCTGATGCGGGACTCGATCCCGGGACTCCAGGATCATGACCTGAGCCAAAGGCAGTCGCTTAACCAACTGAGCCACCCAGGCACCCCAAAGAGTAGATTTTAATTGCCTTGTTCATTTCTTCACTACTAACACTTCTATTCCTATTTTTATAATTCTTGGATTAATTATAATAATATATATTTTAATATGAAGTGATACTCTTCACCTGGTTTTCTAAATTTGTGGCATAAGGATAGCCGTGATATTTTGGTTTCTTACCCTGTTTAATGTAATTTTATGTTCCTGTCCCACTGATAATGTTAGTTGCTAGTCTTTTCTAATTTTCTTTTCAATATAATTGCCAGGTGTTCAATTTAATGGGATTTTCCAGGAATAAACTTGTGATTTCACTCATTGTACTTAATGTTTTCATTATTTAGTCAATTTCTACTTTTGTATTTATACTTTTCTTTAACTTTTTTTTTTTAATCTATTTTGTCAGTCTTTTCTGGTTTCTTAAGTTATATGTGGGACAGGGTGAGTAAATCAGATATTTGTTTTCTCATTTTGTCTGAAAACCCAAAGGCCAAAAGCAAAATAATAGGGGACAAGAAGCCCTATATATTTTTTTCTTTTTTTTTAAAGATTTTTTAAAAATTCATTTATTGGACAAAGAGAGAAACAGTAAGAGAAGTAACACAAGCAAGGGGAGTGGGAGAGGGAGAAGCAAGCCTCCCACTGAGCAGGGAGTCTCGATCCCAGGACCCTGGGATCATGACCTGAGCCGAAGGCAGACACTTAATGACTGAGCCACCCAGGTGCCCTGTAGCCCTATATTTCTAAATGAAGGAATAGTTCATCTTTGTACAACTGACAAAATAATTAGCAGAAAAGCAGGGGTTTTTTTTGTTGTTGTTTTCTTTTGTTTTTTTCCTGAAAAGCAGTTTTGTGATGCTTGGCCCTAAACCCAACTTGAAGGGATAAAAGGATTGAGGTTGGAGAGCCAGGGAAGCGAAGACACTGTAAGGAATTATTGCCACTTGGCAATATTGTCCAGTCATACTTTCCCTCCATACTTAATGTGTGGGGTGAATGGGCGGCACTGATGTTACTCCTGACCTCTGGACAAGTTAGAGGGAATTTAAGAGACCCTATTGTAGAATTTTATATCCCTGCTTCCCTTTTGCCCTGGTGTTTGATGGGGCAAAGGAACAGTTTTTGGTCAGCATTTATAGAAAATGAAAAGCAGAAAGTATGTGGCTAGAGCTGTCTTCCTGGGGAAGAGCTGTCTTCCTGGGGAAGAGCAAAGAGAGGTGCCTGCTTCCACTATTGCTGAAGAGAGGCATGTATTTTCCTAGATAGATGTGACTTATAAAAATGGGAACTATTTGGATGAATGGACCAAAAAGAGGCTGGGAGAAACCTTAGATACTGAATCTGAGGGCACAATCTTAAGTGGCCAGGCCAGAAACAGAGCTTTGCCCACATCAACAGAGCTATAGTTGGATGTTCCTGGTGAAGAAATCTCTACAAAAGCACAAAAATACCCCATGAGGTCAGCAGTGAAAATTCAGCAAGCCCAGAGAATACTCTTACATCACAGCACCCCTCCCCTATCAAATTGGACCTTTATTCCCCATTACCTCTTTTTTTTTTTTTTTAAAGATTTTATTTATTTATTTGACAGAGAGAGATCACAAGTAGGCAGAGAGGCAGGCAGAGAGAGAGGGAAGCAGGCTCCCCACAGAGCAGGGAGCCCGACGTGGGGCTTGATCCCAGGACCCTGGGATCATGATCTGAGCTGAAGGCAGAGGCTTTAACCCACTGAGCCACCCAAGCGCCCCCCCATTACCTCTTTCTCCCATCTCTGACTCTGCCCAACTCCCACCCTGGCGGGTCCTAAAATCACAGCTAAAAGTGTGGGTTTGAGTGAAGGGGAGCTGAGAAAGCAAAGACAGAACTTCCCACACACACCCTACCCTCTACTGCAGAATTTCAGCCTGAAATGAACTTGAGCTGGGGAGGAGAAAAGTAAAGGATTAACTAAAATCCCATTGTAGACTATTTCACTAAAATGGACGGTTCAATTATTTAAATAAAACTGTAATAGTTATTAGAAGTGACTGGAAGGTTTTGTGGGTTTTTTTTGTGGTTTTTTGTTTGTTTGTTTTTACTGTTAAAAATTAATCAGGAAAACTATGAACTTTTCTCAATATTTTATCGGAGTGGGGACAAATAAGACTGTAGAATGGATTTAAGAGGACAGTGAAAAAATAAATTTGTGTTATGTTTGCATCCTATCAATTTCTCATAGTTCAAAATACCAGTTACCTAGGGGCGCCTGAGTGGCTCAGTGGGTTAAGCCTCTGCCTTCAGCTCAGGTCATGATCTCAGGGTCCTGGGATGAAGCCCTGTGTCAAGCTCTCGGCTCAGCAGGGAGCTTCCCCCTCTCTCTCTGCCTGCTGCTCTGCCTACTTGTGATCGATCTCTCTTTCTCTCTGTCAAATAAATAAATAAATCTTTTTAAAAAAAACACCAGTTACCTAATCTAAACTCATTTATTTTTCAGTCTTTGTTGTTCACTAATACATTCATTTAAAATTATGACTATTTCTGTGAGTACTGTTTTGACTACATAACACAGATTATTATAATTAGTGCTTTCATTTTTACTCATTATAAAGCGTTTAAATTATAACTTATTTCAATTTTATTTTTATCTGAAGGGCATTTAAAACTTTGCAAGTGCATAACTGTTTTTGCTATTTTTTGTTAGTTTCTTATTTCACTGCAATTTGAAAAGAAAACTTGTCCTGTATGATTTTTTTGAATAATGATAATTTTCTTTATGGCTCAGCACACAGATTTCCACCTGGGGGCTTAAATCCGGTATCAAAAGGAGCAGTTCCCATGCTCATAAATTCTTCCTTATGGAATTTTATGTTCTGACTTCCTTGATTCAGAAACCTCGGGATCCAAATTTGTGCCACTCCATGTTGGCTATGTCTTACAGCTCCTTCAGACTGTAGTTCCTTTCCTGGTATAGCAGCCCCAGCACTTCCCTGATGTGTTGCGTTACGTTGTGACTTGACCCTAGTTATTGGGTCTGGAGACCAGGGATGGTAAGGGATGGTAAGAGGATAGGTGCTGAGTGGTATGCTTACTCTCTTGCAAGTTAGTGACCTCGGTATCATCTCCAAGCAAGGGAGGTGTAAGAGCCTTAATTAGGGAGAGATGAGTGGGCCACTATTATGGGACAAGTGGTCCAGGGAAGTCTGAGGTTTCTGGTTTCTGGTTTCTCCAATGCATCAACTGGATGATGGTTCCATATCAAGACTCAGAGTCCCACTCGTTTTGATAAAGGGCCTGACCTTGGCATAGCAAACTTTCCAGGATTGAGAATTATCTTTCTCTGCAGCTAGTAATCTTTATAATTAAGTCCTGTACCTGATTCACCACTCTTTCTGTGTCCTGTTGCAGCAGGTGAGGTTCTTTTCAAAAGCTGCCACAGAGATCCTCTGGTCTTTCCCACTTTGCCTTTAATTGGTGATTAATCATCGGTGGCTTTTTATATTCTTTCTCCAGTGCTTGGTTGCACTCAGCAAAATCCGTCTGATTCCATTGTCCTTATAATTATGACTTTTCTCAAACGCATTGAAGATATGAGACACGGCACCCATCAGTGCTTTTCCTTCTACTATGATCCCATCTCAATTCAACACTAGTGAAATTTTAACAGTAATACTATGCAGTAGCTAGTCTCCTAACATGACCCCAATTCCATGGCATCCTACATATATGTGTCACACATCCTATTTCCTCTCCCCTTGAATCTGGCTTATGCTTGTGATTACTCTGATCAATGGACTATGGAATGAGTGATGCCTTTTGCCTAGGCTTTAACTGACCTAGCAGTTTCCACATCCTCTCTCTTGGAACACTTGTTCTTGGGATGTTCCCTCTTGGAATCCAGCTGCCATGCTCTGAAAAGCCCACTTGTAGGTATTTTGATCACCAGTCCTGGGTGATCTTGCAGTTTAAGCCTGTGAATGAAGCTTCCAACAATGTAAATGAGCTCAATTAAGCTCCTTGATGACTGCAACCCCAGTTGACCTCACTGAAGCTGGAGACTGCCCAACTGAGCCCACAGAATCATGAGAAATAATGAAATAGTTATTTTAAACCACTAAGCTTTGGAATTATTTGTTATGCAACAATAAGTAATCAGAATATGTTGCCACAGTGTGCCAGGAGCTACTATACTACATTCAGTACTAATAATGGGATCTTCATTGTTAAGCAGCTGGTGAGTCATTTGACTACCAAAATTCAATCTTTAAAGTCTGCTTCCTTGGACCACTTAGCACCAACTATGTGAAATCAGGTCCTGTTAGAAACATTTGCTGAGATAGAGAAGACAGAGATAAGCAGGCCCAAAATGAATTGGGGAACAATCAGGAATAATGCCTATGAGGGAATAAGGCAAGTACTGAGCAAAAGGAGAAGTTGAACTGTAATGAATTTGTCCCAGAGGTTTCAGCCAATCCTGCAGGGAGCCCTAAAGATGGGACCTTCAGAGGTGTCCTA
Source organism: Enhydra lutris kenyoni (assembly GCF_002288905.1). Classification (NCBI taxonomy): domain Eukaryota; kingdom Metazoa; phylum Chordata; class Mammalia; order Carnivora; family Mustelidae; genus Enhydra; species Enhydra lutris. The sequence continues at coordinate 33,372,028 of NW_019154103.1, forward strand.
AATTGAGGTAAAAACATGGAATGAGTAACTGGATGCAAGCTGCTTCTAGGGACGGAGCTAACTTTGAGTGAGACATCACAGCATTCACTTGACTGCTAATTTAAATATTTTATAATGTTATTCTATTTCTTTCCATCCCTTTGTCTTCGTCTATCAAACTCTCTTCCTCCATTTCTTCCCCTGACTTTGTTGTTTGGAAAGTATAAAGACTTTCTGTTTTTCTCATTTTTATCTTTATATTTTTGAACATGTATTAACCTTATAATTTGCTATCAATGTCCATTAACTTTCTAGCTTGCTATCAATGTCTGATTAATCAGAATATCTCTTCTTTGCTTGGAAAGGATGGGATTTGTAGTCTACTTTTGTATTTTCTGCTCTTAACCTCTCTCCTCTGCCATTCCTCATGCTTCTAGACTATGTATTATATAAATGCACATTATTTTATTTGTACTAATAACTTTTAAAACTTAGTTTTTTGCTCATTTAGCATTCCTTCTTGTATTCTGTGTCACTGTCTTGTACATATAAAACATTTTATTGCAGTCCATTCTATTGTTGATTATTTCTGAGAGGATGAATGGGTGATAAATCTTCTGAGTCCCTAAATAGTTGGAAATGTTGTTGTTTTGCTTCACTTGAAATGCTAGTTAACTTGTGCATAGCATGTAAATTCAAAATCAGTCTTTCTTTCTTTCTTTCTTTCTTTCTTTCTTTCTTTCTTTCTTTCCTTTGAGAGGGAGAGAGAGTGAGTGGTGGGGAAGGGGAGCATCTTACACAGGCTCCACACCCAGCATGGAGCCCAATACAGAACCTGAGACGGGACTTGACCTCACAACCCTGAGATCGTGACCTGAGCTCAAACCAAGAGTCAGGGGGCACCTGGGTGGCTCAGTGGGTTAAAGCCTCTGCCTTCGGCTCAGGTCATGATCCCAGGGTCCTGGGATCGAGCCCCACATCGGGCTCTCTGCTCAGTGCAGAGCCTGCTTCTCTCTCTCTCTCTCTCTCTGCCTGCCTCTCTGCCTACTTGTGTTCTCTGTCTGTCAAATAAATAAATGAAATTTAAAAAAAAAAAATCAAGAGTCAGATTCTTTACCAACCAAGCCATACAGGTGGCCCTGAAATCAGTTTTTCCTTTGAACTTTGAAGGATTGCTTCATTGTCTTCAAGCATCCACTGTTACTAATGAAAACTGTGATGAAATTCTGACTATTATTTCTTTGTGGGTAACTTGGTTATTCTTCCCAGAAATTTCGGTGTTCACAGAACCAAGATATATCTCCATGTGGGTCATTTTACCTTCACTTTTTCTAGAATTTCAAATAAATGGAAGCATACAATACATACTCTTCAGACTCTGACATCTTTCATTTGGCTTAATGTTTTTGAGACTCATTCATGTTTCTGTGTCTGTTAATAGCTTATTTTTATTGCTGAATAGTAAAGTTTAAATTTTTTCTTTTCTAGTTATTTCTTGCTATTTTACTGAAATATAATTTTATAGTGAATTTTGCATGTCTTTGTATTCACTGACTATAAACTCTTCAATTCTAACAATTTATAGATTCTTTTGGATTTTCAGCAAGTAATCCTATCATCTGGAAATAATAACAGGTCATTTCCTTCTTTCCATATTTATTTCTTTTAGTTTTTTTTTCTTTAAATCTTGCCATATTGCATTGGTTAAGACCTATTACGCAGTACTAATAAAAGTAGAAGTGGTGGTAGAGAGTATGTATTCATCATTTCTGATTTCAGAGGGAATTTTTTTTACATTTCACCTGTAAACATGATTTTTGCTGTAGATTCTATGCCTAGTTTGTTAAGTGTCTTTTTGTTTTTTATAGTTAGTGGACTTGACTTTTATCATTTTTTTCTGTATCTGCCAAGATGGTCATATGCTTTTTCTTCCTCTGTCTGCTAATATGAGTGAAATATATGGTTGATTTTAGAATGTTAAACTAACCTTGAGTTCCTGGAATAATAAGACTAGGTCCTAATATAGTATAATTTAATGTATATTGCTTAATTTGTAAAAATTCAGTCCATGAGCGATATTGGTCTGAAATTTTCTTTCCTTATAATGTCTTTCTTGTAAACCAACTGATCCTGAATTCAAAAAGTAAGTTAAGAATTATTCTTTCTGGGGCACTTGGGTGGCTCAGTTGGTTAAGCATCTGCCTTTGGCTGGGGTCATGATCTCAGGGTCCTGAGATTGAGACCTGTATTGGGCTCCCTGCAAACCAGGGAATCTGCTTCTCCTCTCCCTCTACCCTTCCACGACCTCCTTGTGTGCGTGCTCGCTCTCTCTCAAACAAAATCTTAAAAAAAAAAAAAAAAAGAATTGGGCACCTGAGTGGCTCAATTGGTTAGGCAACTGCCTTTGGCTTAGGTCATGGAGTCAGGGAGTGTGCTTCTCCCTCTGACCCTTGCCCCACCTCGTGCTCTCTCAAATAACTAAAATCTTTATTTTCTTTAGTCTCTTTTTCAGTTTCTTTAATATATATAGAGCTGGCCATATGTTCATATTTCCATATCCTCTGATGACTCTTGAAATATGTACTAAATATGTGGTAATTTCCCTTCTTTAATCCTGATATTGGTTCCTTGTATCTCTCCTCTTTCTATTGATCATCTGTCCAGAAGTATCAATTTCATTGGTCTTTTTAAAGAACTAAATTTGGGGTTTCTGAGTATTTCTAGGATACATTTGTTTCCTACCTTATTAATTTCTCTTCCTATCCTCCCTTTTTAGTTTACTTCCCTTTATTGCATATAATTTCTTTTTCATTGTTTCTAATTTCTTGAGATGGATGCTGAGTTCATTGTTTTTCAAAACCAGAAAGTGTTAGGAAAGATGAACAAGGCAAGAGAAATGAGAATATCTAGCTAAAGAAAAGAGCTCTGCAGTTGTTTGGAAATCTGGGAAATTTAAAGATTTTTTTAAAATTTTAATTTGACAATTTAAAATTTTTTTTTAATTTGAAAGAGGCAGCTGTGGGGGGTGGGGTGGGAAGCAAGCTCCCCACTGAGCAGATTAAATATAATATGCATCAGTGGTATACTACTATGTATATACACACATATATAATACAAATACTTATAAATGTCTATTGTATTTGATATTTCTGTAAGTTTCTTGAATCTGTAGTTTGATGTCTATTACTAATTTTGAAAAATTCATAGTTCTTACTGCCTCATACTTTTTTTTCCTTGTTCTCTCTTCCTTCTCCTTCTGGAATTCCATTTAGGCATGCATTAGACTGTATAAAATTGTCCCACAGGACTTGGATGCTGTATTCTAGGTTTCAATTTGGGCAATTTTCATTCACCTATCTATAAATTCACTATTTGTTTAACCAGTGATATATCCACTGATAATGCATGTTGAAGTTATTCTTCATTTGTATTACTGTGGGGGTTTTTGTTTCTTGAAATTCCGATTTTTTCTCTTGGATCCCTTTTCTTGGCTGAATTTTCCCACTGATCTTAAAATTTTTCATCTCTTCCATTAGAATTTTTAACATAATAATCACAGTTATTTTTATATCTTGGTTAGATAACTCTATCATGCCCATCATATCTGAGTCTGGTTCAGTTTATAGTTTGTTTCTTAGCAGTAGGTTTATTTCTTGATGCTTTATTTGCCTCATAATTTTGCATTAAGAGTTGTGTATCTTGTTTTGGACAGTGGAAACTGTTGTAAATAGATTTTATGTCTATAAATATGTATGCCTTCCCTTCTACTAGGGATTTGGTGTGGGAGTTTGAGTTAATCTAGTGAGGATTTTGGTTGGATTTGCAGATTGTTCATGTTATGCTTAACCTCACTGCACAACATGTTTTATATTTTTCTACCAATATCTTTCATTTAGTGTGGGGCCTGGTTTTTCTCACCATTTTTTTCTCTGTCTGTCCCCCCTCTGCCCTTAGCTTTAGGTCTTCCAGTTGCACTATGCCACAAAAAAGGTCTGTGTCTGTGCTCTTGAAGCATTCCATTATTACTTGTTACCTGATGCTTGTTAGCTTGGTGGTGGGGAGCAGAGGGGACATTCTCTGTTGTTCTGATTAAATTTTAGTCTTAGGTAGGCCCTGTGTCTTGGGGATGTGTCCTTCTTAGAGCTCTAGGCTTTTCACCATTAGTAGTTCCATGTTGAGGACATATTTCTGCCTCTCCCTTCAGGGAAGAGGGATTTTTCTGTTCCCTTTCTTGTGGATTTGTGCCAGTGGCTAAAGGTGACAATGTTTGTTGCCTCTGGCCTCCTGTAGAATAAAGCTATTTTTTTTCTCATAGGGAAGATAAGGGAGAAGGTCATGGCTGGTTTTCTACCCCCTCCTAGTAGCTGGTGTTTTCTTCCTCTAGGCTTGTACCATGACACATGCTTTCTTAGAACTCTCACCCATTTTTTTTTTTTTTTTAAGATTTTATTTATTTACTTGTCAGAGAGAGAGGCAGCATTTGCAGGGGAAACAGCAGACAGAGGGAGAAGCAGGCTCCCTGCTAAACAAGGAGCCTGATGTAGGACTTGATCCTAGGACCCTGGGATCATGACCTGAACTGAAGGCGGGCACTTAACTAACTGAGCCGCCCAGGCTTCCCTCTCACCCATTTCTTTGTATGCACAATAGAGGCTTTGGGAAAAAACCTGCTAGAAGGTGTGAGCTCCTCCTATATATGTTGCTCCACGGGGTTTCACATTCTGTTGTAAGCCCACATTCAATATCCCCCAATTTGTTAATTCTTCATAAATAATTTTTAATGGTTTGTGGCTATTTTTGCCGCAGGTAAGCAACTGGCATCTTTCCTGTGGACACCTGTCTGTCCTAAAATTTTAGATTACTTGGTTGTTCTGTGACCTCAGTTCTGTGAAGGGGTAAGAACATCTTTATCTTGCATTTTGGTTTTTTGTTGTATTATAAGGATTGGAGCAGTGTTCTTTGCAGTTTTCTACATCCTAAGCAGAAACCAGAAGTCTTTTAATTGTTTTTATTTAACCATTGTATTGATTTCTAAGAATTCTTTATGTATTCCAGATATATATTCTTTGTCAGATATCTGTATTCAGAATATTGACTCCCAATGTGTGACTTGTGTTTGTATTTCTTGAATTTTGTCTCTTGATGTGCAGAAGTTTTAAAATTTGATAAATTCCATTTTTTAATTTTTTCTCTTATGTTTAGAGCCCACAGTGTCTTGTCTAAGATATTTTTATCTACTATAAGTTCCTGAAGATATTCTTCAGTATTTTCTTTTATAAGTGCTACTATAGTTTTAGCTTATATGCATAGGCTCATCCATCTTAAACTAATTTTTGTATGTGGTACAAGGAAAAGACAGAGGTTCATTTTTCCCTATGTATTTATCCAGTTCTTCTAGTACCATTTATTGAAAAAGACTTTCCTTTGCTCATTAAATTATTTTGATACTTTTTATGAAATTGTACGTGTGTGTACTGAACTCTACAGTACATGTATGTACTGAACTCTCTATTCGGTTCTTTTGGCCTATTCTTTCTGTCTTTACACCAATACCACACTGTTTTCATTTCTATGGATTTCATTTCTGTAGCTTTATTGTAAGTTTTGAATTCAAAAGAGTGAGACCTCCAGCTTTGTTGTTTTTCAGAATTGGTTTTGTATTCCAGGTATTTTGTATCCTTTTATACATTTTAGAATAGACTTTAATTTCTACACACAAAGACTACTAAAAGCAACCTATACAGGGGGGCCTGGGTGGCTCAGTGGGTTAAGCCTCTGCCTTCAGCTTAAGTCATGATCTCAGGGTCCTGGGATCGAACCCCACATCGGGCTCCCTGCTCAGCAGGGAGCCTGTTTCCCCCTCTCCCTCTGCCTGCCTCTCTGCCTACTTGTGATCTCTCTCTGTCAAATAAACAAAATCTTTAAAAAAAAAAAATTAGCCCATACACCAATTAGGAGATAATCAACATGTTAACAATATAGAGTCTTTCAATCAATGAACATAGTATATCTTTTCATTTATTTCTCTTAGCAATATTTGGTAGATTATGCCATAGAAGATTTTTTCTTTTGTTCTATTTTCCAATTGTTTCCTGCTAGTATTTGAAAATACCATTGATTGTTTTATTTTGATCTTATACCCTATGTGACCTTTTTAAATTCACTTAATAATCTTAGTAGTCTAAATCAAACCCTAGGATTTTCTGTATAAAACATCAAATCATTTATAAATGGCACAGTTTAACTTCTTCCTTTTTAGTATTTATGGACTTTTGATTTAGCTAAATTAAAAGAATTAGCTGCATAGTTACTATAAATTTTAATTAGCTTTATTATATATAGTTTGCATACAGTAAAATACATCAGTTTTTAAAGTATAATTAAGGAGTTTTGACAAATCATATAATAAAATCATATAATCACCATCAAAATCATGATATAAAACTTTCTGTCACTCCCAAATCGCCTCAAACCCTTTTTCAGTCAATTGTCTACCCTGTCTTGGCCTCTGAGAACCACTGATCAGCATTCTGTCACTTAATTTTGCCTTTGTGTCAATATTATATAGAAGGATTTAAATGTAGTATTTTGTATCATATTTTACTTCTATATAAAAAACCACAAAATTCAGTATTATAATTTTTGCTTTAAACCATGAGTTGTCTCTTAAATAAAAGGGAGAATAAGAACTAGAGCTTTTTCTATTTACATGTATATCCCATGTTTGTTATCTTCATTCCTTTCTGTGTATCTGAGTTTTCATTGTTTATTTCCATTCAGCCTAAAAATATTCCTTTAAGGGCACCTGGGTGGGTCAGTCAGTTACGTGTCCAACTTGATTTTGGCTTAGGTCATGATCTCAGGGTTGTGAGACTGAGCCCCATATAGGGTTCCGTGCTGAGACTGAGCCTCATATAGCCTGCTTAAGATCCTCTCTCCCTTTCCCTCTGCCCTAATCCCCCCCCCCAAAAAAAAACTCCTTTAGTATGGAATTCTGGATCTATGGAATTTTTTTTGTTTTGGCTTTGTTTTTGTTTTTGTTTTCTTTTGTTTTGAGTAGTTAAATATCTTCAGAGTTAAATAACATTAGAGATATCATTCCATTGTTTTTCGCCTACATTATTTCTGATGAGGAGTCATCTGTCGTTTGTATTATTATTTCCGTATAGTATATAATATACTTACTTCTCTCCTCTCTTTCTCCACCATACCCCCAGCAGGGGATGCTTTCAAAACTGTTTTTTTGTTTGTTTGTTTGTTTGTTTTTTTAATCTACTGTTTTTAAGCATTTGACTTAGATGATCCTAGGTGTGATTTTATTTCTACTTATTCTGTTTAGGTTTCTGAAATTCTCAAATCTATAAGTTGATGTTGTTTACCAAAATTTGGGGAAATTTGGGCGCCTGGGTGGCTCAGTGGGTTAAGCCGCTGCCTTCGGCTCAGGTCATGATCCCAGGGTCCTGGGTTCGAGTCCCACGTCGGGCTCTCTGCTCAGCAGGGAACCTGCTTCCCTTCCTCTCTCTCTGCCTGCCTCTCTGCCTACTTGTGATCTCTGTCTGTCAAATAAATAAATAAAATTAAAAAAAAATTTGGGGAAATTTCAGCCATTTTTTTCAATAAATTTTCTGCCCCAGTCCTTTCTCTCTAGCTCTTGGGAACCCAGTGACATAAGATATCTCGATATTGTCCTATAATTCACTGAGACTTGCCCCCCTTTCCCCCAATTTCTTGCATTCATTCTCTTTTGTTATTGTTATCTAGATTAGATAATGTCTATAGCTATGTTATTATTAATTCCCTATTACTGCAAAATAAAATACTCCAAAATTTAGTGATTTACAGCAGCAATAATGATTTATCTCTTACAGTTTCTGTGAATTCAGAATCCTAAATTATCTGAAATTCTGAATTGTTGTATGGTTCAGCTCAGGTCTTTTTTTTTTTAAGATTTTTTTAAAAAATTTATTTGACAGAAATCACAAGTAGGCAGAGAGGCAGGCAGAGAGAGAAGGGGAAGCAGGCTCCCTGCTGAGCAGAGAGCCCAATGCAGGGCTTGATCCCAGGACCCTGGGACCATGACCTGAGCTAAAGGCAGAGGCTTAACCCACTGAGCCACCCAGGCCCCCCATCAACTCAGGTCTCTTATAAAATTTTAGTCAGATGTTGGCTGGGGTTGTAGTCATTTGATAGTTTGATTGGGGCTGGGAGAATTTACTTCTGTGGTGACTGATTCACATGGCTAGTAAGTTGGTTCCTTTCCACATTATCATCTCCATGGAGCTGTTTGAGAATCCCATGGAAGTTGGCCTCCTTTGGAATGAGCAATCCAAGAGATCAAGGCAGATTCTCTAATGCTTTCATGACTGTGGAAGTTACGTACCTGTATTCTACCATGTTCTATTTGTCACATAGGTCAACCCTGATTCAGTGTGATAGGTGAACTCAGAAAGGCATAATTATCAGAAGATGATTGGGGGGACTATCTTGGAAGTTAGATATTATAGTCTATCTTCAGGCTCACCCACTATTTCCTCTGTAATCTGCACTCTTCTGTAAACTCTTTGAGTGATTTTTTTTTTTCAAATTTCAGAGTTTGCCCATTCAGCTTTCAAAGTCCCAATTTTTTCTTTTGAGTGGTTTCCATTTCTCTAATAGTATTACCCATCCATACACTCATTGGGATTTTCTTTTTAAACAATTATTGGAACGTATTTATAATAGCTGTTTTAAATCCTTTGTCTATGAATACCAGTCTATCTAAATCATTTTGGTGTTTGTTTCTGTTGACTGTTAGGGCTTTTGACTGTGGTTCAAATTTTTCTACCAGTTCACATATCTAGTATTTTATTTTTAAAGATTTTATTTATTTATTTATTCATCAGAGAGAGAGAGAGCGCGCGTGAGCACACAAGCAGACAGAGCGGCAGATAGAGGTGGAGAGAGAAGCAGGCTCCCTGCTGAGCAAGGAGCCTGATGCAGGACTTGATCCCAGGACCCCGGGATCATGACCTGAGCTGAAGGCAACAGCTTAACCAACTGAGCCACCCAGGGGTCCCTAGTATTTTTTTTTTTCAATTGTATACTGGTTTGTCAATGATTCCTTGCAGAGATTCTGGATTCTGTTATCTTTTTTTTTTTTTTTTTTCTCAACAAGGTATGCCTCTAATTTATTTTTCCATTTCCTCTGAAACTGAGCCCATTGCCATGCTCCCTGCTCTTGGTCCTCTTTTCCATGTACTCATTCTTCAAGCATTTTCTCATCTCCCAACTGAGGTCATTGCAATGACCAAAAAATTTCAGACTGTTGTGCTGACTCGCGGCCACAGCAGGAGGGCTGAAGCCATAGGTGAAGACTCCGCATTCAAAAGGCAGCAATCAGGATGAGGGAGCTGGGCCAGTTCTCAGTGGCGAAGGCTCCCAAGTCCTTTCTGTTATCTTTTTCTTTTTCTTTCTTTTTTTTTTTTTTAAGATTTTTAAAAATTTATCTGTTATCTTTTTCTTAAAGAGTTTTTTTTTTTTGTTATTTGTTTGTTTCTTTCTTGTAACACACAGTTAAACTTGGCGAAACTCATACTTAAAACTACATCTCTTCTGAGGTAAGGAACAGCTAAAATTTTTTCTCAGTTTTTCAACCTTCTAGTGATTGTTTTGTGCTTTCTGGGGAGATCCTTGGTGTTTCCCACACATATGCATAGTTCAGAGATTAGCTTAGTATTTGACCATAGTTTATATGTAGATAGTTGGATTCTTTCACTGTGCTCCCTCCTTTCTGTAATTTCCTCCTCAATTTCTAGCCTCTCTGCCAGCCCCAAATTCTGACACCTCAAGCTCCTAAGAGTTGTGTTACCTGTGGAGCCCTCAGAGGAAAAGCTAAATAAATGTGCATCTAATTCAGAAAATTCCTTTCTCTTGTGGGTTACATCATTTTCAGTTTTCTGATTGTGATGGATCTCTTGCACATTTAAAGAACCCTTTTTATATTTACTCCAGAGATTATAATTGTTATATACAGGAGGTTTAGTCATACCAGCTACTCTGCCATACCAGAATGGAACCTTATCCATGCATATTTGAGTGAAACAAAAAATAGGCAATTAGAAGCTTTGGATCTCTGAGCCTGTTCAATGATAGGCTTCACTGTAAGGTGTTGAAAAAAATTAGAATTTTTGTTGTTGTGAGTATCCTAATTGTCAGTATCCATAGGTCGCTTTCTTCTTGAATTATTTAGTTTTCTTAGTGAGGAATCCTTTAATTTCTTGTATGGCGGGCATATGATAGATATATGCCCATTTTTCAGCATCCTGGGAGCCTAATGGACCTGGAAATCTCACATTTTGTATGTAGAGTTTTGCAAATCCTTCTGTTTTCAATATGGTGCGACCTGTACCTTATGATGTAAAACATATTTCATTTTCTGTTTAACGTTTTCAAAGATTAAATCTCCTCTCTTTTCTAAGGGTTTAGGAAGTGTGTTTTTTTACTGTGAATGGTGGAAGAAGAAATGTAGGGACCTAAGAACGTCTTATAAAAGCTTTCAACTAATGTCTTATTTTCTGTTCCAACTTTAGAAGGATCTAGTACTCAATTCCCGAGCATTTCTGGAATTTTGTGGTAAGAATTGGATTTTTTCTCACTGGCTTCTCCCATTTTAAATCCGAGTTTCAGGTATATCCAGTCTTCAAAGTCAATTACCATTTGTCCATCTGTTCTTAGATTCTGGAATTTAGTTGATATTACTCCTCTTTCTTATTGTGGATATATGCCTTTGTTCTTCTTTTGATCATTTTAGATGGTATTTCATAAGGAGTGAAGATAAATCATACAGATTCAATCCTGTTCCACTTGTCTTAAAATAATATTTATTTTCATCTTCTATTTTTTTTTTAAAGATTTTATTTATTTATTTGTCAGAGAGAGAGAGAGAGCGAGCACAGGCAGACAGAGTGGCAGGCAGAGGCAGAGGGAGAAGCAGGCTCCCCACAGAACAAGGAGCCCAATGTGGGACTCGATCCCAGGACGCTGGGATCATGACCTGAGCCGAAGGCAGCTGCTTAACCAACTGAGCCACCCAGGCGTCCCTTCATCTTCTATTTTTAAATAAATATAAATTGATTTATTAAACCAGATACCCTCTTTTGAAGTTAATAGCACTTTTACAAAAGTCAGTTTTGAAAAGCATAGGTATCAAATGACCAAACCAGTGTTGAATTTAAATATCAATTCTGCAATCTCCTCTATACCATGAAGTAGTGTTTCTCTAGCTATCATTCCCTAAAATAGCAAAAGTAAAAAGACTTATCATCTCTTTTAATGTAATATGCTTGCTTTGGACGTATGTTGTAAAAGAATTGTTCACAAAAGACAAGTATAAACATGCAGTGCTGCCACTTCAGAACTTTCCTCAAAGAAGTGTGAATAAAAATGGCCTAGCAGCTACTCCATGCCCTTCCTCCACCAGTCCGTGCAAGCCAAGGGAAATTTAACTTCCTGAGAACTAGAATTTACTTTAGAGTTTTATTAGTTTGCCTTGCGTATGCACTTGATTTTTTAACACGAAGATTATTGAATTCATTCTCTGAAAATGTTGTGTAAGCATTTTCAGTCTTTCACCAAATAACTCAGTATTTCACTGAATTTGTATGAATCTACATATACTTGATATTTTGGGGGCCATTTGTAAATTGAATATATGCTCATTTTCATAAAATTATCTGTGAGGGATAGTTTTTATACTTATTTTTTCAATTCTAGTCAACTAAGGATCATATTTTTAGCTCTAGTAGGTTAATTTTGAGGTTTTTAGTGCTTTTTGGGGGAGTAGTTCAACATAGAATGAAAGCTCTTAAGAGTCAAAAATAAATCAATAAATTAGAGGATAATATTGGACTTTGTTTATTGATGTTATCAGGAACGGGGGCTTGTGATACGGTTTATTGCATGTTGGAGGAAAATAAAACAAAAAAATTTCTGAAAGTGACACCTGTGAAATATGGTTAAAGAAAGGGCCTAGAGTTATTTAGCCAGAAATGAGGTTGATGTAATAACTACTTTTATATATATTTATTACAGAATATGACAGAGCAATTGTCATTGCTGAAATCCAGAAAGAAAAAAGTTCAATGGTAGAAATATAAATGATATACATTTAACCAGTACCTAGAAGAATAGCCTGAAGGTTGCCAGACAGACATTGGAATGCTTGTGATGGGACACATCTCCGTGGAAGAGTGAATAGCTTTAAATGTAGCAATCTCCTCTGTCACGAATGGTGACAGGTCCCGCATTAAGGCTTCCACAGGGCCCTTCCAGACCTGTAATTCTCTGGGTCATTTCTGTTCCAGCCTTCAGAGTTTGAGAGTGAACCAGACACAGGAAACACCTGCCCTTTCAGGAGCTCCAACCGTGCTAAAGGAGGCAGTGCCAGCGGCAACACAACAGCATCTCTTCCAACTGAAGACTTCACTCAAAGGTGAGTCAGGTCAGTGAGGACCCCGTGCTTCCTTCTCCTGCAGCTATCAGCTGGGGCCGGGCACAGGAGCTCTGGAAGATCGACGACCACAGGGCACCCTCCCCAGCTGCCAATATAAGCTTTGACAGAGGGATGAACAGGGCATGGCTGATTAGCTGGTGATAGGTGGGAGGGACTCGCCACCTAGACGCGCTCCGGGGAAGGATGAGTAGCGCCAGCAACAGCCAGGTCCCTCTCTCACCCTCTGCTTGGTGGTCCAGACCCATGTGTTCCCAGAGCGCGCTGGGTGCCCGCCACTCCTGGAGCTAGCGTCCCACTGCGCGCGGTGTCTTCCAGGCTCCCGGCTCCCGCGGGAGGGCGCGTGGGATGATGCTCTGGTCCTCGTGCTTTCCCCAAGCTCCTGCATCCGGAGCCGCCCAAACCGGCACCGCCGCAGCCACAGCCTGGGAGTGAGAAAGGAAAAAAGGGAGGGGGCTGGAAAGGCTCAGTGGAGGGAGGAGGAGAGGTGGGGAGGGAGAGAGCGAAGGGGGGGGAGGGAATCTCTCTCCTTTGCAGTGCCTCCGCCTCTCCTCTCCGGCTGGCAGCGACTGGGTTCTCCCTCCACACCCTCTCCCAGTACCTCGCCCCCTTCTCCACCCACGCTCCTTCCCTCCCTCCTTTCTGACTGTGCTGGAAGGGAGCTGCAGCTTGCGTGCAGCTCAGGGCGCCTGGGGAGGCACGGGGGGTGGAGGGGGGGGGAGCAGCGGCGGCGGCGGTGGGTGTGTGCGTGTGTGAAGGACGCCACCTCTCGCTCCTGCGTTTGCAGGCGGCAGCAGGCGGCGGGGCTTCTCGCTCCGGCAGCGGTGGCGACAGCGGTGGCGGCTTCCGGAGTCCCGCCGCGAAGATGCTCAAAGTCACGGTGCCCTCGTGCTCTGCCTCGTCCTGCTCTTCGGTCACTGCCAGTGTGGCCCCAGGGGCCGGGAGCCTCATCCCGGATTACTGGATCGAAGGTTCCAACAGGGATGCTTTGAGCGATTTCTTCGAGGTGGAGTCGGAGCTGGGACGGTAAGGCAGTGGTGGGGGGGGGGGGGGGGGGGCGCCCTGGACGTGGTGGAGCGGCTTGTACTGCACGCGGGCTCGAGCTTCTGGGGAAGCCCGCTTCGCGCACCGGGAAGTCCCTTTCACAGGGACTGCTCCTGGGGGTATGCGCGAGCCAGCCTCCCTGTCCTTTGATTTCTCCCCCTGTAGTGTCTAGGAGAGAGCTAAGTGGTTTCAAGTTGGGAGTCAGGTGTCTCTCAGAGCACCCAGGCCGGTGCAGCTGTGAGCAGCAGCCCGACTCTCCCACCCTCGCTCCTTCCTTCTCGCCGGCTGCCACTTCCCTTGGGTGACAGCTCCCACCACACGTGGGCCCTGCTTTCCCGATTGGTGTCTTTGCTCAAGATTATAGCTTGCTAGAGGGTCTTGTTTGTCTAGTTATTTTTTGGGGTAGGGGCAGAGGGTGCCTCTCCAAACCATGACAGAATTATTAAATTAGATTCTTCCCCTTTCCTCTCATCAAACTCTCCAAAGCAAGTGGCACTAGAAATTAAACTTAAATACTAGCTTCCCTGTAGAGTCTGCTCAGGAGTGAAGGGGAGAATGAATCATTTAAGAGAGTTGAAGGCAAAATAATGAACTAGTGTGGCTTTAGAGAAAAAACAGCACATGGGATTTAGACAGTGGTAATTAGAAGAATTCTGCTCTTCTTTCATGCTGGAGTGATTTATTTAAATTATGTATGCAAAAAGCTATCTCTCTGGGGTTGCAGAAATGTCCCTCATCCCTCCTCTGAAGATCCAAACAGGTAGAGAGCGGTTTTGCCATGTGGATGATGCCATATGTTCTCATATTTTTAAACACAGAAAATTGTTTTTTCTTTCCCTCCTTCCATTTTCCTTCTTTCCTTTCTGTTATCAGTAGGTAAGGAGAATTCCTTTCAACATACATTTAGATCCAGGCCGTTTATGGTAGAGAATCTTAAAATGTAATTTCAAAGTGTGGACAAGTTGAAGCTTCTGTATTTAATACTTTGTAATTTCATTTTCTATTTTCTTTTTGTTGGAAACAGTTTAGCTAAGAGCCGTTTTTGTTTTTGTTTTTTTAAATGCCACTGGAGACCACAGTGCAGGATTATGGATGTTGATACTTGGTGGGAAGGTATAAGGGTCACCTCACAAACCACCTCCCCACCCCCACCCCCCCAACTTGCCGCTACTATTAATGGCTCATTGATATAGAAGGTATGGAAGAAACCCAAAACTTCTGAATGAAAATATAGTCATTTGTCATTGTTTAAAAATTTTCCAGGGGCGGCTGGGTGGCTTAGTTAAGCATCCAACTCTTGATTTCGTCTAAGGTCATGATCTCAGGGTCCTGGATTCCATGCCCTGCAATGGGTTCTGGGCTTACCAAGGAGTCTGCTTGAGATTCTCCCTCTCCCTCCCGACCCCCGCCCACTTGCTCATGCCCCCCACCAAATAAATAAATAAATATTTTTAAAAATGTTCCAGAATACTTGGGCATTGAATAGTGTGTACATAAATATCCTACTTTGAAGAAAATCTTCAGTGTTCATCTGAAGATGTGTGATTGTATGCATTCACTCGTAGGATGGAAATAAATGAAGTGTCTCCTTTTGTCAGGTTTGAACCTTACTATAATTGTATGGTGAGCTGCAGTGGAACAGTGTAAATTTCTGATTAAAGAGATAATCTACTTACAATTGTTTACTTGGTGTTTTAGAAATTGCTGCCTAATAGAGGAAGTGTCTGCTGGTGCTAAAGGGACTGTCTCACCACCAAATCTAACTGCTCCCTGAGTAACGTTTGCCCCAGATGCCTAATTGACTGGGACTTCTCATTAGCTACATATTATCTTTATGAATAAGCTTTGCTTATTCAAGACACTTCTTTAATTTGAGGAATGGAAAAGTGGTTAGAAAAAAATTGTGAGTTGTACACATCTATGGGATGTCAGCTTCGTTGGGAAAACCTAAGGAATTTGAAGTTTATTTTTAAAAAAACTTTGTGCTATATTTTGCAGTAAATTTTGGAAGACAAATATAAATCAGTTATATATTGCTAAGATTCTTACTTTGCTATCTAGCTGTTTGATTACCTTGCAAATTACAGAATTAAAATATTTTGAGAAAACTAAAACTTCTTTCTTTTGCTGCTTTTCAGTAGTTATGTGTATTAGGTAAGTTCTCTGTAGATGGCAGTATTGGTGAGGTGCATGTTTACTCCATTTGGCTGAGACTGAAAAATGTCATTTCATGATCAGTTATTTTTTTCAACAAAATAAATCTAAAACATAAAGCAACTAAGGTTACAGATATAATTACTAAGAATCTACCTAGCCAGAGAATACAGCAGAATTATAACTATTGCCTGACAGAAGTCTTCTTTCCTTCACTAGGGATAAAGTTGAGACTTGGTTGGTTTCAGGTCTTTACTCTCTTAACTCTCAGTCTTGGCCAGATCTGCCTGTCAGTGGTGACTCTAAGGCCAAAACATTTAACTCATTAGTTACACAGTTGTCATTAAGATGCTAAGGGAATGAAGACCTTGGTGTGAAATGTCACTGTATTTAGATCCAGGATATAGGCAGTCCCCACCACATTAAGTTAATTTGTGAGTAGTCATTCCTCTGTTAAAATTATCTGTTGTAAGCTATTAAGTCATGAATTAAAGAAGATTGGACATGTGACTACTTTTTAAAAAGATTTTATTTATTTATTTGTCAGAGAGAGAGCAAGCGAGAGAGGGAACACAAGGCGGGGGGTAGTAGGAGAGAAGAAGCAGGCTTCCCACTGAGCAGGGAGCCTGATGTGACAAGGGGCTCAATCCCAGGGTCCTGGGATCATGACCTGAGCCAAAAGCAGATGCTTAACAATGATTGCACCACCAAGGTGCCCCTGGACATGTGACTATTAGGGCAACAAACCCTGAGGATATGTTTGGAAATTTTAGGGAGCACAGTGAAAGCCAGCTGAAACCCCTATATAGTGCTGGCAGCAATGTTTTACAGGTAGCCCAAGGCCATGTGATAGCTCTTATTTTATTCTATTCTATTATACACACACACACACACACACACACACACACACACACACACACATATATCTGTGTGTATATATATATGTATCAGGATAGGAGGTGAGGGGTGGGATGAGGAAGATTATTTAAAGAGTATCAGGCAAGCTAATTTAATTTTTCTAAGATCACATTTGAAAATAATGCTTTCTTTATAGAGCTTGTCAAAAAGTTTACAAAAATTGTGATGCCCCAACAAATTCATGGCCAGTTCATATGGCCATGATCTTATTCAAAACTCCCTATCCTAGAGAGTAGTTGGTCCTTTGCCCAGTAATTTGAGAAGCTGGCATTTTAAAGTCTTTTCTAAGGGAAAGAAGAACCTGCATCTGGTCCAGATTCTGTCTAGTGGTTTGGCACAGGGATGGACAGAATTTGGCCTGGGCTGCCCTGTGGTGGGGATTGTGCATTGAAACCCAAACCCTGTTTTCAGTTATCCCACCTCTTGTTTCTCTCTGTAGTATGAGACTGAAAGAATGTAGGCAAAACTAGATGTATTCCCACATACAAAAGTTAAAGGAAACCAAAGGAAAGATAATTAGTACAAAAGAAGAAAAGTGTGTTGAATTATCTTGCAATAAATTTTTAGAGAAATTTCCATTCTTAACTATAGTTTCTTTAAGTTAGTGAATTTCAGTCACCATACCCCTGCCCACAACCTGTTCCACAATTTAAGAGTGTATTTATATGGCAAAAGAATTAAAGCAGAGTTTCATAGGATCCCTTGCTATAGGTATTATTGCTTAGGAACCAAATAGATTTAGATGGTGAGACATAGGTGTGTATAAAATAGAAACAGTGTGTGTATTTAGAATGTAAACAAGTTTTGTAAAACAATGTTTATTCTTATTACCAACAATGTACTCTAATATTTCCTAGCCTATGCTGTTTGATTTT
The DNA here is from genome assembly GCF_002288905.1 of Enhydra lutris kenyoni. NCBI lineage: Eukaryota > Metazoa > Chordata > Mammalia > Carnivora > Mustelidae > Enhydra > Enhydra lutris. The sequence goes on from NW_019154103.1 coordinate 33,389,485, forward strand.
ATTCTATTTCATTAAAGTATTGGCTGAATCCACATGATTTCATATTTCACTAATGTGTTGTGACCCAGTATGAAAATGTTGTTTTAGGCCATAAATCTGTGTATGCCAGATTAAAATATGAGGCAATCCATTTTGAAAAATGCCCTGCAGACCAACTGCTAACAGTGAGTTTGCACAACTCTGCAGAGAAAAGTTCTCCTGTCTTTACCTCTAAGTCGTCATTGGGTTTCCCCTTCCAAAATTTTGGAAAAACTCTAGTGTCTCCCCAAGATCTGCTGGGTGCACTGTACTCTGAAATAGCTGAGGGGGCAGGAGGCTGGGCCAGCAGCACCTTCACTGTATAGGGGAGGAAGTCAGAGGCCTGAACACTTGTGTATTCCACTTGGTAACACTTAATTCTGGCCCTGGGTAATGGGCAGCAGATACTTCCTGTAAGGAAACAGGAAAAGTGAGCATTTTCTAACAGCAGAGCTCCAACCAGTGCTCCTGGGTGGTGAGAAATCCTATCCTCCTTTTCTTCTTCCCTGTCTTTGTTCTAGCCTCTTCCTGAGCCATTTTCAGTCAGTACTTCTCCCCCAGTACTTTCCCCCACACTGTCCTTTAGGACACCCCAGGCTATCCATAATATACTGCTGGTTATGGATCTCTTGCCACCCACACTGCACTTAAAATCTTAAGCTCTTTTGGGGATCTAACTAGGTATTAAAAATATAACTGTTTGGGCCCTCTGTTGTTCTCTCAGGCAGTTGGCTCAGGAGCATGGTGGGATTGCAAGTGGGAGAATAGACACCAGGGTGCCCATGCATGAACACTGACTGCAAGCTCCCAGAACGCAGTCTCTGGATTTGACTGGTTCACTATCGTGTGCTCAGTGCCTAGCACAGAGCTCAGTACTGGGCAGCTGCTCAAAAAATGATTTTAAAGAGGGTGAGTGAATGATAATGAAATAGGCCCGGCACAGTTGGCATGACCCCAGGAAAAGAGAAATCTGGTGACTTGTTTATCTTCTCCCGAAAATTTGTGTGACCGTAATCTCCTGTGCTGGTTTTCTTTCTTCACAGTGGGAGTCCTGATAGCTATCACCTCTGTAGCTTGTAGGTGTTGAAAATAATGCTGTTTTTCTGTTGGCAGAGAGCTTTGTGGCTCTGAAGTGAAAAGGATTCAGTTTCACCTTCACTATCATTTTGCCACAGGCATCTCAGAATTAGGCATTAAATCACCTTAAATGTAAAGGCATGAAACACCTCCAGACTATACCAACCACTGACGTTAATGCATAGTAAATGTTAAATTTGGAAATCTACTCACTGTAAAGAGCCTTAAAATTAAGTGTTGACTATGATAAGATCATTACTTTAGAATACATTATTTTTCCATGTTTAAATACTGTTACAAGGGTAAAAATAACTCCTAATTTGAAAGAAAAAAAAAAGACACAGGTGCTATTTTCTTCTAAACTGTTCTAGAGAACTTTACTTGAGTAAAAAAGAGAGACAGAAAGAGAAACAAAACACTAACCACAAAATAGCTTCAAAGAACTTTCTTGTAAATACTTTACCTTCAGAATATATGTATGGATTAGTGTTTGCAGTAATGCATTCAAGAATAAAGACCTGAGTGGTAGCTGTTTCAGCTACTGGTTGTTATTTTTTTATGTTAATGTTTTCTGTTTTTTTTGTTTTGTTTTGTTTTGTTTTGTTTTGTTTTGTTTTGTTTTGTTTTGTTTTTTTGGCTAGCTTTAAAAGTAGTTCTCTTAGACTCTCTTTTGGGAAAGTAAATATACCTCACATATCTAGTAAAAATTGTATTTTTAAAATTTCAAGGTCAGGTTTATTTTGCAAAGTATATTGAGTCAATGAGCCATATAAATCAGGCCAAAGAGTAACTTTATGTGAAATCATGAAATCAATAGTAGCTGGAATCAAGGTTTTACTCAAACTATATTAGTCTTTTTTCCCCCCTCATTGATAATGGATCATCTGAAAATCTCATAACTCCCGTGGCTTAATTAGGAAGTTAGATCTAAATATTGATAGTATACTGTAAGCACATAAAGAATATGCACTCTTCAACACAGTCCATTTTAAAATTCTTATTGCTAATTGGGGATGGTGGGTATATGGGTGATATAAAATAGCGAAAGGTTTGGGTGGAAGATTTTCGTCCATAATCATAATCAGTGGCAAAGAGCAAATAAGGAAAGAAGCAATGCTGGACAGAGGGTGATTTATAACAATGGACAAAAGATCTTACATGTAGAGCTTTCTCTTTTCTCTTAGAGCAGGGTTTCTTAATCTTGGCACCACAGACTTTTGGGGCTAGATAATTCTGTGGGAGCAACCCTGTGTTTAATAGTGTCCCTAGCCTCTACCCACTAGATGAAAGAAGCAGCCCTCCCCACGGCCCCCAAGTTATGACAACTAAAAATGTCTCTAGACATTGTCACGTGTTACCCCCTTGCCCTTTCTGTTAAGAACCACTGTTTCAGAAGCTTGAAGCTAGTCTTTTACATGATTTTCTTTTAGTTATGTAGAAGGTTAACAAGAAGGAGGTTGATGGATTGAAATCATTTGACTTTATCAAGAATCTGCTATAACCATTTGTTTCTCCCCATTTCTATGTAATGCCATTAAGATTTTTGTCATATGTGCATACCACGTGTGTTAGAATTTGCTTAATATTTTTGTTAAAATTACCCTATTTTGTTAACCTAAGTTTACTTATTCAGAATACTTATTTTCATTAAATTGAAATTAAATTTCATTATTGTTTTCCTGTCATAAATAGAAGAAAATTATAAAAATAAATTGCAGTATAAACAAAGCGTTTTTATTAAACTGAAGCTACAAATGTTTTCCTACAGAAGGCTCCTAGCCCAAGGATTATTCTCTCTTTGTTAAAAAGGGAGATTATCAAAGATTAGCAGGGTTAAAACCATAGTAGTACAAAGTGCGGATTACTTTGTGATGGAATCAGAAGAAATGAAAAGTAATTGAAAAGAGAATAATGGTCTCATTTTTTGATTCTTTGTTATTTAATTCGATGTCTTTGTGCCACCTGAAGTCCTTTCTGTTACAGGTCTGACCTTTTGTATAACTATGAACTAGGCAATGTATGTTGGTAGTGTGTGTGGCGGGGCAAGGGGACTGGAATATGATTGAATAGGATGAAGAGAACACTATATATTGACTTCCAGATATGTAGTTCACTGTATAATTTACAACAATAAATTTAATATGAGATAAATAATAAGTAAAACTAATACGAGGTAGAGATCAGGCCATCATCATAGTCTAAAAATGGAGTGGTAATTCTGATTGGAAGGATTGAGGTGTCTTCGTGGAAGGGGTGGACCTTGAAATTCAGCAGAATTTTAACAGGAAGAGCTTTGGTGAAGGACATACTAGGTGGAAATTACATTCTAAGAAAAGGCAAAAGCTGGCAGAAAAAGGCAGGAGATACACATTTTATTTTGCAAACTTCATAAAACATGAACATTGTCATGGCAGTTAAGGTTGGGAGGGTACGTTGATGTCAGGCCAAAGAGCCTATAAAAACAAAATGACTGTCTATCACTTGAAAACCAAAATTGTAGATAAAGAGAAACTAACTATTATGAGAACAAAGGGTGACTATAGAAGCAACTGCATCTTGAGTCCATGTTGTGGGACTCAGAACTTGCCCTTAACCCTTAAACCAGGGGTGGAGGGGCTTAAGGGGGTGGGGAGGTGGTAGAGTAGGGTGAGAAGAGAGAACTTACCCTGTGTGTTAAAAAGGAAGGAAAGGAGGGAGGGAGGGAAAGGGAAAGAAGGAAGAAAAGAAAGGGAAGAAAAACACCTCCCAAAGCCTATGATGAGATAAGAAAGGGGAAGTGGGGTTGAAGCGATTGAGATCAGCTACCTAGACCTGGTAAAGAGCCCATAGAGGAATAGACAGTTAATATTTTAGGTTTTGTGGTCCATATGGTCTCTGTGGCAATTCAGCTTTGTGATGGCGGAGTAAAAATAGCCATAGACAATGGAGAAACAAATGCACGTGGCTGTGTTCCAATAAAACTTTGTTTTTGACTATAAAATTTGAATTTCATATAATTTTCACATCACAAAATACTATTTTTCTTCTGATTTTTAAAAACCATTAAAAAATGTAAAAGCTATTTTTAGGTTGCAGACTATATAAAAACTAGTAACTGCCATATTAGGCTCTTAGCTTGTGGTTTGCCAAATTCTGACCTAGAACAGTCAAGTTAAAATTTTTAATCCTATTCAGTTACATGAGAATTTCAAGTTAAAATGATATCAAGACTTCATTTATTCAAGAAACTTCCTTGAATCTCCCTTTCACTTTGAAAATGTCAACCTGTTACTAGTTTTTCAGGTTTGCATAAGCTTTATTATTTTTTTGGAAGATTTTATTTATTTATTTGAGAGAGAGAGCATGAGTGAGAACAAGAGAGAGAGTGCACAAGCAAGGAGGAGGGGCAGAGGGAGAAGCATCCTTCCTGCCGATCAGGGTGCCCAATGCTGGATTGCATTCCAGGACCCTGGAATCATGACCTGAGTCAAAGGCAGAGACTTAACCGACTGAGCCGCTCAGGTGCCGTAGGCATAAGCTTTAAATGCATATGCATCCTTTTCTACATCTGTTGAAACTGAGATAGTTACAGTTTTTACCTGTGTAGCAAGTTGGCCAGCTCTATTCATCCTTTACGTTTTTGAAAATCAATGTTCATGTTCAGAGATTACTTCTTGAAGGGTAATTTATTTTTTATTTAATAATGAAATAGGTTCCAGATCATTCTTCTATTGTATTTGAAGTGACAGTTATAAAATAATATGCTAAATAAACTATTGATAAAAGATTCACTTCTAGTAAAGTTTAATTAATTTTCCTGTGGACTAATATATTAGCCACATTTTGAATAATTCTTCTATATGTAATGCATATATCTCAGAGGACTAATTAAAGTCCTTTAAATTGAGACTAATTAAGGTCCTTTAAATTAAAAGTCCTGTTTAAATAATATATATATTTTAAATTTATTTATTTGACAGACAGAGATCACAAGTAGGCAGAGAGGCAGGCAGAGAGAGATGAGGAAGCAGGCTCCCTGCTGAGCAGAAAGCAGAGTCCAATGGAGGGCTCCATCCCAGAACCCTGGGATCGTGACCTGAGGGGAAGGCAGAGGCTTAACCCGCTGAGCCACCCAGGTGCCCCTAAATAATATTTTGAAAAAATAGAGTTCTTCTTCTTTTTTTTTAATAGACTTAAAAACTAAATAAAAGCAATCACTGGCATTTTGACTAAAATGGGATGTCCACATCTAGGGTATGCTAGAAGAAAGTATTAGGGAATCTGTTTTTTAAAATTCTTCTAATTTTTGCTTTTAATCTTTGTTTTTGGATGTTTTAAAAAGTACATTTTAGATTGGTTCAGTAGCACATGTTTAGCATCAGCAGGTACATAAATATACATAACTTGGGACCATGTTTGTAAAAATATTTTGTTGGATGATTATCAGATTAAAGAATGATAGTTATGAATGGATACTAAATAAGTTTATTTCTGTTTAAATAACATGCTACTTTTTGAAAATGATTTTAAAGCAGATTTTAAATAAAAACACCAACAAAAAAGAAATATGCCAAGTTGTGTCTTTGTGCAGAAAGAGGAAGTGGGTACATATATGCTCTTGTTATGCATTTTAAGACTACTTGATAAAAGGTTTCGATAAGAACTTTCTGTGATTATAACCAAAGAAGTCATTTGGCAGAAAACAGAAAAAGAATGTCACTTGCCCATCAAGCAGAGGGTTGAATGAATTTTATTTTTCTTTATTGTTGAATCCTAAGTTTATATTATTTTCAAGAACCTCAATTTTATTTATTTTTTGTATTTTTAAAATTTATTTATTTGACAGAGAAAGAGATAGCGCAAACAGGCAGAGGAGCATCAAGCAGAGGGAGAGGGAGAAGCAGGCTCCCCACTGAGCAGAGAGCCTGACATAGGACTCTGTCCCAGGACCCTTGGATCATGACCTGAGCCGAGGGCAGTTGCTTAACCAACTGAGCCACACAGTTGCTTACCTACTTCATGGTAACTTTGCCAGCTGCTGTCTTAGGCAGATGAAGTGTTTAGTGGGCAGTGCTTGTAGACTTACGGTCATTAGTACCAGGATGCTGAGTTTAACCCTGTCAACAAATGCACAGTCATTACTTAATTACTTCTTTACTTCTTAAGTCATGCTTCAGGGTCATGTGGTTGAAAAATTCACCAAGTGCAAAAATACAGATATAGTCTTAAAAGATAAAAAAGGCTAGACTTGAACAACCCTCTGATTGGAGTGGTCTTCTAGAAAAGTAATGAATATGACATATGTTCTTAACTGTTTTCTCTACTAGTTTGCAGTAGTAGTCTGTTAAAAGTGCACTTCCTTTGATTTATGTTTGATTATAGACAGAACTGACTAATGTTACAAACCAGAACAAAGAAGAGTAGGCGATCACAAATCTGTTCATTGTGAGCACACATTGCTACCTACAGTGCAGCATTTGAACGATTTCTCCTTACTTCAAGTCCTTGTGGACTCTTTAATAGGGACTTTTGCTTGCATTTTGGCCTTCATTGCATTTTTAAAAAATTTTTTAAATTTATTTTCAGCGTAACAGTATTCATTGTTTTTGCACCATACCCAGTGCTCCATGCAATCCGTGCCCTCTCCAATACCCACCACCTGGTTCCCCCAACCTCCCACCCCCCGCCCCTTCATTTCATTTTTTATCTTGGTGTGCCTCACTTGTGCTGGGGCACGGCTAGTTAGTGACTGACTTTTTTAACTTAGTAAGTGATAATCTTTCATTTGGGGCTCCAGCAGACATGCAAAATTGTTCTTTAGGTGTGACAACTAGACCGTCCAAGTTTAATCTTTGACAGGATGTAAGTTTCCTATTACCTATTCATTCAGGTGAATCTTACATTTTTTTTTTCAAAGCTCCTTGTTAGGATAACCGCTAAGAAAATAAGACTATATTATTAAATGTGACCAAATTCACAATATGTAATTCAATAAATCAGCCTGGCCTAAAGTGTTCAATCATAATAGGCCTCTGAAGATTTCTTGTGTGAGCAGAAACATTTTTAGTGGCTCCTATGGGACTCTGGGTCCTTCCTCTCCTTTTTCCTTCAATATGATCATGTAAGATAATAATATTCAGTGAGGTAAACTCTTGAGAGGCTCTCCTGAGTGTAACCTAGAACTAGAAGCAAAATAAACCATAACAAACAGAGCTTTTCATATATATGTATGACACGCTAGTGAAATAGAAAGCTGAGGAAAGTATCAGGATAATCTATGGCAAACTAGTACAGTTCTTCCAAATCTTAAGATACTGAGGAAATGGAATGTCAGGACTGAGCAGACGACCTGGGGAGCTGTTGAGGTTCTGGCCTAGACCAGGAGGGGGCAGCAGAGTGCCAGTCCAGGTTTGCAGGCAGGCGATGGGCGGGGGGTGATCCTCAGGGAACCAGAGCCCAAGGGGAGAGGTGGACAAGGCAGCTACTTAGGCGGCTTCAAGGCTGGGCAACAAGCAGGCCGTTCTGAACAGTCGAGTGGTGAGGGTGAAGGAGAACTGCTGACTAAGGGAGGGGCTAAGACAAGAAGTGAACTAGATGGTGCAGGATGCGGGCAGGAAAACAGGAAGGAGCAAATTGCTACTTGATGGCTATGTGCCTTTAGGCATAGCACTGAACTTCACTTAGCCTTATTTATAAAATGAAGTGTATCCTCCTCACGGTTGCTATGAGGATGAAATGAGACCATGTATGTAAAAACATTAGCTCTGAAGCTGGCACATAAGCTTGAGACCATTCCCAGATGAGACACAAGGTAGGAGGTTGGGGATAGTGATTCCTATAAGTATCTACAGGGGAAAAAATCTCAGTGTAGCATACTTGGCCCTTTTTAGCAATCTGACCCCAACTTGCCTGCCAGTCTCATTCCCCACCACTTTTGTAATTACCAGCATGGAGTGTTTGTCTTATGTACATTGCTAATTATTTCAGTAATATAGCAAGATGATCACATCAGGCCCATTTTTCAGATGAGAGACCTGAGGCTCAGAATGTTCAAGCAACTTGTTCAAGCTCAGACAGCTTGGGAGGCGATTCAAGTGCGGGTTTGTCAGACTCTGGTGCTTGTTCTCTTTCCACTATGCCTGTCTTGGCCTCAAGGACCTCTCACAGATCTTTGTATCTCTGTGGTGTTGTGCATGAAACTCTCTTGGCCTGAAATGCCCTTGTCCTTCTAATCCCTCCAGGATGGTCATCCTACCCCCCAGGCAGGAAGTTTTCCACTGTCTCCCTGCTCTCATATCACTTCATATGTGTATTGTCTTACAGGTAAATGCTTTGCGGTCTTCACCACCAGAGCCTCTATTCATTGGGCAGAGAAACCCTGTATGTTATTGATCTTTATCCCCACTACTAAGTCAATTCTTCCTCAGCCCCCCATTACCTGCCCCCCATGAGTGCTGCATAAATATTTCTGAAATAGTGAATGCTTAAATACAGGAAGGTACAAATATTGGAGGAGTTAACAGCAATAGAAAAATGGGCAGGACTTAAATCTCCCTTTCTTCAAGATGTTCTCCCTTTGTAGCCCTCTACTAAACCAGCACACTGTGAAATTACTTATTCAATGCCCAGGTCCCTCTCTGAGTGTAAACTATTGTGGGCTGGGACTCTGTCCCCTCGTTCACCGTTGTGTCCCCAGAGCTTAGTGCAATGCTTGGCATGTAGTAAGCACTCTGAACATTGGTAGGGAAAATGAGTAAGTTGTACCAGAAGGGCTTCTGCAGTTGAAAGACCTTTTGAACCTAAGGGGCTGTGGTCTTTTGACAGTTTGCAGTCTTAAAGGACCCCATCTCTAAACGATGGAATAGTGTGACTTCCTATGATTAGATCATTTGCCTCTCAGGTCTCAGATAGCTACAAGCATCTGTACATCTGTGTTTTCTTCCAGTTGAATTCTCTGGATGATTACCTTAGACCTTTTCTGTGTGTTCAGGAGACTGTGTGTTTGGAGTGAAGTAGGGCTCTAAGCTTCAAAGCCTTTGTAAATGTGTTGGAAGATCCTCCAACAATTTCTGTTCTTATGCTTTTTAAATGCCTCATGTCTTGTTAGAATCAGGTATGTACAATTATATTTACTTATTTTTACCTCCATTAACAGACCATACAGATGCTGACAACAACTTGGTATCTAGGACAGGGTTTAGCAGGAAGGAATGCTTCCTGGCTTTCCCCCTCCTCTAGTTTTGTTTTTGAAAGGAATCATTCTTTTTAAAAAGTTTAACTTAATGCCTTACTTGTGGCTGTGTCATCAGTCAGCGATGTCCTGTAACATAGTCTTGTAGCAGGGGCCCTGCCTGAGCCAGGAAGAGAAGAGCTAAGGAGAGGATTGTGAAGGAGGTAAGAATGTAAATATTATTCCCTGTGTCTGGTCTTTATTTGGGATTGTTATTTTAAATTCATCTGTTGGGATGTCTAATGCCTTAATCAGAAATATAACTCCTCCACATAACTTCCCCCTAGGGTCATTAACATTATGTTCACAATTTGTATACACTGCTGAAATAATTATTCTGGAAAATTTGTGTATCTCCATATCTATTTTGACAGCAGTGGCCAGGAAGTATGGTGAAAGAAAAACTGTGTGTAGAAGGAAGATGGGCAGAGACAGGGCTGAAGGGCAGAGGCAGGCCACCCTTCACCCTGGTGTACTTCTTGTTTTCAGTGTCCATTTACACCTCAACCCACAAGCGCCTATCTGGCCCTGCCTGATTTCTCCATGCTCCCATTGTCCTACCAAAGCCTGCGTCCCTCCATTTTTTCTTGTATCTACCTTTGTTATGAGCTGAATACCTATCCCCCCCCCCCCCCCGCCCCAGACTCCTAGGTCCAGGTCCTAACTCCCAACATGACAATATTGGAGATAATTAAAGTTAGACAAGGTCCTGAGGGTGGAGCCCTCCTCATGGGATCTGGGCAGGTACTCTGTCTCTGTCTCTGTGCTATGTGAGGAATCAGCAAGAAAGCAGATGTCTGAAATCCATGAGAATTCTCACCAGAACCCAGTCATGCTAGCCCCTGATCTTAAACATCTAGCTTCCAGAAATTGTGAGGAAATACATTTCTGTTGTTGAAGCCACCTACTCTCTGCTGTTTTGTTCTGGCAGCCCAAGCTAAGACACCATGCCCTTCTTCCCCAGTTTGGTATTTATCTGACTTCGGTCATAACCTCAGAGTCTGCTTCTATGTCTCAGAAACTAACCTGAGTTCATCTGTACTAATGTGGCACACAGCGTTTGAGGAAAATGATGCGCCTTTCCTTTCCCAAATGCCCACCATGGTTTTTCTTCCAGGCATTGGAGGATATAGTCCAAAAACTGACTTCACTGGGACTATAATCCCCGTATTTGGTTTATCTTATCCAGGATGGCTCGAGCTGACTTTGAGTGGCTCTCATTATATATATAAGAGGGCTTTTTAGCACACTAGTCCTTGCTAGACCCTGGTCTGGGACCCTTGCTCTGTGGTGACACTCTTTCTTCCTCTCCTCTGCCATCTAGGCACTAGCATCTTGGTATTCCCTGTGTATCCAAACCTGTTGGCTTTCCAGGGGCTGGTGCCTGCCAGCTCCCAGCACATTATTTCCTCAGCAGCTGGCACAGGATTTTTTTGTTGCCAGCTGGAAGCTCAGCTATTAAAAAATAAAACTTGGCCCATCTTGAGTATCATATGTTTCCATCAGGACTTGGATCAGCATTCTGGCACAACACACACAGTCACTTGGGCACCTTTCTCAGGACTGAGAACCCAGTCTTCTTCTGGGTCTGAGGCCACACTTTCACCTGCTACTCCAAATACAGTTTCCTTGAGAAAACCTGTGATGCTTATGATTTGTCGATGGCCAGTTTACCACCGTTTCACTTGGTCTTATTGAATTTATTAACTTCTGCAGTGTTTCTTTAGCACTAGGTTCTTTTGCCTGCTCTGATAGTTGGTGTCGGTTTCATATTGTAAATTGTAATCTCTCAGAATAAGGTTCGTGTTTCTTAGGCTAATGAGCAGCCAACACACAACACTGAAACAGTGGATATATCTTGCATGGATTCGCATGAGCACGAGGTAGTCCAAGAAAAGAGATCTCAGTATTTGTAAATATTTGACTATTGTTCTTTGTATTTCACATACTGAAAAGAACATTTGGTATAACTGTAGATTTTTTATATCTGCAAACAAAAGAATAATTGGGGTAGTTTAAAATAGTTACTGTAGGTGGGTCTTTCTGTATAATTCTTACAGTTCTTTGCTTATAAGAAGGATGTTAAATTTAGAAAATATTAATCATGTTGTAGCTTTGAGATCTTATTTGCACTATAACTCTTCATCATGGATTCATTAATTTTTTATACAGAATAATGCACTCTTCACTGGAAAGTTAAATAAGCAGACCTGGAATTACTGCAACTTAACTGTGATTCAGAAATAAAGATTAGAGTCCTGGAAATCACTTAATGGTATTAAAAAATGTATACAGTAAGGAGTATTTTAAAGCAGTCTGTAGTCTGTGTATACTGATAAAGAAAAACATGTCACACTGAAGAGACTTCTTATATTTAAATGATGTCACTATCAGTTCCACCTAAAAATTTATGTCCCTAATGTGGTACCTAAGTGTTAAAATAAAGATTGTCTTCTGGTTTCATCATGGATTTCTTTAGTAGCTGCTATGAATTGTCAGGTACCTATCAGCTGTCTGTTGTTAATGAATGTTTTAAATTGTAATGAGCTTCACTTTCTTCATCCGTAGAATGAAAATACCAGTGCCTTTCTCACAGGATCATTGCAAAGATTAAAGAAAGGTAAATTATATGGCTGTATTAAACACAAAGATGTGTACATAGTGTGATGATATATTTTTAATTTGAATAATAATTTTTTTTTAACTCAACTCTAGACTTCATTTAGGTTTCACCATCTTTTCCACTGATGTCCTCTTTCTCTTCCAGGATCTTATCCAGACAGCCACATTGGTTTTAGCTGTCATGTTTTCCTTGCCTTCTCTGATATGTGATAGCTTCTCAGTCTTTCTTTGCTTTTTATGACAATGGCAGTCTTGGGGAGTACTGACAGGTATCCTGCAGAATGCTTCCCAATCTGGATTTGCATCTTGTTTTCCCACATGATTAACTTGGGGTTATACATTTTTGGAAAGAATACCATAGATGTGAAGTGCCTTTCTTGTCACACTGTATCGGGGTACATGATGTCATGGAAGACAGTAACCTTCCTTACTTGGTCTGCATTATGTTTGCCAGGTTTTTCCACTATACAGTTACTGTTTATTCCTTTCCCTTTTCTATCTAGTCTTTGGAACTAGGTCACTGAGTCTAACCCACTCTTGGAAGGGAATGTGATGAAGCTCCGCCTCCTGGTGGGAATAGTATCTACATGTGTTTTTTATAGTTCTTCTGTAAGGAAGACTTGTAAGTTATTATTTATCACCAATAAATTCATATATACATATGAATTTATATATTTAAATATATATTATGAATTTATATATAAATATATATGGATATATGAATTTATATATATATAAATATATATGGATATATGAATTTATATATATATAAATATATATGTGTGTGTGTGTGTATAATTGAACCAAGTCTTTTCCCAAAATTCTTGTAAAAATATAATGCCACTATAGATCATGCAACTGGGAATGTATTAGACTATGTGAAATTTTGAATCTGGTAGAAGAAGCTGTCCCTGGACTTTTGTGCTTAGACAATGAAGCATATTGGAGGTGAGGACAGGAGAGATGAGGAGAGGTACAAAAATAATGGTTCCCTCCTGTGTTCAGAAATGGGGATGATATGTCGAGCTTCAAGTTGTGAAAATCTGGAAGGTACTGTGACTGTTTCCTGTGTCTGTATCTATGTGACTACAATGTGTGTACATTTCATCCTTTATAAGATTTTGACTTAGATTTGCAGCAATATAGAATGGATAGCACCTTATAAATCAGCCAGTCCAGTGTTTCTTTGTACAGGTGAAGAAATTGAAGCACAGAGAGGGCACATGTCTTCCTCAGCACTCCAGAGCTTGTTAGTAGTACAAATGGGACCAGAACCTTGATCTCTGCACTCTGACTCTGTGACACACTTCTTTTCCTCACACGTGCCATTTACAGAAACCTGGGCCTAAACCAGTGCTGGCTCTTCTTCCAAACGCTTCCTTAGTTAGCTCAGAATACAAAATTTCTTATCTCCAAGAAACTGTTACATATTGTGATTTTTAAATTTGTACCATTTCCTATCTTGTATCTTGTGTTTGCTTTTTTTTTTTTTTTTTGGCAAAGGATACAGTCTTAAAAGTCAAAATGAACAAAACTGTTAAAGATTGGATAACATTTTATACTTGATTTCTTTCACATTTTGGACAGTATTTGTTTGCTTTGTAAAAAACCTCAGTCCCTAAATGTATTGAGATCACATTTAAGATCCTAGCATGCGTGTCAGAGTGCATTCTGTTCCTGTTTGTGAGTAATTTGGGACTAAGATTTTCATTTTTATACAAGTAGTTGAAGAAACTGGTCAAAATGCTATGCTCCACCCACTTTAAAAAGGCTGTCTACATTACAATATAACATGATGTAAATACCAGTTCGAAGAGATATGTGCATACCTATGTTCATTGCAGCATTATTTATAATAGCCAAGATACGAAATAGCTAAGTGTCCTTTGGTAGATGAATGGATAAAGAGGACTGGTATATATATATTTAAATATACAGTGGAATATAACTCAACCATAAAAAGAATGAAATCTTGCCATTCATGACAACATGGGTAGACCTAGAAGGTATTATGCCAAATGAAATAAGCCAGACAGAAAAATATAAATACCATATGATTTCACTTACACATGGAATCTAAAACACAAAACAAGCAAAACAAATAGACTCACAAATCCAGAAAATAAAGTGGTGGTTGTCAGAGGGTGGGATGGGTATGGGCAAAATAAGTGAAGGAGGTAAAGGGGTTCAAATTTCTAGTTAGAAAATAAATAAGTCATGGGGATGTGATGTACAACATAGGGAATATAGTCAGTGATATTGTATTACTTTGTATAGTGACAGATGGTGTCTAGATTTATAGTGAGGATTTATAGTGAGGATCACTTTGTAATGTATAAAAATATCAAATCATCTTGATATACCTCTGAAATTAGTAGGATATTATGTGTCCATTATACTTTAATTAAAAAAAAAAGAAAAACTGGGGGCGCCTGGGTGGCTCAGTGGGTTAAAGCCTCTGCCTTCGGCTCAGGTCATGGTCCCAGGGTCCTGGGATCGAGCCCCACATTGGGCTCTCTGCTCAGCAGGGAACCTGCCTCCTCCTCTCTCTCTCTGCCTGCATCTCTGCCTACTTGTGATCTCTGTCAAATAAATAAATAAAATCTTTAAAAAAAAAAAAAAGAAAAAAGAAAAACTATAACATAAAATAAATCACCTTTATTTGCTCTTCCTAACTCCAGGGAACTGGCATGTTTGAGCAGATGGATTGATTCATATGATACCCCAATATTTAGCAAACTTAAGAAGTGGAAAAATTACATGAAGGTGTTTTTGTGCTACCACATGTCATGAGACCAAGCCTGCTTTCTTATTGACACTATTGACTCAGAAATGTATTTATAGTAGAGATGTCTTAGGTGTTCATTTTTAATTCTAATAAATGCTAATAACACCTGATTTGCATTGAATAAAAAATTCTTACTTTTTTTTTCCTTACCCTAATAATTTTGCTGACTACAGTGTTAGGCTGGCAAGTTAGGTTTAACAGATAAGAAAGAATATTTTTACTTATTGTTGATAGAAATGGCAGAAATTTTCATTATCAATAACAGGGAAAATTGTCACAGTGTGTTATTTCTTTTGTTCACCTGCCGACATCTAAGCCTGTGTTGAAGGGCTGCATATTTTAATAGCAGTTAATGCCATATCTTTGCTTCCTTTCTTGCTGTCCCTTCTCTGACATGAGTCAGCACTGCTATTTCCTTATTCTTTTCAAACAGCTTCTACTTGGGCCCCTTCGATTTCTTACCCCAATTCTTCCATTAAAAGTCATTAAAAGGTTGTGTTCTGCCTCCCAAACAGAATCACGGATCTCACTGTTTAAACCTCTGAACTGCCTGTGAATCTGTTGATCACAAATTTTCCCTTGCTTAAAAAAAAAAAATATATATATATATATATATATTTTTTTTTTTTTTTTTAAAGGCGGGGGGGATTTATTTATTTATTTATTTGAGAGACAGAGCATGATTGGGGGTGTGGGAGGGGAGAAGCAGACTCCATGCTGAGCAGGGATCCCAGGCGGGGCTTAATCAGAGAGGACCCTGGGATTAAGATCTTAGCATTAGACCAAAGGCAGATGCTTAACTGAATGAGCCATCCTCCCTTGCCTTTCTTAAGGTGATAAGATGACTGAGCTTTCTGTGTGTTGAGATGCTGAGCATTCATGGATGAATTTTACCCATGTAAATACAACTTACCACAAAACTTCTGTTGGATGTGTATAGCATAATCATGTGAGTAATGTTATCAGTCCTAAGAGTAAATGGTTCTCACAAATAATTATAATTTGTATAACCTGTGTTCGGCCCAACCATGTTTTTAGTTTTTTTCTTCTATCTCTGTTTATAAAGAGCCATCACTTTTTTTTTTTTTTTTTTTTTTTTTGTGTTCCAATAAAACTTTATTTACAAAACCAGGCTGTGGTGAGGTTTGGCCCTGACTGTAACTAAGTGACTTCTGCCTTAAACCAAAGGCCTGGAGATAATTTGCTGTAAACATGCAGGGATATGTTCAGTATATAACCCAGTCACACCTTCTCACGTGAGCGAATACACCATTCCTTAGCTCTCTGTTCCTCTGTCGCCCCACTCATGATTCATAGCCCAAAGGCAATTTTAAAAAGCTGCATAGACAGTGCTGAGCTGTAATCAGCACTTGGCAGCACTTAAAAAACAAGGTGCCACTTTTGAGTTTTCCCTGGGTGTGCCAAATTACATGAAGGGTAAAGGACACGCTAGTTGTCTTTGTGGGAAAAGGAGCCATCACTTTTGATGGTTTTTCCTGCCACCATGTAGAGCAGGGATTCCTAATTTCAATCCATAGACCTCTGTACCTATGTTTTAGGACTACATGAGGCTCCTGAAATTGCAAGCTACAATTTATGTGTATAAGCATTTTTCTGAGGCAACTGACCATAGCTTTCATCAAATTTTCTAATATATTTAAGGAGCTATCTAAGGATGTTCAGGGTTCATTCATACATACATATTCTTACATATGCTCAGAATAGTAGGCTAACATGAGGCTTGTATTGACTTAATCATTTAGCAGACTTCTTTTCCCCTCTTTTGCTGTTCTTCCCAGTTTATCTATATCCCCAGGTAGGGCTTTCTGTATTTTTATATTCCTACTTCTTTTTTTTTTTTTTTAAGATTTTATTTATTTATTTGAGAAAGAGAGAGTGAGAGAGAACATGAGAGGGGAGAAAGTCAGAGGGAGAAGCAGACTCCCCATGGAGCTGGGATTGCGATGTGGGACTTGATCCTGGAACTTTGGGATCATGACCTGAGCGGAAGGCAATTGCTTAACCAACTGAGCCACCCAGGCACCCCTTTATATTCCTAGTTCTTATCTCTTTTATGTTTCCTTTCATTAGTTAGGATGCTGTAATGTGCAAGTAAAATTTAACAAATATATATTGAAGCACCAAAAGAAACCCATCTCAAGTCATCTTTTAAACAATGGATTTAATGGCTCAAGTAACTAAAGAACAGAGATTGTTCAGATTTCACGCGTGATTTGGCTTGGGTTCAGATGTATTTCTCAGCATTTCTTTCAACTTTGTACTCCTTCGCACATGTATCACCTTTGTTGTCATATCAGCATCCCTCATGGTAGCAAAATGCAGTAGTTTTAGTCCTGATGTTGGCAACCAGTCTTCCTCATCCAGTCCAGTAGGCTTTTCACTTCCTTCTATCATTAAATAAGCCGAACCAATCAGTCTAGCCAGGGGATGTCTGCACACTAATTGACTTAAGCCTGTTGTTATCACTACACCTAGACAAGTCAGTGACAAAGGGGAAGAGATTACAATGTTCAGTTTAGGCCATTCAGGGTCTGCTTTTAGGATTTAAGCAATTCCAACTTGTGTGTGGTTGTGGGTGCTGGTAGGAAATACGCTAACAATTTTTATTATATCCCTTTAATTATGTAGAGTTCTGACATACATACAGCTCCTGGTGTGTAGTTACAGTTATTCTGTGGAGATAGGATCTTACTGCTGTAGAAGATGGGAATACATTGTGTACCATGAAGAAAATTATGTGAAACATTAGTTCTTGGGATGTTTTACTAGTCAGAGGTCCACCAGAGAAACAGAATCAGCAATTAAAACGCATATACACACACACATACACATACATTTATTTATTTAATTTATTTAAATATTATCAATGCTAAATTTTCTTTACCTATTTAGTTATTGAATTTATGTATTTGAGGGCCTTGGTTTATGTGATATGGAGGGATTTCAAGCCTGAAATCCCTAATGTAGGCAGGCAGGCAAAGTGGAAACTGCTAGACAGGAGCTGATGCTCTAGTCTTGAGGTAGGATTTCTTCCTCAGGGGATCCTCAGTTTTGTTCATAAGGCTTTTCAACTGATTGGATGAAACCCACCCACGGCTCTGAGGATAATCTTATACTCAATGTCACCTCGTTATATATTTAATGAGATTTATAGAATACCTTCACAGCAATATAAAGACTAGTGTTTAATTGAGTAATAGCACAGCCAAACTGGCGCATAAAACTAATGATCATAGATGTTAATAATTGTAAGACCAAAGAAGGCTTCTGTGATTAAATAAATTTGAGAAATGTTACATTAGACATTGTTCTAAGCTTTTCACTTTTTAATGTGCTTGAGATTGTGGTTTTTAACTGTTACTAAAACCTACTTGATGAAGGACATTTTTTTGTTCCCCTGAAGAGTATCTCACTGGACTAGTTGTTCACAAATGCATTCTGAAAAACGTTGGATTAAACTATGACTAGGAAGAAGGACATTAGTATAATTATGGGCAGTTTTATTTGTATGTTTCTGTTGTTTGTGCTCTTAAATGTATTAAAGCATGTTCCTCTTCCTCTGTTAAATTATAAGCCTCTTTTGGCATCACACTTTTTGTCTTCACAAAGTGGAAATTCAATAATGTTGACTGAGAAATATTTTTAGATAAATGAATGGTTATTAAGTCTTGGGTTAATGATCTTTATATTTGTTCAGAGCCATCACTTTCCCTTGGCAGACATTAAATTGTAATAGCTTTAAAATGTTTGCTGCCCTTTGGAGATTTTCTCATTGTGGAGAAGCAGGCAGTAAGGCTGAGCAGGTTCTACGTCATGGGCATAATAAGCCTCATCTTATCACTTTACTTTTTAATGTGACAGGCTATAACTTTGTTCCATTTAAGAGATTACTTATGTCCATAGAAAACAAGAAAAAGAAAAGAGCAGAGCAGGTTATGGTCTGAAAGCCCCTCTGCTTCTGTTTTGTTTTGTTTTACTGCTCTCTCACAGTACCCGGTGCATCGCTTTACTCTCAGTAGTGCTTGGTATGTGTCAAGCCTGACTCTTAGAGGAGAAAAATATTTCCTCTTAACCCTGCTAAAATTCCTTCTGTTTGTGATGATATATTATGAGATTAAACAGCTGAGATTTGCTCTCAGACTATAACCTATCATAATGTCCTGTGGTCTAGAGATGGTCTAGAGTCTAGATGTGGCTTAAAGTCCTAGCCAAAGACCATGCACAGTAATGAAAACATATTGTGGGTAGATGCATTTGCCTGGAGGGGGGTGAAGTATGAAAGACAGAGTTGATTGTCACCTGCATGTCCTGAGCTTATAAGCTGTATCTTGGATCCCTTCCAGGTCCCTAGAGCTGCTTCCTAAATAGGGTAGGCACCACCCTAATCTGTGTGCATGGATGTTGTGAACAAGTAAAACTACTTTTGGAAAACAAATCAAATTTTAAAGTCTGATTAACTTAGAGGGGCACCTGGGGGTAGTGCAGTCGGTTAAGCATCTAACTCTTGATTTCTGCTCGGGTCATGATCTCTAGTCATGAGATCGAGTTCAGACTCTATGCTCAGTGGGGCATTGGCTGGAGGTTCTCTCCCTCTTTCTCTGCCCCTCCCCTCAGCATGCTCACACGCTCTCTCACTCTCTCAAATCTTTAAAAAAGGTCTGATTTGATTATAAAGGCTCTAATTTTAGCTTAATAGATTATTGGTTTAAAATAACTAGTTTTGGGGTACCTGGGTTGCTCAGTTGTTTAAGCAGCTGCCTTCAGCTTGGGTCATGATCCCAGGGTCCTAGGATGAGTCCCACATTGGGCTCCCCCTGCTCTGTGGGGAGCCTACTTCTCCCTCTCCTTCTGCCTGCCATTCCCCTTGCATGTGCTCTCTCTCTGTCAAATAAATAAAGAAAATCTTTTTAAAAAATAAAAAAAAATAGCCAGTTTTAATTGAATTCAACAGTTTGTGTGTGCAGGCATGAAAATGTGGAGATATTAATTTCTGTTCCGCACCATACAAGAGAAGAAGAGACTTTATTTTTATTTATTTATTTTTAAAGATTTTACTTATTTATTTGACAGAGAAAGACATGGTGAGAGAGGGAACACAAGCAAGGGGAGTGGGAGGCTCAGGACCCTGGGATCATGACCTGAGCCAAAGGTAGATGCTTAACAACTGAGCTACCCAGACACCCCGAAAAAGAGACTTTGAAGCTGCCCTGGGTCACGGGGTTGGGATAAAACCTAACCTTACAGAACGAAAATGATTTCTTCCTTCCAAGGACAGAGACAACCCTAAAATTATCTACACTGCTTGAGACAATCACCTAAAAACTGAAAAGAGCTGGCCTTAAAAACTTTTTTCCACGGGTTACAAAATGAATAATCTAAATATTATTATTTTTAAAATTTTTTATTTCAATTCAATTTGATTAACATATTGTATATTATTAGTTCCAGAGGTAGAATTTAGTGATTCATCAGTTGCATAAACACCCTGTGCTCACTACATCAAGTGCCCTTCTTAATGTCTATTACCCAGTTACCCCATCCTCCCATCCTCCCATCCTCCCCTCCATCAACGCTGTTTGTTCCCTAGCATTCAGAGCCTCTTACAATTTGCCTCTGTCTCTGCTTTCCTTTCCCTATGTTCATCTGTTTTGTTTCTTAAATTCTACATATGAGTGAAATCATATGATATTTGACTTTCTCTTGCTTATTTTTTAAGATTTTATTTATTTATTTGACAGAGATCACAAGTAGGCAGAGAGGCAGGCAGAGAGAGAGGGGGAAGCAGGCTCCCTGCCGAGCAGAGAACCCGATGCGGGGCTTGATCCAAGGACCCCAGGACCATGACGTGAGCCGAAAGCAGAGGCTTTAACCCAGTGAGCCACCCAGACGCCCCTCTCTGGCTTATTTGACTTAGCATAATACCCTATAGTTCCATCCACATCATTGCTAATGGCAAGACTTCATTCTTTTTGATGGATGAATAATATTCCATTGTACGTGTGTGTTTGTGTATTTTTAAGTTTTTATTTATTTGTTAGAGAGAGAATGGGAGCACAAATGCGGAGAGAGGCAGAGGGAGAGGGAGAAGCAGACTCCCTGCTGATCAGGGAGCCCAACAAAGGGCTGCATCCCAGGACCCTGGGATCCTGACCTGAGCCAAAGGCAGATACTTAACTGACTGAACCACCCAGGTGCCCCCATACCACATCTTCTCTTAAATATTATTATATTTTATATGTAATACAATATATAAACATATATCCTACATTTATATTGTATATATGTATATATGTTCATATGTCACATATGAATATATATATGAACATATATACTATATCTACTATAAATAAAATATATTTAAATGTATTAAATATCTGAATAACTATAAAATAATAAATTCATTGTGAGTGTAGAAATTTTGGAAATGACAGATAAACAAAAGGCAGACAATAAAAATTACTTTTAATCCCATTACCCAGAAATGATAACTAACTTTTTGTATTTATATATGTGTGTAACTGTTTTCATCTAATTATTTATCTCCCCAATTAATTTATTTTAGGGCCTTAAGGTTAATGTTGTATGACTTTAGGAATATATTTATTATTGATTGATTTTTAATGTGTTTTTATGTAATTCATATAAAGTATAAAAGCATTTTATATGTTATTTCATTGAGTGTACAAAATCATACTGTAATGGCAGCTGATTTTAACAGGTGTGTACCATGAGCTGGGCACATTATCCTTATTGTCTTCAACCTTCACAATCACATGCTAGGTAGGTATTGTTAACCCAAGGAAGCAGAGGCCTGGGGAGAGCAATAACTCTTTATGTCACATAGGCAGTAAGTGTCTATGGCCCAGGACTGTTGGGTTATCTGTCTGACTTACCAAAGCTTATACTCTTAAAACTATCATATTCTGAAGTGAATTCCATATCAGATTTGCTACGTCCCAGACAAAATATCTAAGATGCTAAATTATGAGCAAATTAGTCATGCACACAAACTTGATATTGAGGACTTGACAGGTGATTCAGAGTGTTCTCACATTTCAGAGGCATGGTGTGACTACATCATCTAGGGATTTGCAAAGAGCCAGGCAGAGAGTTCTTTTGCTTGTTTCTACCTGAATGAAGGCATGATGCTCTTCTTTTAAAGTAGGAAGAATTTCTCCACAGATTTTTAAAAAATCAGATTTGTTTTTGATAATGGCCTCAAAATAGTAGAAGACCCAAGTTGGTGACTTTAAGGTTAGCTGATAACAGATTATATTTTGTTAACCATTATCATTGCCTATGGACTTATTATGGGCCGACTTTGTATTCCTAAAGGATGTCCACATACTGAAGGTCCAACTCCACTTCCCAGGACACTGCTTCCTCTTCATATAGTGTCTCCGTACCTTCAGCATTCATTTCCCTTCCTCATATCTGTGTCATTCTTTATCCTTTCTATTCTCACCTGGATCCTACTTTACCATCTCTCTTGTTTCTTCTTCCAGTTTTCAATGCTCCGTCACCATTGTGCTCCATCACCATTATCTTATCCCCTGACTTCCACTTTCTCTTTCACTCTGACGTTCACTTCCTGTGCCAGGCTATATTCAGTTCTGAGCCCTATCCTTGAGTCTTCTCAGATTTCTCATACTTTTTATCTAGCACTTAGTCCCTCAATGAAGTGCTACTTTTCTCAGGCAAGCAACCACCTTGGCTTTGTAAGTACTTCTTGCACATTCTTTAGTGTTCCTTGCAATACTCAGATAAAACTTCAGTTTGAAGAGTGAAGGGCATTTTTTGTATCTTTAAGAAAAATAATGGGGGTAACTGCATTTTATATTTTCCCCTCTTGTGAGCTGCACTTCATGAAGCGATTGTTCTCTTACTGCGGAAAGACTTGTGTTGTGAATAATCTGGTTTTGTTTTAGTCCTCAACAATCTGTTGTACTTTGCACAAAGACTTTTGACCAGAAGAGTGATATCCAGTTCATTCTGGAGGAACAAGTATCTTTATTCAATTCTTTCTCCAGAGTTATTTAGTCTGGGAGAAGTCATGCCCACATGGGTGTCCAAGTTGATCTTGGAAATAAAAAGTACAGCGGTAGTAATAAAGAAACCTCCAGGACCATAGAAGAATGTAACTCCCTAGAAAGACATGTTCAGTGTGTTTGCCATGCCCACTATATTACAAGGCCAGAAGGAATAGTAGCGCTGGGTTAATTACAGTCTTCTGTTCATTTTCTTAAAAAATAAATAAATAAAACACACACACACACACACACACACACACACACACACACACACAGAGCTAAGAAGATTCAATTTGGGAGGGCATTAACTTTTCTGTGATTTTTCCGGTGTCTGTTTTTCTCTAGTTCTCTTCTTTTCATTTTATTTTTCTCCTTTCTGCTTAGCCTTTCCATCCTTTTAATGCTTCTAAATGTCAAATCTATATAAGTAGGAATGTGATATATAGCTGTGATGGAAGGGATGTTTTGGTATGAATTCACTGAAGAAGTCTTCCTGGTACATAAGTAGTACATTGAGGAAGCTTGTACTTTTCCATTTCATGTCATGTGTTGTATGTGACTTTGCAGTAATGAGTTTGGGGTTCACTGACATGTTTCTTAAGGCTACAGTGTTCATGCCTTTTTGCTGCTATTGTACTCAGGTTTGATAGAACAGGATGGAGAATAATTATGAGTCCAAACTCATGCATCTGTGTACATTTTCTTTTTCTTTATGTCTGTATTTCTTCTTGATTGTGCTAGCATGACAGAAGGCATCTGGGCTAGGGCAGAGTTATGGGATGCCAAGTCATAGTCATTATTATGGATGCCAAAGCACCATCATGTTCACGGCAACTCTGGGAATTACTCCCCAACTCTGTACTCATACACTTTCCAAGAATGTATCTATTTGGAGATGTATTTTAAACCGTGTCAAAGTCATTTGTCTTGGCTTCTTCAGTTGATTTATGTGGGGACTCTGATTGTTGGCTGCTGAAGTGCAATCTGTACATGGAGATATAGGACACAGTCTGTAAATAGTATGGCAGATCGTAAAGTACGGAAGAGTGAGTGCCTTCTTATATATTTTTGTTTAGTGTGGATAAGTGTGGAAGAACACATATAAGACTGCTTCCTTATTTAGGCTCTTGTGATACATTTAAAACCACTGTTTTCTAATATATGTTCCTGGATTTCTCCATTTAACCAACTTTAAATTAAAACCACTTTGGGGGAACCAGTGGCTATGGAATTAGTAGAACAAAATCCTGTGAGCCTTACTTATAGAGCCCAATAAGGATCTCCACATAGTACTTATTTGGCATAAACATTATTTTCAGTTAAAAGCAATCCAAACCCAGCAGATTCAGAAAAAGCTCTTTACCTCCTCTCAACTGCGTGCTAGTACTAGGAAGAGAGCTATTAACAGAGATTCCTCTTTACCTGAGGAACTTACCTGCATTATAGGTCAACCTTTGTTTTTTGAACATCACCTTTCACCTTCCTGCTTAGTGGTGTTTCTCCCCTTTGGATACTGAGACGCCTTACCCTTCTCCTTAGCTCATATAAGCATCATGTTACCTCATTGTCTTTGGAATTTCCATGTCTTCGTGGCTCCTCCTTACACATGCTATTAAAGTTGATTTTCTCCTTTTTAAAAAAACCTATAATGGCATTTTAAGCAATGGACTAGTAATTAATACAGTAATAATAATGTTGCAGTAGTAAGTTAATTGTAATGTTAACAGAAAAACATTGGAAAAACTTTGACTAAATTTTATGTCACTCACTACATGTTTTCTGAAGAAATTTTTAAAAATCTCTGATCCTACTAATTTTCAAAATAAGGACTAAGTAAGAAATTTGTCCATAATGTATGAATTAGAAAAATTAATCCAGTAGTCTACAAATTTTCACCAATCAAACAATCAGACAATTACTTAGTAATAGCAAGTGATTCTACTTGTGTTGGTGACAGCTCTGCATGGACAATTTATAGCCTGAGATAGAGGCTCAGGCTATAAATTATATTTGCCTTTTTATTAGCTTTCTAATTTTCGTCAAGCCCAAACTCTTGTCTATAGAGACTTATTCTTCTAGGTCATTTGTCCTCTGCTGATTAAGTAACCAGACACATGCATACACACATTCACATTAGTTAATGCCTGAGTCTCCAACATGGAGGTGGATACCATTTTCTGCATAGGCGATACTCCAGTGTGCCTTTCCTGCTCTACTACTCCTGACTTTCATCTTCCTCCAAAAGCATCTTTGGTTTCTGGCAGCTGCATATGGGAAAAGACTCAAAGCCATGTGCTGATCCTCTTCTTCTGAGCAGACTTCTCAAACCCAGCAGCAGGTACAGGCCACCCGACTTGCCCCTGGAGCCTGGGAAGAGAGACCGTTCCAATTCTGGATAGGGTCGGGCTGTTTTGCCACAACAGATGGCCAGCATTTGGTCTTTAGTCCTGTCACCTGTGAACTCCAATCCCGTTTACAGTCTCTTATTTGCTTTTCATTAAAAAGAGGCAGGAAAGGGGACCACAGTGCAGTATCAAAATAGCCAACAGTTTCAACATTGACAAAAGGAAACACAATACAAAAAAAGAAAAAAAGAACAGAATGAACATGGCACATTTGCTAAAAATGCTTAACTACAATTCTATGATCTTGATTTTATTTATTCCATTTTGTGGAAGATTAAAAAGATTTAGCTACAGAAAAACTATTGAATAGATCTTATACTTGTATTTCCTTCATTTTTCAAAAATGAGTATACCAGAAATTTCCATTTTAATTTTCTAATTTGATATTCATATATTCACACTGGTATTTCTTCACCTCAGACAAAGACTTTTCTCATCATCAGCTCCATTTTGCTACATAATGACAGGTCGGTCAATTCATTATTTAAATCATTCCCGAATAAATTTCAGTTATTTAAATCATAAATTGCTTGTTATGTTATATGTAAACATTTTCTTTTCACCTAGAAAACATTTCAGAATTCTTACGGTACTCAGAATGCAAGTAATACTATCATAGTTTAAGATCTGAAGATTGAATCTGACTTATGAAAAACAGAATTCCAGAGTAAGTGATCTTCCTTAAGATTACTGCTGCACATGGGGGTGGCCGTGATTCAGATTTTGTTCTCAAATGTAGTCAAGGTCTGTTTTAGAAGTTGAGGACAAGAGCCATAGTTCTGCCTCCTGGAATATCACTAGCTGTGTTGCTATTTCTCATTAACTCATTCTGTGAGTCTGATACACAGAGGGAAGCTGACAGGAAATGGGGTTAGGGTTGGGGGCATGTGAGACCCAAAGGAAGGTCATTGTGGGCAGACCCAACTGAGATTGTCGCAATGCGATCATTGCAGCGTAGGTTGTAAGAGGATCCCTGGTCTCTGCTCAAAATCCTTTTGTAGATTGTGAGCAGCGTTAATACCCTTGATAAAATACAGACCTATTCAATTCACTTAACTCCTTCCTGCTCTGTAATGACATAAACTGACGTTAATAGCAAAATACAAATTTTAAAGTGTGGCAGAGAGGATGTTTATGTAAGATGTGAAGAAATTAACATGTTAAAGTAACTGAAGAACTAAGAAGTCAGTTTCTCTCAGGATTCACAGAAATTTATTCATGTAAATATATGTATTCATTTCATCTACTCTTAGTATTTAGATCTTCGCTTAAAACTGCCAGTGTCTACAAGGCAAGGGATTGTCTCTGTCAGTACTTGGGTGTCAGTATTGGCACTTGTATTTCTTTGGGTGATAGTGATAAAAAATGAAACTAATCAGGTATGCCCTTCATTGGTTAATGAAGGAACTGCTCTCCATCCCCTGGGTTTTCTCCGAGGGTGGTTGTGGTTTGTGGGTGCTGTTTTCATACCCTGTGCAATTACTTGTGTTGACCTTGTTGGGATGGGGCGCACATCAGGTGCTGGAGAAAAACACGAAACATCTTGGCAATGGCACTGAAGTGAGCACAGTAACTGCAAAAAAATCAAAAAAATCTCAGTGTTCTTGGGGCCCCCGGGTGGCACAGTTGTTTAAACGTCTGACTTTTGGTTTCGCTCAGGTCGTGATCTCAGAGTAGTTAGATCGAGTCCATTGTCCAGCTCCACATCAGGCTGCGTGCTTAGCATGGAGTCTGCTTAAGACTCTCTCTTCTCTGTTCCTTCCCCTCTTAAATAAGTAAATAAATCTTAAAAAAAAAAAAAAAAAAGAAAGAATCTCAATGTTCCTAAAGCTGAATTTTGTTCAGTATTTACTTGGAACTTTAAAAAAAACCAACAGAGGGGTTTTATGTGTCTTTGAAACTGGGGCCAATTATTGGAATCCCCTGGTGTGATTGAAGTACATTTTTGATAGGCTTTATTGAAGTCTTAACATAGTTGAATATTATCTGTGCTGCTGTTGATGTCCCTGGAGACCTGGTTTCTATGTCTTACAAATATCTTTAGTCTGCTCCAACCCATGCCATCATAGTCCCCATTGGATCTGCTCGCTTTGGTGAACTATGAATGGGAAACTTCTTTCCAAGTACCAATTATATTTCTCCTTATAAACAGAAAATGTTTGCAGCAGTCTTTATTATATCTGAGTGGGTTTTCTTGGATTGATGCCCAGAAAGTTTATTTTTGTGTAGAGTAGGTTGATTTTCTGATTTTCTGTGTATTTCTTGATAGAGTTTACCAAACTGTTTATCTTTGCTGACAACTTGAGCTTGGTCAGAGTTTGAGTAAATGCACTGGAGCCTGCCTTTAAAATCCATTATCTAAAGTTACCTAAGATCTTTATCTTGGATTCTCAGAGTAACAATTTCTGCAGCAACCTTAGCTCAGCCTGACTTGGGAATGGAAGCAAGGACTGAGTTGTGTGTTTGTATCCCTGAAGTCCCAAATTGTACTTATAAATTGTCTATTTATTTTTGTGGTCTCAGAAGCTTTGCATTATGGATTCATTATATCATTGCCTTATGATTTGGAGTCTGTGATGGTGTTCTAATTAAATGCTCATTTCCTAGTTACCACAACACTGTTTTACACTGCTTAAAATACCAACCTCCCTCAGTGTAATTTTGGATTGTAGATAATGGGTTGGAATCAGCAGTATTGCAAGAAATAAACAGTTTTCAGGCTAATGGTATAAAGTTTAAAAACATTTCCTCAAGGTAGGTTTCCTCATCTTTTGGATACATGCAAACACACATTATCTATGTACAGCTGTGTATATTTTGACATTGACTAATTGATCACAAAATCTAATGGCATGTTTTATGAAAATGAGCCATTCTTGCATCCATACAAATGGCCACTACTCAACAATAAAAATAATAAACTATTGATACATGAAACTACTTGGATGGACCTTAACAGCCATATGCTAAGTCAAAAAGCCAGTCTCAAATGTTGTATATTGTTTGATTCCATTTACATGACAGTCTTGAAATGACAAAATTTTAGAAGTAGAGAACAGATTGGTTGTTGCCATGGGCTTTGGGATGGAGGTGATGCGAGGGAACAGGATTGGGTGTGACCAGAAAGGGGAACATGAGTGAGATCTTTGTGGTGATGGAATAGTTTGTATCTTGATTGTGGTGGTTAGAGGAATGACACACATAAGGCACAGAACCACACACACATGCACACGCACATACGCACACACACTGTACCAATATCAGCTTCCTGGTTTTGATTTTGTACTATAATTGTGTAAATATGTAACCACTGGGAGGAAACTGGGTTAAACTGGGTGAAATGTAACCATTGGGGAAAGCTCTAATATTTTTGCAATTTCCTATGAACCTATAATTATTAAAACTTATTTTTTTCCAAGTGAGGTCATAGTTGTAAGGAGCCCTAAGGGAAACAAACCTTTCCTTACTGATGTCAATAATAAATGTGGTAATTGACTCTCATAGCTGAAAAAGACTGTATGCAATATTCACACATAAATGCCAGAATAATATAGCCTTTTTGTTTTGAAATTTTGCTAATGTGGTAAAAGTTGTTTACTTTTTATTTAATGTTTTAAAAGTTCATATCCAGCCCTTAAAGCTGGATAAGAAAGGCAAGCATCTCAAGTTATGGCAAGGGGAACTTAGGAAAAATCCATAAGGAAGAAAACCTCAGCATATGATATGAAATTTATGTAAAACTGTCAGCCCCAAATCCAGGGAAAAAAGAGATGGACTTATACTTCAGTGCTTTTTTTAAAAAAAAAATTATTTGTTTTTTCATTTATTTATTTAATTTAGTGCTTTTCTTGATTTGTCCAATGGCAAGTCACTTCAGGAATATGCTGTTTATACCTTCTCCACTTCTCTTCTCCTTTCCCAATGAAGTTAAAGGAGAAAACAATCATAGAACAAGAATTTCTAGAGGCAAAAAGACTGTGTCTTTCTCACCTTCCTTAGATAGAAGAGTATATATATCTCAGAGGGTAATACATTTTATATTAATCTCTGTATCTCTCACTGCTACATCTTAGTGTTTACCATACAGTTTAAAGACTTAACTCATTTGCCATAAATTTAATATTTGATTACTAACACCTTTAGTAGCCTCTTAATATGGGAACTGAATTTTTTTTTTTTTAAGATTTTATTTATTTATTTGAAAGAGAGAGCAGAGAGTCGGGGATGGTCAGAGGGAGAAGCAGGCTCTCTGCTGAACAAGGAGCCCAATGTGGGACTTAATCCTGGGACTCTGGGATCATGGCTTGAGTAGAAGGCAGACACTTAACTGACTGAGCCACTCAGGCACCCTGGAACTGAATTATTCTTTAAAAACTGATTGCAGGGGTACCTGGGTGGCTCAGTGGGTTAAAGCCTCTGCCTTCGGCTCAGGTCATGATCCCAGGGTCCTGGGATTGAGCCCCACATCAGGCTCTCTGCTCAGCAGGGAGCCTGCTTTCTCCTCTCTCTCTCTGCCTGCCTCTCTGCCTACTTGTGATCTCTGTCTGTCAAATAAATAAATAAAATCTTAAAAAAAAAAAACTGATTGCAGTTCAGGGAAAAGTTGCAGCAATGTTCCAGGATTAATGGATTCTCTGAGTGTAATTTGAAGTATAGGCAAACATATTTTTCACTGAAGTATCCTAAAGGATATTCTTGTAGAACTTGTGGTATCCATGGGAAGAATATACAGGCAAGTTTCCAATAATCCATTGGAAATGACAGGGATCTGCTGTCTTTGGAAGATGGGTGTGGGTAAAAGTGCACTGCCTTGAATTCTCTTCACCACACTGTAATGATGACCCACATGAATTGCTCCAAGTGATTAGAAGATGGTGTAATCTTTTTTTATCCCATAGCCCTATGTTGATCTCTTAATTGTTCTGGTTTGCATCACAAAAATGTGATTTACAAAGTTTCTACTGTGTAAAACTAATTAAAAATATTTCAAAAGAACTTCACATTAAAAGGATTTCCTGTGACATTAATTTAGGAGTGAACTCCTTCAGGGTGTGAATGTGGATTTTTATAGATCATTAACAACCTGAAAGATTATAGGAGTTGAGAGATATAAAACCATTGTTAGGAAGCAATGTCAATTGAAGATCAATCAAAAGTGGCATAAAGTATTTCTGAAAACTTTAGATGAATTAAGCAGAAAATATCTCAGTTTATAAGCCATTTTGCAAGAACATATTGATTATATACACTTGTACAGTGTCTATAAGTTCTTTTAACATCATTATAAATAATAACTGAAAAGATTTTCAATAGACAAAATAAATGTATCTCTTTTTTATTTTATGGCTAACATTCTCAAAGGAGAAGTCAGTCCACTTATTTCTCCTCATTTTGGTATTCCATTCTCTTCTTTATCCAGGTCAGTCTTGGTTCTGTCCCACCAGGTCTCTAAAGCTCAAACACTAATGTCTTTTATTAGCCACACTCAAGAATTATTTTTAATCCTTATATTAGCTGACTTCTTTCTGGCATTTAATAGCTTTAATCATATGATACTTTTGGAAACATTTTCCTTCAGTTCGACTTATACCATGTCTTCTGATAAGATGTCCTTCATACCTTACCAGCCCTTCTCTGCCTTTTTCGCTGTCTTCTCTTTCTTAGTCTACTCCCAAAGAATGGGCTTTCCCCAAGCCTCCATTCTCAGCCCCATTGTTTTCCTTGCTGGATGATCTTATGTCAACACTTTTAGTTTTAATTCTGTATTCTTGTCTCAAATATGTATCTGCAGCCCTGCTCTTCTGAACTCTAAGCCTGATTTTCCAATCTCAATATTTTATCTTACCCAGAAAAACCCTTGTTTCTCTCCCTGAATACCTGCTCTTATACCAAGTTCACAATCTCTTCCTAAGCTCTGTTTTCCTCTTTCTTTCCCAGTTCATTCCCCATTTCTCAACCTTTAAAGATCCCTCAAATCCAGAAGCTTCTCTACATCCATACTGTCAATATTTTTTTAAGTCCTCAACATTTCTTACCTGGTAAGTAAGTGGTACCCTAACATGTGTTCTGATCCCTAAATTCTTCCTCTTAACATCCACCTACCTCGTAAAGTCAGAATTATCTTTCTAATGAAAATCTGATTATCTCAGTCATGGTTGTTAAGACATTTTACCATCTGATCCCTGCTCACATTTTTGGATATATAAATTGGCTGCCATTCCAACACTCAATTTTTGAACTCTCCATCCTAAAATTCATTGTCACTTTCCCTAGAATGCCCTTTCTCAGACCTTGTCCATCTGGTAAATTGCTGTTAATTCTCTGTGGTATAGTTTGTTTGTCATACATGGTGAAGTTTTCCCTGATTCTTTCAAAACCTACAACCATTTGTTGCAAACAATCACAGCAGTAATTGTCTTCATTTTCCTTACTTCATCATCCTTGGGGCTTCATCTTCTTCTGAAAAATTATTCCTCTTATCACCAGAGTAAGTGAGGTCTTTTTTGTACTTCCGGTATTGGGAGTGCACCACTTTTTCTATTTGATACCCACATTTACCATGCAGAAAGGAATGCCCTCCACTCCCACTTGTCTTACATTCTTTCCCAATTTATGTATTGATCAAAAGGACTTATATCATGACTTACTTTTTCTTTCAGATCTTCTCCTCTTATGAACCAGCTTAAGCTCATTGGAACTGGAATATGTTTCAATTTGAGTGACTGGCGCTGTGCTCTCCTTGAAAGTATTTCTTCCCTCCACATGCTTAACCATTGTCCAGAGCAAAACTTGTATAATGTATCTCTTCCTTTTTTCAAGGCAATGTAGTGTGAAACATTAAATATAGGCCTTTGTCTCTCATAGTTTAACAGTTTAGCGCCTTATATCTGTGGACTCATCTTTGTGTCCATTCATTAGCACCTTCTATGGGCTCCTGAGCCCCCTACTCCACCAGGATATCTTCATGGGCTGTGGAGACCCAGTTTAGTTCTTCCTTCTACCTTGGTGTGTAAAAGAAAAATTGTACCAAGTCAGTTAAATAGGCAAGGAATATTTTAAGACAATTGCATTAGGGATAGAGACTATTGTAATAAGAGGTAGTGCTTGAATTCAATTCTCCTGAAACAAAAGGCATGAAGGTTTCTCAGTGCAGGGGTGAGATAGTGGAAAAGTACTGGAGGACATTAGTGGAGAAGTTGGCCATTGTGACTAGATCATATGTATATACTAATCAGTGCTTGTAGGGGTTAGGCTTCTACCTCTCCACAGAGACTAGGAGATAGGGATGCTTATCCTTCTCGATGGTTACATTTCAAAGGGTTAGCTTTCACGTCCTGGAGAAAGAAGTTTCTGGGTTATAGTAAATTTATATCCGGAAGGGTCTAAGAAAAAATTACTGTTTTTTTTTTTTTTTTAAAGTAAATGCTCTAGGAAAAGGGACCTCAGGGGTCCATAGTCAGGAAGAAACCTGTCTAAAGTTTAGTCAAGCAGTTTTAAGTCCATCCTGGTCAGACGGGTTAGCATAAACTAAAAGGTAAATAATGACCCACTTAGCTTGCTTTCATGTGGCTTTTCGTATTCCATCAATAATAATGAAATGGGTCATGCAGTAGGGCAGGTACCATTAGTAATGAAATTTATATATACTTTATTCTAGTAATGTGTTACCTTTGTGAATAATTTCCCTCTTAGGTCATGTCCTTTTGAGGAGGAATGAAAAAGCACTTCAAAACGAATGCTTTGCAATTATCACTGTTTTCTTCCTTCTGACTATTTATTAAAGGTGAATACATTTATCACACAGGCAATGCTTATGGTTTGTTTTATATTATTGCCTTCTCTTTACTGTAGAAGTTCCTATTAGGGTAAGTCTTTTTGCAATGCCGAAAATAGTAATTTCACGCCCTACCAGGGCTGCTTCTGATACAAGTGACTCATACTAAGCCAGAGGGCAGATAAGTTAAAGAGAAAGGGAAGCAGTGAAGTAGTTGGACAACAAAAACAGATCATAGGTCAAAATGTCACCATCTTTAAAGCATACACTTTCAAGGGTGGATGTTGACTACATCAGGTGATTTTCTTTTCTCCCTTGGTGGAAATGATATTTGACTTAGTTTCTCATGTATACTATGTAAAACAGATTTCATAAATACAGCTAGTGGTCCTAAGGCAGTAGTGATTTTTTTATTATATTACATATATTATAATTATCACTGGGCTCTGACCTTTTAGATAGAGTTGCATGGAATGGGGAAAATGAAGGAAAGATGAAGGTGTTGGGTCAGGGCACAGAATGAATGGTTAGTAAAGGCTGTCAGGGGACAGTCAATAACTTGAGCTCTTTAGGAAATACCGTTACTTATTTTCCACTTTTATTTATTTTGTATTACCACCTTAGTTTACTACTTCATCTCTTTCCTTCTGTATCATTCCCACACAAGGCTGCTTGTTCAAACCCCATCACCATTGCCTTTCTATTCGTGTTTCTACCCTAATCTAGTCCAGCTTCCCATATCTCAGCTGGATTGCTGCAGTAATATCTTTACTGATACTCCAATTTTTATGGACTCTCTATAATCTATGTTTTACAAAAAGTAAGTGTTAAAAAATGTAAACCAGACTAAGTGGTTCTGCTTCATACCTGTAAGACTCCCCAGTTGCTTTTCAGTGTGCTCAGAATAAATTCCAAACTTCTGTGGCCCTCAAAACCTGATAACTCTAGACTCTGTCTACCTCTTAACCATTCTCCTCCTGGTTCACATTGCCCTTGGCACACCATCCTTTCTCTTCCTTGAAACTGCCATGGGGTCGTTGCCCTTACTGTTCCCTCTCTTTGGACAGCTTGGCTACCAGGTTGTTGTGTAGCACCAGGCTGTCTTGCTATTTATCTCTCAGCATGAATATCCCCTCCTCAGTGAGGATTCCCTGACCCCCTAATCTATATCGGTCTCTATCACCCCATTAACCCTCTATCTATCATCTTTATCTAGTTTTGGTTTCATTTTAATACTTAAATTACCTGAAATTTCCGTTTGTTTTTTTGTTTTGCTTGTCTACTGCTATAAAACCGTAAGCTCCATGAGGGTAAGGTTCTTGCCTGTCATATACTGCCATAGAACAAGCGCCAAAAACACCCTTGGAACATTGATATGCTCAATAAATATTTGACTTAATTCATTAATTTACTAAATAAGTGTCATTTATTAATATCCTACTATCTGCCAGGTATAATATAACATTCTTTTGAGAATCTCAGATGAATATTGCTTGTTTCCATACCTCATGTAGTTTATTGACGGACTGTTACCTTTGTCTGGGCATCTGGTTCCACCAAACTTTATTTCAGGATATGTATTTAACTTTTCTTGGGGAAAGCAAGATGAACTGATATGACTCAATGTTAGTTAGATGCTTTTGGTTCTCTAAGTGTACTTTATGTTCTGCTTCCTTTAAAATGTCTTTGGTAGGTGATGGGAGCCATCAGAGATGTGTTAGCAGGACTGACACTAATGCAGCATGCTTAGCAAGAGTAAATTAGATATCTTTTGGCAGAATGGATTGAAGTACAGGCAAACTGGAGGCAAGGAGACCAGTAAGTTAACAATCCTTTGTGATAAGACAGTCCAGAGCTGACAGACAAAGGATTTGGAAAGTAAGGTAGCAGCTTTCCTAAAGAAATATATTCAACATGCACACATGCACATACACACGTGCAGAAACACAGTCATGCACCCGTGAGGAACTTTTTCCTTACCACATTTATCCTGAATTGAAATTACTCTGTTCTTCAAACCCAGACTTTTTTACCTTCAGACTCGTGAACTATATGTTCCTGTGCTTACATTTTTAGTTATAGCTTTTTAGGTCTATTTTACTATTCCTAGGTATTTAAAGAATGTTTAAGATCTCTATGAATCCTCAAAATATTCCATATTGCTGGTATAGTTGAAACATCCAGACTTGAGTTTAACCACCAATGTCTTTACTCTTATGAATTACTGTCTTGCTATTTATTAGGATTTCTTTCCTTTTTTTCCCCTGAAGGTCCATAACCCAGCCAATCTATCCCTACCCCTCCACCCCAGCAACCCTCAGTCTCTTTTGTGAGATTAAGAGGCTCTTATGGTTTGTCTCCTTCTGTGGTTTCGTCTTATTTCATTTTTTCCCATGACCTCCCACCTTACCTCTCAAATTCCTCATATGAGAGAGATCATATGATAATTGTCTTTCTCTGGTTGACTTATTTTGTTTAGCATAATACCCTCTAGTTCCATCCACATCATTGCCAATGGCAAGATTTCTTTTCTTTAGATGGCTGCATAGTATTCCATTGTATGTATAGACCACGTCTTTATCCATTCATCTGTTGATGGACATCTAGGTTCTTTCCATAGTATGGCTGTTGTGGACATTGCTGCTATAAACATTCGGGTGCACGTGCCCCTTTGGATCACTACATTTGTATCTTTAGGGTAAATACCCAGTAGCGTGATTGCTGGGTCATAGGGTAGCTCTATTTTCAACTTTTTGAGGAACCTCCATACTGTTTTCCAGAGTGACTGCGCCAGCCTGCATTTCCACCAACAGTGTAGGAGGGTTCCCCTTTCTCTGCATCCTTGCCAACCTCTATCATTTCCTGACTTGTTAATTTTAGCCATTCTGATTGGTGTGAGGTGCTATCTCATTGTGGGTTTGATTTGTATTTCCCTGATGCCGAGTGATGTTGAGCACTTTTTCATGTGTCTGTTGGCCATTTGGATGTCTTCTTTGCAGAAATGTCTATTCATGTCTTCTGGCCATTTTGTGGTTGGATTACTTGTTCTGTGGGTATTGAGTTTGATAAGTTCTTCATAGATTTTGGATACTAGCCCTTTATCTGATATGTCATTTGTAAATATCTTCTTCCATTTGGTCAGTTGTCTTTTGGTTTTGTTGACTGTTTCCTTTGCTGTGTAAGAGCTTTTGATCTTGATGAAGTCCCAATAGTTCATTTTTGCCCTTCCTTCCCTTGCCTTTGGCAGTGTTCCTAGGAAGAAGTTGCTGTGGCTGAGGGCGAAGAGGCTGCTGCCTGTGTTCTCCTCAAGGATTTTGATGGATTCCTGTCTCATATTGAGGTCTTTCATCCATTCTGAGTCTACTCTTTTGTGTAGTGTAAGGAAATGACCCAGTTTCATTTTTCTGCATGTGGCTGTCCAATTTTCCCAACACCATTTGTTGAAGAGACTGTCTTTTTTCCATTGGACATTCTTTCCTGCTTTGTTGAAGATGAGTTGACCACAGAGTTGAGGGTCCATTTCTGGGCTCTCTCTTCTGTTCCATCGATCTATATATCTGTTTTTGTGCCAGTACCATACTGTCTTGATGATGACAGCTTTGTAATAGAGCTTGAAGTCTGGAATTGTGATGCCACCAACTTTGATTTTCTTTCCAACATTCCTCTGGCTATTCAGGGTCTTTTCTGGTTCCATATAGATTTTAGGTTTATTGGTTCCATTTCTTTGAAAAAAATGGGTGGGATTTTGATAGGGATTGCATTAAACGTGTAGATTGCTTTAAATAACATAGAAATTTTCACAATATTTGTTTTTCCAATCCATGAGGATGGAATGTTTTTCCATTTCTTTGTGTCTTCTTCAGTTTCTTTCTTGAGTACTTTATAGTTTTCTGAGTACAGATTCTTTGTCTCTGTGGTTAGGTTTATTCCTAGATATCTCATGGTTTGGGGTGCAATTGTAAATGGAATCAACTCCTTAATTTCTCTTTTTTCTTTCATGCTGTTGGTGTATAGAAATCCAACTGATTTCTGTGCATTGATTTTATATCCTGACACTTTACTGAATTCCTGTGTGAGTTCTAGCAGTTTGGCAATGGAATCTTTTGGATTTTCCACATAAAGTATCATATCATCAGCAAAGAGTGAGCACTGGACTTCTTCTTTGCTGATTCAGATGCCTTTTATTTCTTTTTGCTGTCTGATTGCCGAGGCTAGGACTTCTAGTACTAAGTTGAATAGCAGTGGTGATAATAGACATCCCTTCTGTGTTCCTGACCTTAGCAGGAAAGCTCTCAGTTTTTCCCCATTGAGAATGATATTCACTGTGTGTTTTTCATAGATGGCTTTGATGATATTGAGGTATGTACCCTCTATCCCTACCCTGTGAAGAGTTTTGATCAAGAAAGGATGCTGTACTTTGTCAAATGCTTTTTAAGCACCTACTAAGAGTATCATATGGTTCTTGTTCTTTCTTTTAGTAATGTATTGTATCACATTGATTGATTTGTGGATGTTGAACCAACCTTGCAGCCCAGAAGAAATCCTACTTGGTCATGGTGAATAATCCTTTAATGTACTGTTGGATCCTATTGGCTGGTATTTTGGTGAAAATTTTTGCATACATGTACATCAAGGATATTGGTCTGTAATTCCCCTTTTTGGTGGGGTCTTTGTCTGGTTTTGAGATCAAGGTAATGTTGGCTTCATAAAGTGAGTTTGTAAGTTTTGCTTCCATTTCTATTCTTTGGAACAGTTTTAGGAGAATAGGTATTAATTCTTCTTTAAATGTTTGGCAGAATTCCCTTGGGAAGCCGTCTGACCCTGGGCTGTAGTTTGTTGGGAGATTTTTGATGACTGCTTCAATCTCCTTACTGGTTATGGGTCTGTTCATGTTTTCTATTTCTTCCTGTTTTCGTTTTGGTAGTTTATATGTCTCTAGGAATGCATCTATTTCTTCCAGATTGTCAAATTTGCTGGTGTATAGTTGCTCATAGTATGTTCTTATAATTGTTTGTATTTCTTCGGAGTTGGTTGTGATCTCTCCTCTTCATTCATGATTTTACTAATTTGGGTCCTTTCTCTTTTCTTTTTGATAAGTCTGGCCAGGGGTTTATCAATCTTATTAATTCTTTCAAAGAACCAGCTCCTAGTTTCGTTGATTTGTTCTACTGTTCTTTTGGTTTCTCTTTCATTGATTTCTGCTCTGATCTTTATGATTTCTCTTCTTCTGTTGGGTTTAGGCTTTCTTTGCTGTTCTTTCTCCAGCTCCTCTAGGTGTACGGTTAGGTTGTGTATCTGAGACCTTTCTTGTTTCTTGAGAAGGGCTTGTATTGCTATGTACTTTCCTCTCAGGACCGCCTTTGCTGTGTCCCAAAGATTTTAAACAGTTGTGTTTTCATTTTCATTTGTTCCCATTGACTTTTTTTTAATTCTTCTTTAATTTCCTGGTTGACCCATTCATTCTTTAGTAGGATGCTCTTTAGCCTCCATGTATTTGAGTTCTTTCTAACTTTCCTTATGTTGTTGAGTTCTAGTTTCAAAGCACTGTGGTCTGAAGATATGCAGGGAATGATCCCAGTCTTTTGGTACTGGTTGAGACCTGATTTGCAACCCAGGATGGGACCTATTCTGGAGAGTGTTCCATGTGTACTAGAGAAGAATGTGTATTCTGTTGCTTTGGGATGGAATGTTCTGAATATATCTGTAATGTCTATCTGGTCCAGTGTGTCACTTAAAACCTTTATTTCCTTGTTGATCTTTTGCTTAGATTATCTGTCCATTTCAGTGAGGGGAGTGTTAAACTCCCCTACTATTATTTTGTTATTGTAGACGTGTTTCTTTGATTTTGTTACTAATTGGCTAATATAATTGGCAGCTCCCATGTTAGGGGCATAGATATTTAAAATTGTTAGATCTTCTTTTTGGGCAGACCCTTTAAGTATGATAGAGGGTCCTTCCTCATCTCTTATTAACATCTTTGGCTTAAAATCTAATTTATCTGATATAAGGATTGCCACCCCACCTTTCTTTTGATGTCCATTAGCATGGTAAATTGTTTTCTACCCCCTCACTTTAAATCTGGAGGTGCCTTTGGGTCTAAAATGAGCTTCTTGTAGACAGCATATCAGTGGGTCTTGTTTTTTTAATCTATTCTGATGCCCTGTGTCTTTTGATTGGGACATTTAGCCCATTTACATTCAGGGTAACTATTGAAAGATATGAATTTAGTGCCATTGTATCACCTATAAGGTGACTGTTACTGTATATTGTCTCTGTTCCTCTCTGATCTGTTACTTTTAGGCTTTCTCTTTGCTTAGAGGGCCCCTTTCAATATTTCCTGTAGGGCTGGTTTGGTGTTTGCAAATTCTTTTCGTTTTTGTTTGTCCTGGAAGCTTTTTATCTATCCTGTTTTCAATGATAGCCTAGCTGGATATAGTATTGTTGGTTGCATATTTTTTCTCAGTTAATGCTCTGAATATATCATGCCAGTCCTTTCTGGCCTGCCAGGTCTCTGTGGGTAGGTCTCCTGCCATTCTAATATTTCTACCATTGTAGGTTACAGATCTCTTGTCCCAAGCTGCTTTGAAGATTTTCTCTTTGTCACTGAGACTTATAAATTTTACTATTAGATTTTGGGGTATGAACCTATTCTTAATTGATTTTGTGGGGTTCTTTGTGCCTTCTGGATTTTTGATGCTTGTTCCTTTCACCAAATTAGGGAAATTCTCTGGTATAATTTGCTCCAATATACCTTCTGCCCCTCTCTCTTTCTTCTTCTTCTGGGATCCCAATTATTCTTATATTGTTTTATCTTATGGTATCACTTATCTCTCAAATTCTCCCCTTGTGGTCCAGTAGTTATTTGTCTCTCTTTTAATCAGACTCTTTATTCTCCATCATTGGTCTTCTAGATCACTAATACTCTTTTCTGCCTCATTTATCCTAGCAGTAAGAGCCTCCATTTTTTTTATTGTATCTCATTAATAGCTTTTTTAAATTTCAAGTTGATTAGATTTTATTTTTTTTTATTTCTCCAGAAAGGGATTTTATTTCTTCAGAAAGGGATTCTCTAATATCTTCCATGTTATTTTTTGAGCCCAGCTGTCACCTTGGTAATCATCATTCTGAACCTGTTCTGACTTATTACTAATGTCCATATTGATTAGGTCCCTAACCATCAGTGCTGCCTGATGATTTTTTGTTTTTTGTTTTGGGGTGTTTTTCTGCCTTTGTCATTTTATCCAGATAAGAATAGATAAATGAGAGTACAAAATACTAAAAGGGTAGCAACAACCCCAGAAAAATATACACTAACCAAATTAGAAGAGACCCGAAACTGGGGGGGAGAAGAAAGGAAGAATAGAACAGAACCACACACTTGATTTTGGTCTATTTGAAGAAACTACTCCACAAAATTTTAAAGGAAGAAAAACTTACATATATCCAAAAATAAGGGTTTAACATGATGAAAGGATGGACTATGACTGTAAAGATGAAAATTTAAAATGATTCTAGAAAAGGACTTGGTAAGAAGTTCGTTAAAAAAAAAAAAGAGGGAAGAATGTGATCAGGCTGGAACCTAGAAAAAAAGCTATGCACTAGATGTCAGGTATATTTTGATCTATTAGAAGAAATTGTATCCCCAAATTTTTTTAAAAGATTTTTATTTACTTAATTGACACAGAGAGAGACACACACACATCAAGAGAAGGAACATAAGCAGGGGCAGCAAGAGAGCAGGGAGCCCAATGTGGGGCTTGAGCCCAGGACCCCAAATAATGACCTGAGCCCAAGGCATCTGCTTAATAACTGAGTTACCCAGGTGCCCCCATACCACAAAATTTTAAAGAAAAAAAAAAACCTATACGTGTACAAAAAATAAAGTTAAATACAATGAAGGGATAAAATATTAGTATAACAATGAAAATTTTAAAAGATTTTTAAAAAGTTATTTATAAGATAAAATACTTAAAAACATTAAAATAAGAAAGAAAAATTAAAAAAATAGAATAAGAAAAAAATAAAAGTTAAAGAATTTTACTTTAAAAAACTAAAGGATCGTGGGAAAAAAAGCCATGAATTCAATGTGTTGCTTTTCTGTAGCTCTGGAGTTCTTCAGTTCTCATTGATGGGTAAACTTGGTCTTGAATGGATGTTCTTGCTGATCTTCTAGGGGAGGGGCCTGTTGCAGTGATTCTCAAATGTCTTTACCAGAAGTGGAATTACACCGCCCTTGCCAGGGACCAGGCTAAGTAATCTCGGTTTTGGTCTCTGGAGGTTTTGTTCACTGAACACTTTGCGTACAGCTTCGGAGGACAGTAATGAAAATGGCAGCCTCCCAATCTTCAGCCCCTTAGGAGCTGAGAGCTGGAGCCCCACTCCTCAGTGCATCCTCAGAGAAAAGCAGTCAATCCCTCCTATATCCCTGGTCTCCAGCCATGCTCTGTGCTCACCCAGCCTGTGACCGAGCATTTCTGTCTCTGACGTATGGCCCAGTTTGGAGTCTCCAAACCCAGCAGATTCCTGCTGCAGGCTCCTGCACAGCTCCTCCCAGAGGAAGAAGGAGGGAGTCTCCCTGGATCTACTACTTGTGGGGTCCCTCCTCAAAGAGTAGTAGCCTGACTGTGCCTCAGATCACTGTGTAAGGTAACCCTGAGCTTAGAGCCCCCCTGCCTCGGCTCCATCTCTGTAGCCGGCTTCCTCACTCCATTACCTGGGAGCTCTGCCACACTTAGACACCCCTGGTCTTTTTGTGACCCCATGGGTCCTGAGACCACACTGTCCCCATGATGACTCCACTCTCTGCTTAACCTCTGGAGCAACATCCCTCAGTGGAGCTTACTTCTAAAGGTTACGATTTTGTGCTCTGCTGCTCTACCACTTGCAGGGAGACGGCCCTCCCCCTGCAGTCTCTCTTCCTGTATGTTGCCTTGGATTCACTTCTCTGCATGTCCTACCTTCCAGAAAGTGATGATTTTCTTTTCCTAGAATTGCTGCTCTTCTATCTCCTGTTGAGTTTGGAGATATTCAGAATGGTTTCATAACTACTGAGCTGAACTCCTGGGACCTGATGGTATCTAGGTCTCCTATTCCTCTGTCACCTTGCTTCTTCCCCTTCTATTTATTAGGATTTCTTAACGGATTAGCATAGTTGCCCTATTTTCTCTCTAAATATTTCACTCTTGCCCCCATCAACATGTACACCAGATCACATCATACTTGTGTCAGAGATGTCTTACTCTACAAATCCCATGTCTAGCCCTGTGACATTTTGTTTATATATCTCATTAATATCCTTTGGTTTCTCCATATGCCATAGCTCCAACAATGCCAAAGTGCTTTAATAGTGCTTTTGTAGTTTAATCCTCACTTTTTTGAATTCTTAGGGTCATTGATGTTGATGATCACTCTGTCCTTGAAACATTGTTTTCCATTGGTTCCCATGCCATAACATCCTCTCTGTTTTCTTTCCATCTTGCCTCTTAATCTGTTTCTTCTGTACTGGAATATTCTCTACTTGGCTGTTAAATATTGATATTTTCCAAATTCTGTGTCCTCTTCTCTTCTAATTCTGCATGCTCTCCCAACTGTTACCTTCATTTCCATGTTTTTGGCCAGTAAGATCCTCTTCAGGTAAACTCCTGAATCCTTTTGATGTGATCCTACTAGTCTCTGAATGTTTTCTTGCTACTTAGTTTGTAAAGATATTCTAGTCTTTCCTTATATATTTCCTACCTTCCACCTGGGATCAGCCATTTCTCTAGGAAGTCCTGGTTTCTTTTATTGGGAAATGGTATTTCAAGACTCTATTATGGGCTCTAGAGGTTGTGACAGGATTGCCACTGTTTCTAGGCTTTTCCATTTTATATACATAAATTTACACTAATGCATCTCATTCTGATTCAGGACTGTGTGGTTCTAGTTCATCTTTTGTATTTTACATCTGTGTTTCCTTCCTTCCACAGTGATGATCTTGGTTCTGAAGGACACAGGGGATGATAGAATTAGAATACTCCACATTATAAGCACAGCAGCCTCAGAATAACAGTTCTAATACCATCACCACCAGTATAAAGTATACACTGCTTTTTTTTTAATTTTTAATTTTTCAGCATAACAGTATTCATTATTTTTGTACACTGCTTTTGACTTAGGACATGTTAGTGAAAATGTTCATGAATATGTATGTATGTTCTAATCAATCTAGAAAGTTATAGACCTCTGTATTGTTTATTTGTATATGTAACAGATGGTACTAATTAGTAGGAATGACTTTTTCTCTGTATCCCCTTCTTTATACTTGAGGTTGTTACTAATTTCCAAGAGAAGTCTTGTGGGGATTCCACACTCAACAGGCAGATTGGTATAATTAGGCTCAGGGAATTTTCACTGTGAGGCAGTGCCAGGTGGAGGCTAGAGGTGGGCCCTCTAGTGCTCATTATTTTTACTCTGATTCCAGTAAAGGGAACTTCCAGACTTGTGAAAATATTAGATCCACTGAGATCAATGATTCTCCTTTTATATGTTTACTTCTAATGAATATAGTATTGATTTTCTGCTTCCCACTAAGATATATTTTAATGGCTAGTCCCTTGAAAGCCACTTTGAGGGGATCTTAATTATTGTTCAAATAAGGATGGAGGTGTGTTTGTGATAGATCTAGGGTAGGAAAGGGGTTTCAGGGATTCATTTTGGAATAAGATATATATGTGTTCATCCTTTTGGAAGAAAAGCGAAGCTGAATCCTATTTCAGTGGGAATAATGAGAAGCTGGGAATTTTCACTCTGGCAGCATCCCCAGAGTTTCCAGCCCATGAATGATTCCTGCTCATTTTTCTTTTTAAGATTTAATTTTTTTAGAGCAGTGTTAGGTTCTAACTAAGATTGAGAGGAAGTTCCAGAGATTTCCCACATAGGCCCCAGTCACTTTTACTGTGTAAACAGCTACTTTGTACACAGAAATCTTAACATTTGTAGGAAATTAGTGGGAAAAAAGCTAAGGTCTTTTAGCTTTTGTGCGGTTGGTTTTGGGGCAGCCAAACTCCAATCTAACTCTGGAAACATTAAGAAGGAAGGAAAGAAATTTGATAGTGGAAATCATATTACATGCATTTATGATGTGACTTAATAGCTGGGAAGGCTGATGTGTGATGTGTAGCATGTCAAGGATAATTTCTGCTTCTATTTAATGAGACATCACTAACACAGCATCCCTTTTTAGCTACTTCTAAGCCTGAACAGTATTAAAAATAAAGAAATGTCTAGCAGGATAAATAATAGAATTAAGGAAACATGGAGATTTATTTAAAAGAAAAGGTTATAAAAGCTAAATACATACAACTTGAATTACATCAATTTTAGAAAGGTTGTAAACTACAAATAATGAAAAGCAGCAAATAAGAAATCTAAAAGCAGAGAAGATTTATTTGGTGATGAAGAGATATATTATTAGAAGGAATAAAATGAAATTAAGGTATGGGGAATTTAGTTTAAAAGTATTTTAATACTTACCAATGATAACTTAGAAGAAATACTTTTTAATGTTTGTGTACATTGAAACTATAAATTTGCACATTGCATGCATGTACCAAGAAGATGGAGGTACCTAATGTCCTCTCCGTGAGCTGCTCTACATTGAATAGGGTTTGAATGGGGTTTGAAG
The DNA here is from genome assembly GCF_002288905.1 of Enhydra lutris kenyoni. Lineage (NCBI taxonomy): Eukaryota > Metazoa > Chordata > Mammalia > Carnivora > Mustelidae > Enhydra > Enhydra lutris. Next base: position 33,434,091 of record NW_019154103.1, read on the forward strand.
GGGGACAATGAGAAGGGAAATCTTAAACTTGACTTACTGTATCACATTATCTTCTGATTTAAGTACTTATTTTGGGTAGTTCAGTCTTTACTAAGTGAATATTCAATTTCATTTTTTATATTTCTTCCTCTCCCACTTTTCTTCTCTAAAGCAGCATCTGATTATATGGGCAATGGGGCTTTCATGATCTCCTAGCAGGACAAATGGAGGTCACATAACCAATCCACATCCTGTGGACCTTCCTGGGTCCTTGCTATGCAGTGGCTGGTTTGGTTTGCTTTTGAGATTGGTGGCTGCTGAAATCTGTCTGGCTAAGACTTGCATTGTGGGTACCATGAAAGTACTTAAAACAAACACCCCTGCTCCCAGCTAATTGTCATCCTAGTTTTTGCTAAGATCATACCTAAGATTTTGACTCGGCTTATACTTTGTTTTTGCTTCTTTTTTCTCCTCTCTTAATCATCATTCTCCCATCTCTTATATAGTTCCCGAGTTTTGCCACCAGGACTTCTCTTGCTTAGTACCCAATATTTCCTACCTCTAAATATGCCATAAAAGTTAATCTAAGCTCTGTTTTTGAGGCTTCAGCAAAGATACAGAACAAAATGGATAATATCATCCACATGTTGTTGGAGTTTCCTTAATGTGCATTTAATGGAACATCATCTTTCTCTCTGCATTCTTTAATGGCCTTTTAAGTATCCTGTGAAGTCTTCTGTGAATATCACCCAACCCACAAACCCTTAGACGGCGTGGAATAGGTCTTTTTTGCCCAACAGTGCTATTCCCAATCATCATGTCTGGCCCATAGACAGCTTTAGGTAGGTGTTTGGGATGTGTGTGTGTGTGTGTGTGTGTGTTGCTTTCAAATTAATTTAAAAGATGGGTAATTTTCCATGAAGGTCAGATATCCACAGATGTGATGGAAGCTTGTGTCCCAGCTTACAATTCTGGGTTTCTTTGCTTTAATTCTGTCAAAGAGTTCACTAACCAAATTCTTTACTGGGTCTTTTGAAAGTATTTTATGGTCCACTGTTGCTTTCTTCCTCCTATTCCCCCTCCTTTCCTTCTTCTCCATCTTTTATTTATGTTATGCTATTAAGAAGGGGACCAATATATACATACATATAATGGTTTTAAACATTTTCAAAAATAATAACTAATCACTTAACATAATTGTGATTCCCACAAACAAAATGTGATACCACAATTATAACCCAAGAGGTACATTTTATCTCCCCAGTTTATAGATGAGAAAACTGAAGTGCTAAGAGGCTATATAAGTTTTCCAAGGACATACAGCTGTTAAGGGGCAGAAACCTAGATTTGAAAGGTGTATTTTGGGACCACAGTCTTCAGGGATGACAGTTTATACAAATTCACATAAATTTACACTTGATTTAACATATTCATGGGGTGCCTGGGTGACTCAGTGGATTAAGCCTTTGCCTTCAGCCCAGGTCATGATCTCAGGGTCCTGGGATTGAGCTCCACATCGGGCTCTCTGCAGCAGGGAGCCTGCTTACCCCCTCTCTCTGCCTGCCTCTCTGCCTACTTGTGATCTCTCTCTCTCTCTGTCAAATAAATAAAATCTTAAAAAAAAAAATCTTAACATATTCGTGTCATGTACTATGACAATGATTGCAAATTAGAAATTAGGTAATGTTACATGTCTGACTTTTTGCAATTAAGATAATTAATTATTTAGAAATGTTGTGAATAAAATGTGTTCAAGTATTTCAACAAAGTTACAAAGTGTCTGAGTGCCAGTTTGAAGGAATTAAAATATTTTCTGTAATAGGAAAGATGACTTTGTTAGGAAGAGGGAGTTACGGGTTTATCTACAGTGTCCATAGAAAACTTCTAAAGAAGCCAGGTTTTAAAAAAAGTTTAAGTAATTTCTCTATATAATCCTTGTCTCTATACACAGTGCTTATGAAATACTTGGCAATAAGAAAATTAATTTGCTAGGGCCATTCACATCCAATCTTTAGACTATGTATATTACCTTTCCTCACTGATTCACTTGGGTATGACTTAAGGGACCATGATTTCAACTTAGTCATCAGTATTCCTCTAAAGGATTGTCTTTCCAGAAAGGTATACAAGTACCATGTCTATTTCTGTGCTTCCCTGAGTCAGGATTCCTTAGGAAGGGCTGCATTACTATGACTCATCCTTCTATAAGCCTAGAAGCTTTTATCATTTGGATACATTATTGTGTAAATAAATTTTATGACTGAATCTCTGCACCAGTAGTCATTCAAGATTTTCATTATATATACATACATATATGTGTGTGTGATTTTCATTATATATGTGTAATGTATGTAAATACATATATGTATGTAAACACACACACACACACCACATATGCAAAAACAGAGTTGTCCAGAAAAAGGCAGTCTTTATGAATAATTATTATATTTATGTACCATTTACATAGAAATTTACTTAAAAGATGTCAAAGAGTTCATCTGGAGGAGAGTGTAGTAACAATACTCATTTATTTGTTAGGGATGCAGAGGTTTGTTGGATGGCTAAAGATTATTTTTCTTTATGTAATTGTTAATTTAACAAATAACACATGTATTCATTCTCACCATAAAGAAATTAAATATTGATTGATTTACAAAAATTCCTTTTGGCACTTTCCCCACTCCAGAGCCCTCCCCAGAGAAATTAATGTTGCCTCTGGAATGTCTCCTTTTACCTTTAAAAAAAAAAAAAGTTTGTGTATGTATATATGTATACGTAGCTTTGTTTTATGTGTCTGTTTTTATTTTTATTATTGCTTCTAAATTATAGTTGGCATACAATGTTATATTAGTTTGGGTATAAAATATAGTGATTCAACAATTCTATACATCATGCAGTGCTTACTGCTACAAGTATAGTCACCATCTGTGACTATACAAAGTTATTACAGTATCATATAGTACTTGTCTTTCTCTGTCTGACTTACTTCACTACATGTGGAATCTAAAAAACAAATGAAGAACAAACAGAAGATTCACATGTAGTGAAATCATATAGTACTTGTCTTTCTCTGTCTGACTTACTTCACCTCTTAGATCCATCCATGTTGTCAAAAGTGGCAAGGTTTCATTTGAGATATATATATATATCTATAAATATAGACACACACACACACACACACACACACACACACACACACACACACACACATAAA
>NW_019154103.1:33437293-33458349 GCF_002288905.1 Enhydra lutris kenyoni
ATATCCATCACCAGGCTAACCCACCCCATATCTTCGCCCTTATAAATAATGTTGCAAAAGACATAGCAGTGCATATCTTTTCAAATTAGTGTTTTTATATTCTTGGGTAAATACCCAGCAGTAGAATTACTGGATTGTATGGTATTTCTATTTTTAACTACTTGAGGAACCTCCATGCTGCTTTCCACAGTGACTGCTCCAATTTGCATTCCTACCAACAGTGTGCAAGGCTTTTTCTCCACATCCTTGCCAACAATTGTTTCTTATTCTTTTTGATACTAGCCATTCTGACTGATATGAGATGATATCCATTGTGGTTTTGGTTTGAAGGAAACCATCGAAAAAGTGAAAAGGAAACCTATATTGAATGGAAGAAGATATTTGCAAGTGATATATCCCATAAGGGGTTAATATCCAAAATATATAAAGAACTCCTACAACTTAATACCAAAACCAAATAATCTAGTTAAAAATGGGCAGAGGACCCAAACAGACATTTTTCCAAAGAAGACTTACAGATAACCAACAGACAAATAAGATGTTCAGCATCACTCATCATCAGGGAAATCTGTGTTTTTAATATAAAAGGTACTATAAGCATGTATTATTCTACAACTTTTTTTGTTAATCTGCATATACTACAGACACGTTATATCAGGCCATGTATGCTTATATCATTAATTTTAATAATTGCATATATCATATCAGTTTAGAATAAAATTCAAAGTCCTTACCTGATATAGTTCACGGAGTCTGGCTACCTCATCTTATTCTCCTCCTTGCTCACTAGCCACCCTGGCTGGTTTTTGATGTTTCCAGAACACACTGAACACAGTCTCATCTATGCTGACTGAAAGACTCCACTCCAAATTATTTTCTTGCCTTATTTCCTTGCTTTATTTAAGTCTCCACCCAAATATGGTCTCCTCAGAAACTCCTTATCTGTTCCTCTCCATCTCCTGCATCCTTTCTTACAGTGTCTCTGTCTCTCCTTTTGTCTTACCCCCTCCTTCCCTCTCTCTGTCTTTCTCTCTTTCCCTCTGTCTTTCTCATCTCTGTCTCTTTAGCTCTGTGTATCACTTTGTCTCCTCTTAACCTGCTTTATTTTTCTTTCTAACACTAACCTACTCTCTGGCGTGTAGCAGATTTATTTCTTTATTATCTGTCTTCCTCCACTGGAATGTAGAATTTACTTTCAGAGTTTGTTGACTGACACATCCCCAGAACCTAGAACAGTGGCTTGTACATTATTGGTGTTCAAAAAAGATTTGGAAATGGACAAGTGACTAGCATGGACGTTTATTTATTTTATTTAACTGTTTCCTTTCTGATTGGTGTTTAGGTTGTTTCCAAGTGCCTTACACTATGACAAATAACATCATAGTGAATTTTTTCTAGTATGTCTCTATGCCTATATATAAGGATGTGTCTAGGGTGAATTCTCATAAGAAAAATCCATGGATCAACAAGTATGCACACTTAAAATTTTAATAGACAAGAAAAAATAGCTGTCCAAAAAGGTTACACCAGTTTGCACTCCCCAATATGGGAGTACCTATTTCCTCAGATCCTTGTTAACATTGCATGTTAGCAAGAACTTTTTAGTTAGAACTTTTTAAAGTTTCTCTAGCTCTTGAGCAAAACCGTAATTGCTTTACTAAAGGTGAAAGAGAAGGTATAATTGAGTAAATGCATTGATCAGTCTCTGCCTTGAAATGAACTTACTCTCTTTTAAATGTTGTATCGTTTTTTACTTTTTTCTTGGTGTATAAGCCAATTCGATGAAAAAGTCTGGTACATTGTTGAATGAGAGAAGAGATAAGAGTACATTTCTCTTATTCCTGGCTTTAGTTTTCACCAGTAAATACAGTGATCACTCTTGTTTTCTTTTAGCTTCATATTAAGTCAAGAATGTTTCTGTGTAGGGGCGCCTGGGTGGCTCAGTGGGTTAAGCCTCTACCTTCAGCTCAGGTTATGCTCTCATGGTCTCATGGTCTCAGGGTTCTGGGATCGAGCCCCGCATCGGGCTCTCTGCTCAGCAGGGAGCTTGCTTCCCTTCCTCTCTCTCTCTGCCTGCCTCTCTGCCTACTTGTGGTCTCTGTCTGTCAAATAAATAAATAAAATCTTAAAAAAAAAAAAAGAATATTTTTGTGTATCCTTAGTTTGCTGTATGTTTTATTTTTGTTTTAATTGGAAATGGGTGTTCGATTTATTGCTTGAGGTCCTCCAGTGGGTTTTTTTTCCCTCTCTTTTTGCCCATTATTGTAGTGAATTGTATTGATATATTTTTTAGCATTGAAACACCATTGCATTCCTAGGGTAAATGACCAATTTGGTCATGATGGAATTGATTCGCTACTATTTTTATTTAGAATTTTTATTTATGTTTGTAAGTTAAGATTGACTTTTTGTTTTCTTATTGACCTGTCTAGCTTTGGTATAGGAGTTTATTTCAGCATTATAAAATGATTACAATAGCTTTTTCACTTTTCCACACTATGGAACAGGTTGCTATAATCTGAGAATTACCTCCTTTTTGAAGATGTAGAAATTAACTCATTAAACTATTTTAACAGAAAAAGGAAATGTAAACCATTTAAAAAAAAAAACCTATTTTAACAGCTACATTTGGGGGGGGGGTAGATGTTTTTCCATCTCTTCTATTGTTTTTCAACTTTTTAATGTTTCTGATTTATTTTGTGCCAATTTTGATAATATATTTTCTTAAAGAGATTACTTGCCTAGATTTTCAGTTATTATATAAGCTCCTCACAGTGTTATTTTATCATTTTTAATTGTTTATTTATTTTTTTATGTTCAGTTAGCCAGCATATAGTACATAATAAGTTTCTGTTGTAGTGTTCAGTGATTCATTAGTTCCATATAACACCCAGCACTCATCCCAATACATGCCCTCCTTAATACCGATCACTCGGTCACCCCATCCCCCCAGCCCCTCCTTTCTGTAACCCTCAGTTTGTTTCCCAGAGTCTCTAGTGATTTGTCTTCCTCTCTGATTTCTTCCTATTCAGTTTTCCCTCCCTTCCCCTGTGGTCCTCTGCTCTAACATTTTTATAAATCTCTTAACTATTATTAATATCCCCTTCTTTATTCCTTATTTGTTCTCCTCTCTCTCCCTTTTAAAAAATAGACTTGCCAAACCATCTGAACTTTAAGTAAATAGCCCTTTATTTAAGTGTTGGCACTAATATGGTTTGAAAAAAAATACTGAATTAGCCAGGCAAAACATGGGCCCTGTGATCAAACTTGAGCTGATGATGATTGAAAATTATATTCCCATTCTCCATCCTTTTAGAGGTATATCTTCATTTTTAACAAACATTTAAACTCATATTTCACTTTCAGTGATGAGAGTTACTCAGAGCAAGATCAGAATCTGAGAGCACTTTAATTTTCTTCTTCCTTTCTTTGATACTTCCCATGTTGATAGCTCTTGGGATTTAAAATTCCAAATTATTATTGCAATTTTTAAAATTTATAATTTATACTTATTTGCACTTACCCATACAGTTTACTGTTTTCTTTACTCACTACTATATCTGTGTTCAATTTTGCACTTTTTCTTTTTGGTTTTTATTTTACCTTAGTAGTTTCTGTAGAAATTCTTTCAGATAGTGTCTGAGAGTGATAAAATTTGAGTTTCACATATCTGGAAAGGTCTTTATTTTGCACTCACTTATGAATTACCTAATATTTAGTTTTGGTTTCTTCAATATTTATACTGGAAGCTTAGTGTTTTTTTTTTTTTTCATTCTTGGTATTCCCAGATTATGATCTGTGTCTGCTTATGCTCCTCTGATCTCTCTCCTTCCTTTGATTGTTAGAACTAATGTCTTTATTTAGGTTTGAGAAGTGTTGTTATAAATTACTGAAACATTTCCTCCAGTCCATTTTATCTGTTCTCTGTTTCTGGAACTACCGAATAAATGTCTTAAGATTTATATCTATCCTGTTGTTGTTGTTGTTGTTGTTTTTAAGCTCTCATTTTCTTTTCCTTTTTTAATGCATTTTGGTATACTTTTCTTGCTCAATTTTTCAGCTCGCTTCTTCACTTTCCTTTTTATTGAGGTATAATTTATATTTTTTTTAAAAATGCACCGATCCCAGGTGCTTAACATTGATCAAGATACAGTTATGTAATTCCAAAAAGTTCTCTTGAGCCCCTTTCCAGGCAATCCTTATCCTCCACCAGCGACAACCATTATTTTGATAGCTCTGTCACCATTTTTGAACTTTGTATAAAATGAAATTATGTAGCTTATACACTTTTCTGTCTGGTGTAGGATACTTCTAAATCACATGGTGGGTGATGTGTTCTACCAAATATGTTACTTTCTTTTGTTTTTTTCTCTGTACTGGGTTACTTATGTCTGTGTTTATTTGCACCTCTCTTTCATATGGTAAATTTTATGCTGTGTTTTCACCTTTGTCTGTGAGTGGTGGACCTGTTCACAGCAGCTTACTCTTCCCCACCAGTGACTGGGGAAGTGGCAGAAGATGCTTGGGGATGAGGCGTTCCCTTTCTAGGCTGTGAGGGCAGAGGGCAGCTTGGGACTTTGCCTGGCTAGGCCTGCTCAAGTCACCTTGGAGTCAGGCACCCCTGATTACTTCTTTTGGGCACAAGTGAAGGTTGGGGGTTTTGGAGAGACATGTTTGGTTGTGGGCAAGCACATGATTGGTGATGCAGTCAGCCACCCTTAGCTTCCTGGGCCACCTCTACTCTTTTTTTTTTTTTTTTTTTTTAAAGATTTTATTTATTTATCAGAGAGAGAGAGGAAGAGAGAGCGAGCACAGGCATACAGAATGGCAGGCAGAGGCAGAGGGAGAAGCAGGCTCCCTGCCGAGCAAGGAACCCGATGTGGGACTCGATCCCAGGACTCTGGGATCATGACCTGAGCCGAAGGCAGCTGCTTAACCAACTGAGCCACCCAGGCGTCCCCCACCTCTACTCTTCAAATGGTCAATGTAACCACTCCCCACTCCTTATTTCCAGTTTTAGTTCTCTTGCAGCTGTCTCCCATCTTTTTTTTGGGAGTCTGAATTCTGTCGTTTAAGTATTTCTGTTCACTTAGGTCACATCTTGTTTTCTACCAGCTTATGAATTTTTCATTTTCAAATATGTTTGTGCCATGTTATATGGGTTAAGAGTGGGTTAGGAGATCTCAGTGAGTTCTTATTATGCCATCTTGATCCCACCCTTCCTTAATGAGTTAAGTCAGAGTAATAACTTCTCTATCATAAACATAGGTAAACATTAGAGAAGTTAAGACTGAAAACTCCTTACTTAGTTTTTAATGACTTTTGGCCATTATTCTGTTATCATGTACTTGTGGTTCTTCACAGTTACAAGAGTTTGGTCCCTTTTAGCCTTCAAATGCTGTAAGCAGTTTGATTTTAAAATTAAGCATGGGGGCACATGGGTGGCTCAGTTGTTAAGCCGTCGGCTCAGGTCATGGTCCCAGGGTTCTGGGATCGAGCCCCTCATCAGGCTTCCTGCTTGGGGATCCTGCTTCTTCCTCTCTCTCTGCCTGCTCCCCCTGCTTGTTCTTTCTCTGTCAAATAAGTAAAAATGAAATCTTTAAAATTAAGCGTGTATATTTCTTTTCTCTTGCCATAGACAATATTTTGCTGGGTTGAAATTAACAGTTTTAAATGAAAAATCTCTTGATTGATTTGTAGTTTCCCAGGAGATGTTCACTTAGCCCAAAATACATATACTGTTGGAAAGTTAACCTTTATCTATTTAATTTTCATTAAGATTTTAACACATGGATGATTAACTTTGAGAAACTGGATTTACGGATACAACACACGAAGCTCCGTGAATAATGAGGTATTTGAATCCTGGGGATGTTGCCCATGGCTTTGGGAGGCCACAGGCTCTCAACCACTTCTCAACTAGAATTTCATAGAAGCTAGGTTAAGTCTTTGGCTTGCTCTTGTTGCAACTGGCTGAAAAATATCCATTGAATTAAACAGTGACATGTGGTTATGCTATGTCATAAAGCATTAGGAGCATAATACATCACAGAGACTTCTTGCAACTGATTTTCTGGGATTAAAAGTAACGTTTCACTCAGCCAGTTGTCTGTTGCAATTTCAACAGACTTGAAGCCTTTTTATTTTTATTTCCCTTTTTACCTCCCTTTCAAATTTTCCCCATAATAAGATTTACAGTGACTTCAATTTTGGTAAGAAATTATAAATCTCAGTAGCCCTAAAAGGGTGAATAGTCAGCATTAACTTGAAATCAAGATCATTTTTAGATGTTAATAAAACCAAATAATAAATTTTTAAACGCCAGTTATGAAAGTCATGTATGCTTTTCTTCTCTGAATTTATGTTACACGACTTTTTGTGTCTCTCAGTTCTAGCTTCTACACTACATGTACAATTTCATACATTTTGTAATGTCACAACATTGATTGATGCTTAGAGGACCAAGAGATTATAAATTGCTTCTTAGTGGTGAGAATTTAGAATGTATTTTAAGTTTGTATATATGTATAAAAACTGTGAACCTGGAAAAATTTTAAATTCAGTACTGCCAAGGGCAATGTTTGATCTTTTTAGATAATCATTACTTAATAATTTTAGGATGAGGTATAACTTGAAGAAAGGAAAAGCCAATATATAGTGAAACTCTTCTGTCTTAGAACTTAAAGAATCAACTTCTTCTGTTACTCAATGTTTCAATAGCTGTAATAATGTTTTTAGTTTATTCCTCTGTATTCCTTATATCTCCCAACTGAAAAGATAAGTCCATGAGGGCAGTTTTGCTTTTGCTTCTCTCCAAAGTACTTAACACAGTGTTCAAGAAAGGATGGTTGGAACTTTGAAGTCACTTTCATACCGCTGGACACTTGGGAGTGCCTGCTTTTTGTGTGGGAAAAGAATATTGACTCAAATCCATTAGTAATCATTGAATTTTATGGATTTATGTAACAATGAATTTCATTATGAAACTTGGAGAGTTGGCCTTTTTTTTTTTAACTATACTCGATCTTAGCCAAAAGTCTGAGAAGAAATGGGCTTATTTATTTTTTTTAATAGTGAAGCTTAAATAGGTCAGAATAATTTGGGAAGGACCATTTATGATAACTAAAACCTTTATCTTAATGAAAAGTTTTAAAGTAACATGCTTTTGCATATTCAAATATATACACAATTTATATGTTGAATTGTGTTATAATATCATAAGCAGAGATTCTGTTAGGCTTATGTAAGTGAATAGTTAAGAAAACTAAATATACGAATATTTCTTAAGTATTTATTGAAGCTTACCAGGCATCTTAAACTGGGCCCCTGCATCTTGCAAAAAACAAAAAACAAACACACAAACAATAAAACAAAAAAACTACTATTCAAAGAAATGAGAAGGATTAAAAAAGGAATGGTTTCAAAGTAATTATAGAAATTTTAAAAATACTTTTTTATATATAGGTAAATATATATATATCTTATATTTGCTTTCAGGGGAAAGAAGTGATGTTTGAAATTCTAAAGAGGACTGTGAATGTCAGGACAGGAACTAAATGGCAGTCAAGTGCGTCAGTATAGACTCCGGGGCAACCCTCAGAGAGTAGTCTAGTGAATAGTGCCCCCTGGAGCACAGCCTTAGTATGACTGACACCCCCTTGGAGTTAAGCAACACTCTGAGATAGTAACTCCTATCATTTACCTGAAATGAGTCTAGTTTGCATTCTAAATTCCCTTTGTTTGAAACAAATCTAGTCATATAGGCTTGAATTGATTATGTGTATTGACTTGAGGACTCCGGGTGAAATAATAGATAATACTGGGAAAGATGAGTGAGGCCAGGCTAGGCTTCAGAGAGACCTGGATCCCCTGCCCAGGAACTATGATTCAATATGACACACCCTGACTGAGCCACTTGGAAGCTTGAGCTCCGTCACCATAGCAACACTGGGACCTCTTCTGCAGATCTTAGCTGTAGCTGCCTCTGCCATTCAACTCCAGCCCTGAGCCATGGAATCCATTTGTGATAAAGCCCGATGCTACATACTGAAGGATGCATAAACCAAGCACAGAGGAGCCAGAGGGGGGAGGAAGCAAAATGTTCTCTGAAAGTGATTTTTTCTATCATATAATAGAAATGGTGAAAGAATACATTTATTCTACTTTGTGTCAGAGTGCAACTAATTCAGCAAATCCTGACCCCCATTGCTAATCAATTGCTTATTTTTAAGAGCTCCTGAAGAACTTTATTTTTTATACCGCAAGTACGGAAATCACCATTGCTGTATTTTTGTTTGCAGTGCGCATGCAAACATGGGCATTGTGTGTACTGGGTACTGGGTGTTTGTGTTTGTGTGTGTTCTCCAAGAGATTTTTGAGTGCTCTGAGGATGAGAATTATGTGGTATTTATCCTTGTGTCTTTTGTATCTACCACTAAGTCTGGCACTTGGATAGGCACTCCATGAATGCTATTTGAATTGTTCAATGTAATTAGAAACAGCTATGTTTAATGAATGATAGAGCCACTCCTGACTAAATTTAATTGGTGACTGAACTGGAGGTGGTCATACAGAAGAAGGGGGTGTTACAGAGTGGGTCTTATTGAGGTCAGACAATAATGAAACAGAATTGTCAGTTGTATGTGTGCAGCTTGTAAACAAAAACACGAGAAGGCAATTTTCATAAAGAGCAGAAGAACTCTCTCAAGATGTGTGTTTTCATAGATTTAATTGTGGTTTACTAATGGAATAAGAACATTCCCCAGATATCACAGTAAGGGGGCCCATTTTGAAACACAGCAAGCTTTTAAGTGATTCTTCTGATAGATTATCAGGTAATAGCGATAACCTCTTAATTTTAAAAAACAGCTCCAGTAAATTACAGGCTTGATAGGAAGAAGCATTCTGAAGTCATTGGACAAGCATTATTGTACCTTAAAAGGCAGAAAAAGAATTCAGTAGTGTAAATTGTTTTATTGGCTTTTGAGACCCAAAATAAGTCTGCCAGTTACATAACCTAGTCATTAATTAGGTTTTAAAACACCTACCACAGGTCTTATCTTTAATACTCAGGCTTCTTCCCCTCTATCATGCTGCCTTATTATAATTAAAATACATGCAGATGATCAATACTTGATAAAGAAAAAGAACACTCCAAAATTCTGAATACGGTTATTTCTATAGGAAAGCCAACTGTTCTGATAAAAATCTAGGCTGGCTGACCTAGATCTCCAAACTGAAAGGTTTGCTGAGACACGTGCAGCCATGTAAATCTCTGAGATGTGGGTTATTTAAACAGATGGTAACTGTGACACAGTGAGCTCTACATGCAAATTGGCAGAGACCAAAACCAGAAAGGAAGCAAGCTAGAGAGGAAACATTACCTCACTATGGACCTCTGAGAATTTTAATTATAACAGAACAAAATTCAAAGGACTTGGATGTACTTCTTCAGAATATTAATTGAAGAGCAGTATTGGTTGTATTGTTGCTACGATACTAATAGTTGGCAGGACTGGAGAATTTTTAGAATCTTCTTTAGACTTTCCTAAGTTACTGGTTGTTACTTGATTTAGCCCTGCCATTTATATACACTTAAATAAGATCTGGAAGAAGAAAGTAAAATGCCGGCAGTATTTCTGCTGTACTGTTGATGTTGGAGAGTTTTAAGGTGTAGTTTTGTCTGTAGCTGCATTCTATGGCCAAGGTGTTAGTTTGGTTGGTGTTGAGAGATAATTAAGGCAGAGGCATCAATGGCTTCCAGATCCACGGGTCTAGAAACCAAAAATTCCCAATGGTTACATGGCAGACAGTTCTGTGGTCTTTTCTGAGATTCACTACTGGTGGTATAGCCTAAAGCCTGCTCTTCCAGTCCTGTCGATGATTTTGCAAACTCCTAGTTTGCTGTATTGGCTTTTTAGCTTGAAAGAGCTGGGATGATATTTCTTTCCTGCATCCCAAACCAATACAGTACACATAACAAAAGATTGCTATTTCCTCCTGCACCCCATCCCCCAGATCTGTGGTAATTCTTTCATAAGCCCTGTTTCCATGCTGAATTGTAAAGCACACATCTTTCCCTTGTTTTTCTTTATAAGGAAGAGGAGAATAGCATTTAAGGAGAAAGAGGTTAAGCTTACTCATTAAATAACTCAGACCATTTTGGAACATGAGAAGATTATAAAGAGTGATAAGGATAAAACACTTTGTCTGAGAAGTCAAGTTTGCAGGGTTTAAAGTCATGTTGACAACTTACATGAATCAAAAGTAGAAAATGCAAGAATGGCTGTTTCTCCCAAAGAGCTGCTATCTAAAATTGACAAGGAATTTCCTGGAATAAGGGCAATGAAGTCCCGACTGCATTTTTGCTTCATTGCATTTTTTTTTTCTCCAAAGAGAGAGTCAAGGGACAAAGAAAATACAGAACTGTTTGGCTCATACTATTGGATGGTTCTAATAGAAAGATGTGTAATCACGTTCGAGATTGATTTATCTGACATTTTAAAATGCAAGTGTGTGATTAATTCCCTAATGTTATTTTACTTTTGAAAATATGAGAGTTAACGTGAAAATTGAAGAAGTTCCAACTTGAAAATAAAGAAGATTGATATTCTCATTAACCACTGGTAATTAACTACCAGTTAATATTTGTATATATTTGGTTTTGGCCAGTTTTTCCTAGGTATATAAGGTTTGAAAACAATCCGGTAATGTAAGAATGTATTTCCCACTTTAGAAGTAGAGCTTTATGAATGATCAGGTTAAATCACATTTTTCTATGATCCCTAATTCTGATTCTTTTCCCTCCACCCGATCTAAATTAATTCCTATAATTAACTGTGTGTGTTTCCTTTCAGTGCATTTTTAATATTTTGACTGGCATGTGTATATGTAGCTAAAAAATATAGGTTATAATTTTATGTGAGTTCTTTTTATTTGAATAGGATCATTCTGTATTATATTTTTGCACCATACTTTTTTTCTTCAACAATATGCTTTTGAGATCTATCCTTATATTTGCATATGCATCTACCATGTTCAACTCATCAATATTTTTCTATCACTAAGATCTTAAAAAAACATTCCTAATTAAACTGACCTTCTTATTGAAAGAGCTCTTTTAGACTTACTTAGATATAGAGTTTTATCAGTTATTACACTGTGTATATAGAAAGGCAAATAATAAGAAAAATTAACTAGTTAAGATATTCCTAACACCTCTTCACATTCAGAGTTAAATTTTTGAATCACTGCTTGACTCAGTTACTGATGTATGTGTTTTCCTAAACAGTATCATCCTCTGTGCCATTCAGGGTATTACTGAAAAAGCACTTCTTTTAAAAAGGCTCCATTAATATTATGCAGCCATCAGAAGAAATGAAATCTTGCCATTTGCGACGACGTGGATGGAACTAGAGGGTATCATGCTTAGCAAAATAAGTCAATCGGAGAAAGACAACTATCATATGATCCCCTGATATGAGGAAGTGGAGATGCAACATGGGGGGTTAAGGGGGTAGCGAAGAATAAATGAAACAAGATGGGATTGGGAGGGAGACAAACCATAAGTGACTCTTAATCTCACAAAACAAACTGAGGGTTGCTGGGGGGAGGGGGGATGGGAGAGGGGAGTGGGGTTATGGACATTGGGGAGGGTATGTGCTATCGTGAGTGCTGTGAAGTGTGTAAACCTGGTGATTCACAGACCTGTACCCCTGGGGATAAAAATACATTATATGTTTATAAAAAATTTTTTAAAAAAGGCTCCATTGTTGGGGCATTTGGGTGGCTCAGTAAGTTAAGTGTCCCACTCTTTGTGTCTGCTCAGGTCATGATCTCAGGGTTGTGATATTGAGCCCCATGTCGGGCTCACCACTTAGCATGGAGTCTGGTTGAGATTCTCTCTGTACCTCTCCCTCTGCCCCTCCCCTTGGTCTCTCTCAAAAATAATAAAATAAAATTTTTTTTTAAAAAAAGAATGCTCTATTATCTCCAATATTTTTTTCCCAAGCTACTGGTACCCATTGTGTCAGTTTTGATGTTGGCACGTTCTATTTTATCTCATTTTATTTTATTTCAATTTTAAAGATTTTATTTGAGAAAGAGAGAGCACCCAAGTGGGGAGAGGGCCAGAGGGAGGAGAAGCAGACTCCCCACTGAGCAGGAAGCCTGATCCAGAGATCCTGACCTGAATGCAACCCTATTTCGTATAGTAAAATGTGGAAAATAGTACATCTTGGAACTAGTGAAATATGGTAATTCATTTTTTAAACTGTTACAAAGTATTCCATTTAAAAAAATATAACTTACTTTAATGATCTGTTTCTATACTCCTGAGCATAAAGGTTGTTTCCTTATTTCACTTGGAAAGTATTTTTATTTTTGTGACATGTGTCATGATACTTAAAATTTAATTTGTGAGGCTTTCATAAAATATGACATTTCAAATGTGGTTAAGCTTTAATATCTAATTAATTAAATTAATAATGAGGTTACAGTTAAATGAAAATTGTAGTCTCTCCTCTTTAAACCTATTATCACCGCAATCAATTATTTACTTATTTTTTTTGGTGAGTCAAACCAAGTTGACATTTTTAATCAATCAATTATTTAAATGATGCAATTTATATCTCACTTATAACTTTGTAAGCCAGAAGATTTTCAACATTTACATTACATGATTATAGGCAGTGAACATTTCATATTTGGCTTTGACAGTTTGTTTAACTTATCTATACTGTAAATGTGGATTTGGCAAATAAACATTAATCAATATATTCATTCAAAAGACTGTTATTGGTATGGCAAGCCACTGTGTTGGGTGATATAAAAAATATAAAGATGAATTAATGAGAAACTAAAAAGTCACCTAGTCTCCCCAACATAGCTCTTGCTCAGAGCCTTCCTGTTTCTCATTTGTTACTTCAGATTTGGGTTCTCCCAGTGTTGAGGGCTTACAGATGCAGATTCTGTACCAGGTGGACAGAAGCCCTCCTTAGGTCTAGGCAGAGCCCCAGCCTCAAATAGCTCCTCCTGCTCACCTCCCACCCTCATTCCATGAGCAAACTTAGTTTAGGACAGCAAGTGCTTCTTTCCTAAAGTGCTGTGGGAAGAGAACTTTTTTTAAGTTTAAAGGTTCCTAACGAGCAAAGGGGTTTCAAGGCAGGGTGAGACATTGAGGACAATAACTATTCTTCCTGATGTTATTTTTGCTAATTTGGACGTTAAACATATTGGTGATCTATATGGGAGGTTAACAGGAGTGTGGTCAGATTTTTATGCCCACCAAATTTATATTTTTCTCTTGTTCATGATTTCTCTACCTTTTTTTAAGCCATGAAAAAGAGATTTCCCCAAAAAACTACTGTAAACTCACTTTGTCACAAAATTTCATGTCTAATTCTATATCAGTAGGCTCCATGTCTGTCATTTGTTACAAGCTTGGATATGTTGATTTATAATTTTTTAACATTTCATGCATGGTGCATATGGAATGTCTGTCACTAAAATAAGAGCTATATCACATACTGTTCTTTTGGCTGGAGCATAAAAATAAAACCCTAATCCAAAGAAGCAAAACAAATGAAAATTATCTTAAAATGATCATGGTACACCAGAAGGAAAAAATAATACTGTACTATGCAGAATATTCAGAAAGAAATATACTAATGAACAGCTTATTTACAATTTGGGAAATGAAATACATACAACACATCTGAAATATCCATGTATTTCTATGTGAATTATAACGGCTATTAAATTGGTACTTTTCCTAGTCTCTGATGTGCTTTACACAATTCACATGTTGCCAATGTGATTTTCATGACTATCAGAATGCCCTGGTACTTTACTAACGTAATTGTTCATTAACTTCATTAACATAATGTGTCATGTGCTATTAGCAAGATGATGCCTGTTAGCACTTCTAAAACATCTTCTATAAACACACTTAAAAATGCTGCCAAAACTGAGGTTCCTGTGTATGCTGATGTCACCTGCTGTGCCGTGTAAGCGTGGCTCAGTGGATGCATCCAAAAGTCATGGTTTTTCATGTAGATAATTCCTCATATCTTTTCTCTTTTTTCCATAAATGCAGTTCTAATTCTGCTATACTCTAAAGTGGCATATTTGTTTATTTTTATGGTAGTCCCTCTAACAATAGGTTGTTTTTAGTCCTTGTCAAGGCTATTTTGGTCAAATGACAAAGTAAGTGTTTTTCATCAGCAGATAGATCTCTACTCTGTCATTGTGTAGGTGCCCCTGTGACGACAGGGCCATCTTTGGGGAATTGCCGTTGGCATTTACATGTGGTCATACATTTTTCTGATAAAGTAAACCTATGATAAGAGTTTCATAGTCTGTCGGGGAGGACACTTCATCACTCTGACTCACTGCTAACAGCATTGCTCTGATGTTGCCATCGACCGAGCTTGGGATAAATGGAATATTAGCCAGAATCTGTCACAGCCTGGGCTGATATGTGACCAAACTACAAAGGATATGTTATCAAGCTGGGGACACACTGCTGTAAGAAAAAATAGAGGTATGCAGAATGCAATGAAATCCATATTCCAATAATGATGGTAACATCTGAGAGTCAGAAGATTCTAGGTTCTGTATATACCAGCATATATCATCTCATTTAGTCATCATGACAGGTCTTTTGAGGTCATTCTTAACATTTTCTCTTTATAAAGATGAGGAAATGGAGCTCACAGAGGGTAAAATCTTGGTCCAGTATCACACAGCTGTGTCACTTGGCATCTCAAAATACCGGATGAGAATTTTTACTTGATGACATATCACTGACAAATAGCATTCATATAATGTGTCCATATTATGGGAATAGTAATAATTGTGAAAGTTGATATATTTTTAAAAGTTATATAACAGATTTTACATACCTTATTCCATTTAACAATGCTTTGTGGCCCCCGTCATGGATGATACTCAGAGTGTTCAAGACGTTTGTCCAAAATCTCATGTCTATTCAGTTTCAAAACTACAACTCAAAAATCCAGTTCCTCAGGACCTAAACTGCATGCTATTTGCTAGGTACCTAACAGTGATCTAAAACTTCCTTTTATGAAGATGATCTTTTTGCTGCCACTTTTTTTTTAAAAGATTTTATTTATTTATTTGAGAAGGAGAGAATGAGAGAGAGAGAGGGAGAGCACAAGAAGGGGAAAGTCAGAGGGAGAAGCAGACTCCCCACGCAGCAGGGAGCCTGATGCGGGACTTGATCCTGGGAATCCAGGATCATGACCTGAGCCGAAGGCAGTTGCTTAAGCAACTGAGCCACCTAGATGCCCTTTTGCTGCCACTTTTAGTGGTATTTCTAATAGATATCCAAGTAGAGAACACTAAAATTTAATCTAATCCTATTAGGTGCTTGCATGCTTGCAAATTGATGCACATTAGAAAGGAAAACCAGGAAAGTGCTACTGAAATTCATCTTTTGATGCCTTAAGAGTTGGGCCTCTTTGAAGTTAAAGTTTCTGGTCTTTTTGGACAAGTTCAGCCTTTCCTGAGGCTTATCATTTTCTCTCTCTCTCTCTTTTTTCCTCACCAAAAGCATTTAGCCTTTATATGTGTTTCTGAGATTTTTTAAAGAGGTCATGGGTAGTCAAATTCCATGACCTCTTCAACCCCTGGTTAAAATATTGCTAGTTGGTGGGCGCCTGGGTGGCTCAGTGGGTTAAAGCCTCTGCCTTCGGCTCAGGTCATGATCTCAGGGTACTGGGATCGAGTCCCTCATTGGGCTCTCTGCTCGGCGGGGAGCCTGCTTCCTCCTCTCTCTCTCTCTCTGCCTACTTGTGATCTCTTTCTGTCAAATAAATAAATAAAATCTTAAAATATATATATATATATATCTAGTTGGTGGGGATATTAGTATCTTTTGAAAGGAATGGCCTCATTGAACCTTCTTGACTTTTTTAAAATGTTTTTTTAAGTCAGATTCCTAGAGGTCCCTGCAGGCAGAAGACCACTGCACTTTCCCTCTCTCCTAGTGTAAACAGGTCACTAGGAAGAAACCTGAATGCTGCTCAGAGTGTTCAGAGCATGCTAAAGGGGGTAAGAGGGATGAGTCAAGCCAGGTGAAACAGGTTAAGAACAAAGTCCCAGAGAAAGCTAATGTGGAAGTGAGTGACTATAATAGTTAATAGAGTTTGGAGGATACCGACAAAAAGTTTAGTTAATACTTAAGCACAAGATGCACCTTTCATACTTACAGTTGGTATGAAATCTTGAATAATTTAAATTTCATTTATTCTGTTTTGAATTTTAATACTACTGATGGTGATAGAAAAATTATTAAAGTTCTATTTTAAAAATGTATATTTACTGTGACATATTGTTTTGACAAAATGTCAAAATATATTCACATTCTATTTTGTATTTTAACACTTTAAAAAAGTGGTGGAAGGCATCACTCGGCATCAGGGAAATACAAATCAAAACCACAATGAGATATCACCTCACACCAGTCAGAATGGCTAAAATTAACAAGTCAGGAAATGACAGATGCTGGCGAGGATGCGGAGAAAGGGGAACCCTCCTACACTGTTGGTGGGAACGCAAGCTGATGCAACCACTCTGGAAAACAGCATGGAGGTTCCTCAAAATGTTGAAAATAGAACTACCCTATGACCCAGCAATTGCACTGCTGGGTATTTACCCTAAAGATACAAACGTAGTGATCCGAAGGGGCACGTGCACCCGAATGTTTATAGCAGCAATGTCTACAATAGCCAAACTATGGAAAGAACCTAGATGTCCATCAACAGACGAATGGATAAAGAAGATGTGGTATATATACACAATGGAATACTATGCAGCCATCAAAAGAAATGAAATCTTGCCATTTGTGACGACGTGGATGGAACTAGAGGGTATCATGCTTAGCGAAATAAGTCAATCAGAGAAAGACAACTATCATATGATCTCCCTGATATGAGGGAGAGGAGATGCAACATGGGGGGTTAAGGGGGAGGAGAAGAGTAAATGAAACAAGATGGAATTGGGAGGGAGACAAACCCTAAGTGACTCTTAATCTCACAAAACAAACTGAGGGTTGATGGGGGGAGGGGGATTGGGGGGAGTGGGATTATGGACATTGGGGAGGGTATGTGCTATGGTGAGTGCTGTGAAGTGTGTAAACCTGGCGATTCACAGACCTGTACCCCTGGGGATAAAAATATATGTTTATAAAAAAAAAAAAAGTGGTGGAAGGCTTAGATGCTTCTATAATAGTTTGTCTTTCAAATATCTATAGCATTTACTGAATGTTAGAGATGATGTAATGTTTAAAAAGATACCATCTCATATAAAAAGCAAATTAAAAATTACATTTTAACCTTCTTTTTGTAAAAAACAAAAAAACTCACAGATATAGAAAAATGGCAAATTACCAGCACCCAGGAGCTTCCTGAATGCCTTTTCCTTGTCCCCTTCCCTTCTGTGGTAATCAACTCCCTTGCTTTCCTTGATAGCTTTACACCAGGTATACATTTCTAAATAATATAGTTTAGTTTTGCCAATTTTGAATTTTATATAAATGAAATTAGGCAGTGAATATCATCTTTGGTCTGTTTCTTTTGTGCAAATTAAATTTTTAAGATTTAGTCATGTTTTGAGTATGTTTTTAGCTATTTATTTTCATTGCTGTATAGTATACTGTTGTAAAAATAAACCACAATTTGTTTTTCTGTTCTGTTGTTTATGGAAAGTTGGGTTGTTACTAGGTTTGGGCCACTACAGATAATGATGCTCTGGATACCTTGTGTTTTTTATTATTATTATTATTTTTTAAAGATTTTGTTTATTAATTTGTCAGAGAGAGAGTACAAGCAGGGGGAGCAGCAGACAGAGGGAGAGGGAGAAGCAGGCTCCTCACTGACTAGGGAGCCCAATGTGGGACTCAGTCCCAGGACCCTGGGATCACGACCTGAATGGAAGACAGGTGCTTAACCGACTAAGCCACCCAGGCATCCCGACATCTTGTTTTGTAAGCTGACACACATATGCAGGAGTTTCTCTGAGGTGAATAATCAGAAGTGAAATTCATGCCTAGAGCAGATACATATTCTAAATTTATTAGTTAACGATGTTTTTCCCAAAGAGATTATATGTATTGATACTCCCACTGCTAGTGAATGAGAGTCTTCACTGCTTCACATCTTTGCCAAAGACATGGTTCTGAGACGTTGCCTCAATTATTTTAATGTACATTTTTATGATTACTAGTGATGTTGAGCACTGTCTCATATAACTATTGCCTATGTAGATTTCCTCCTTCATGAAATTAGTACTCAGATCTTTTGTCCAGTTTTCTAGTATGTTGTCTTTTTTGTGTTCATTTGTGAAAATATTTGTAATTTTGGTGACAAGCTCTTTTAGTCTTCCTTCCCTTTATAGCAGAGCATGGGGTGAAGGGTTTATCCGCTTTATTAGGGAGTGCAATCTCAAGGCAATGGAATAGGTTACAAGGAGAGCAACGCAGAAATGGAGGGAGAGCCAGTAAAAGATGCATTACTGATTACTGAGCAGTCTGCCACTACATGCAACTGATGGCTCAGTCTTAGAGGATTGTCCAACAGAAGTGGCAAATGCCTCTTGAGACCTTCCATTACAGGAGAAAAGGGAAAAATAGTTACTTGCCAGGTCTTATCTTCTGTTGGTCAAGGGTCCACGCAGAGGGTGCGAACTACCTCATGCTGCTGGGTTGCACATATGTGGGTGCTGAGGGGAGTCTGCTAGTCCAGTGTCAATGGGAAGCTCATGGTGGGAGAAGAGAGGCTGAAACACAAGCATGAGGTAAAGTACCCAGCTTTCATACAAGTTCTTTATTTTTTTTAAAGGCCTTTATTTTTTATGAGTACAAGATATCCTCCTCATTTCTTCTAATCAGTCACAGTAGCCCATCAGAGTGGTAACCTGTCACAGTGTCTAAAAGAGTTAAGACAAGAGGGTTAATGAGACAAGTAATGGTTTCCACTATCAGAGGTAATCTCAGAGCTGTAGTTGATATTCACTGTAAATTTCCCTCACCATCAATTCCAGATTTTTTTCCTTACTCTTAGATAACAAGACATACAATCTTAGTTGCTAGCCTTTTGAGTAGTTCCATATCTTTATCCCTGAGAGATTTTGGACTTTGGATGCCTTTTTTTTCTTTTTTTCTCAGCCTATAGCTGCTACATTTGTTCATTCACTGTTATCACAGAGGCACCATGAGATGCCAGTGAATCATCCCACATTTGTATTCTCTGGTATCCCCACTGTGTAGCAGAAACTCCAGTTCCTTTTGATGATAAGGGTTGACTATCCCTGATATTACAGTGACTCACTTATTTGCCCACTGAACCTCGAGCATGGAGTCTAAAGTTTTGTAGAAACATTACTATATCTCCTGGTGGAAGTAGTATCTCTTTGGGAACTCATTATTCTACCCTGGCATAGTCTAAGGTTGTGGAGACAAGAAGTACAAATTCCACAAGTAGATCATTGGAAGTACTGGAAAGAAGGGCCAATCCTACTTCTATCTCTAGATTCTCAGACCTATGAATTCCAGACCTGTACTGTATCATGTATATGCCATTGGTTCAATACTTATACCTGGTATTGGAGAAGAGACTATCTCCTTCTCAAACCCCATGGAATTTTCCCTGAGCCAGTAAATAGATGAGATGATCCTATAACTGGCCATTTCATTATGCTATTCACCACCTGTTTCTTTTATTTAAAAAAATTTGAGTATAGTTGACATACAAATTTACATTAGTCTTAGGGGTACGACATAGCGAATCAACATCTCTGTATGTTATGCCTTGCTCACCACAAGTGTAGATACCATCTGTCACCATACAACAAATGCTATTATAATATTACAATATCACTGTAATCCCTATGCTGTACCTTAGGCCACTTGCTTCTAATCTTAATAGGAAGCCTAGTGATTACCGTGATCATGCAAACATTTTTATACCTTCTTGCCATAAAATGGTCCCTAGCCAGAAATCAGAACCTGAGGCAAAATTCTTATGAGCTATCACTTAGGGAATTAAATCCCAGGCCTTGGGAGTGAGGGACAAGAGAAATGAACTAGAAAATGAAGGAGAACCAGTGTGTTATTGTGTTGGCAAGCACTAAATGTAACTGATTACTCAATTCCATTAGACTGTGCCCTGGGAATTCTTCTCAGGATTCAGATGTCCATCATAGGCAAAAATGGTGGCAGAGTGAAGGGGAAGAGTTTGTCCCCCATCTCTTGAATTGGTCACAGTCAGTCAGTGGGGAGTATTAACTTGCCCATACTTGCGGGTTGTACATGTGCGGGTGCCAGGTGGGGTTCAGTGGTGCTATCAGCAGAGATGATAGAAGGTGGGAGACATGCTGTACAAGAATGGCAACAGGCCAGAAGGCCCCTCCTGTCATCATTAGGGTCTAATATTGTACTTCTATCAGAGATTTATATAAAAGAATATCTAAAACTTCAGGAACCACATATGCAAATTTGGATTCTTTCATAGTACTTGGGCTTAGAGTCCAAATGTCATTTGAATTAAGAAAATGCCACATGGCTTCTTATTCTAAAGACAGAATTCTAAGGCAAGAACCTTAGAATCCATGTTCCTGTGGTTTCTATATACATGAGATGGAAGATTATAAGTGAAATAAACATGAAACTTTTAAAGAATTGCTTAGCTATGTTAAATTATTTCATATAAATAGGCACTGGATTTGATGATTGAATATAGAAGCTATGTTCATTGTGTGCTCAAAAAGTAATGACAGTTTGAAAATCTGTGTTAACAGTGGTTATCTTCCCTGATTAAATTATTTTCTTCCTTGTGCTTTTATGTATTCTTTGAATATTCAGTAAGAATCATACTACATTTGTGATCAGAAAAAAATATACTATGTTTTAAATGAAATCATAGCAGAAAGGCTGAGAAACAACTGTTGATTTTTTTTCCATGTAAAACCACAATTTCTTTCTTGATATCTATAGACACACTGCATTACTTTTCTTTTTTTCTTTTTTTTTTTTTTTT